>NC_044035.1:254735780-255046407 GCF_901765095.1 Microcaecilia unicolor | reverse complement strand
ATAGGTGGGCACAAAATTTTCTCTGCCCCGCCCTATCCCTACCTCAAAATATAAATACTTTAGCTAATGAGAATCCTCAAGCTTTGTCAGCTGAAGACTTCCTCCGAAGGTGGCCAGAACTCCTTTTTACCAAGCTTGGCAGGCAGCAGAAATGTCTCTAAGCCACCGATGCTGGCCCCCATGCATGCTTAGTTGTTAGTGGCTCAAGGATGCATTTGGCCGGGCTAAACCATATTATCGAAAAAAAAGATGGCTGGCCATCTTTTTCGATAATACGGTTCCGGCCAGCTGTAGCGCCGCCGCCAACATAGATCGCCGGTGATCTATTTGGCAGGCGACATTCGATTATGCCCCTCTATGTGACTTAGAATTTACGTGGACCACGTTACAGAATACACTTAGCAAGTAGTGCGCATAAATTCTAATTAATTCCAATCAGTCCTGATACCTAATCATCCTATGAATACAAAATGAGAGACCCTTTTTCCTCTGGCAATTCTTTCTGGCTTGAGTGGGCATATTCTTGTTCTGTGGCTTTTTAATGGATAGTATTCCTTTATTTCTTAGGTAGATTGATGATTTATTTGAATTTCGTAAAGGCATTAAAACTTTTCTGTTTATTTCAGGGTGGTTTTATGGGTTTGGAGTGATGGTATTATATATATGCTGTTTTGTGTTATTCTTTTACTTGTTTATTTTGTGTATATTGTTTATTTTATTGCATAATTTTTGTTATGTATGTAATTTTTGTAATCCATTCTAGGTGTAATCAGTAGAGTGAGCTAAATACGTGGATACATAAATAAATAAATAAATAAATAAATAAATAAATAAATAAATAGATGCTTACATCCTTTTATAGAAAAAGCTTCCACCAGTCACCCTGTTATAGTATTACATTCTTTATGTACAGCTAGTTGCACTAAATATGCAAGTCAAATTACCCCTCTAATAGGGATTTAGGGCAGGTAAAAGGCATATTTGACGGAGCTAGTTAGATGTAGAGAGCAGGAGCCTATTCTATAAAGAATAGTGGGTGCCTATTTTTCTTTACTAGTCGGTCCAGAGGGCTGCTACAAAATTGGTCAGCGATCTCAGTCATAAAACATATAGGGACAGGCTCACATGTATACGCTGGAAGACAGTGGCGTTAATGTACATGAGGTGAGCCCCCATGGGAAAGGTTGACATAATGACTAGAAGGGTTCACTAGAGGGAGCCCTTGTACTGACAACCCTGTTCCAGAGGGCTGTCCCTTTAAGAGATGGGAAATGGGGAGAGAGGGTTGTCTCTTTAAATAGAGAGAGAATTCTGGTCCTGTACCTTTCTGGAACTTGGAGGAGGAGTCCAGAAGGGTGGGGTTGGAAATAGGCAGCCCTTTAAAAAGGGTTCTTCCTGGAAGAGAGGGAAATAGGGATCTGCATGGAGGAGCTAAGGAGAGATCTGCTGGAGGAGACCTCCCTTCCCTCCCCTGAAGCATGAGAGAGAAGAATCCATCTAAAACCAAGAAGGTACTTACCTTGCTATTGATATAATGAGGTTAATAACTGTGCTCAAAATTCCATGTGGAGAAACATTGGAGGCTAAGAAATAAGAACAGGACTAACAGCCATGGAGTGGAGGACAGGACCGTAAGGTGATGGTGAGAAAAAGTTCTGTCCGAGGGGAGGAGGCTGTTAGACTGAGACCCCTGTGCTCTATGAAGAGGGGCTCAGTTCAACCAGTGACTAGGTGTGAGAGACCTGGAGAAGAGGGTGTGAAAGACTTTACATTGGTGTTTATCAAAAGCTGTTGGTAAAGCATTTGCATAAGGCTGAGAATGATAATGTGCCTAATTTCCATATGTCCCAGAACTCTCTAAATAGGAATGTTTTCCCAACCTAACAAGCCTGAATAAAGAAAGAGACACAGAGGCCTTGCTTACCAGAGGGAAGAGAAGGAGCTTTCCCTAAGAAGCGGGGTGTTGAGGGAGGTCACTCTAAGGTTAAAGCAGATGTTGAGAGAGAGAGAGAGAAAGAGAGAGAGAGAGAGAGCGCGAGCGAGCGCTTTTCTTAGAGGCAGAGTTCTTGTGAACCCTGGTGGTACGCTTCTGATATAGGACAAACACCACAAGGGGGCCTCAACACATAAGAATTGCCTTAGAGCTCTTTCCTAGAGGCAAAGCTCTAGGTCTGCTGGTGGAGCCCTGCTGGTTTAAGCCATTGACTACAGAGGTATCAGCTGCTGGAGTCCAGACCAAGTGCCCAGTGAGAGAGGGGAAATCAGGTGGAGTGAGCCTTTGGATGCTAATGGCTACACATTGAGGGCTGGTTCCAATCAGTATAACAAGAGTCCCCAGAGATATCAACTAACAGAATCTGGACAGAACCCTGAGTGAGAAGAAATCAGTGGAGCGGGCCTGTGGCCACCAGAGGCCCGTCACAATGGACACTTCTTACCAGGTTATAGTAGGCATAAATGGCCATGCCTAAATTGTAGTCACGGGGATTGTGCTACGCGCATTCTATGAACTGCGCCTAACCGTAGACGAGATTTATAGAATAGCATTAAGTGCGGGTTTTTTTCAGTGCCCATTTCTTTGACACCATTTATAGAATTCTCCCCTTAGTGGGCAATTTTGTAACAGGTTGTTTAGCTTGTACAGCAAGGATGAACATATGTTACACCAAATTTCCAAGAAAAAGACTTGACTACTTTCATTTTGAAAATTATGCAACTGAAATTACAAACACATTTACACTTTAGTACACACAAAATATTCTTGAAAATATATGTGCATACTTTTGAACTTTTAAAAGCACGTATGACCAAACTCTACCTGAACTCTGCCCCTGGGCAAACATCTCCTTGTTATGGGTAGAAATGTGTATGAAATGGCATTACCTGCATATTTTACCTACATATACTCCGGGCAAATTTATAACAAGCCATTTTGCACATAAACCTCTGGTTTATGTGTAAGCGGCTTTTAAAATGTCCCCTTTAGCTCCTTTTTGTGCCTGTTACCATTTGTCCAATATGGGGGTAATTTTGTAAACCACTTTCTCATATAAAACTGCATTTTGGACTAGATTCAGTAAATGGTGCCCAAATGTGGGCACCAAAATAAATGAGCGCTGATCATTATTCTATAAGTGGCGCTCCAAATTGGGCACCATTTAGAGAATGGTACTTAGTGCGGGATCTGCGCCCAGATTTGGGTGCGAGGATTTACACCAATTGAACCCTGGTGTAAATCCCCATGCAGATCCCCCGGATTCTATAATAGTGCACACATTTTTCATGAATGACCTTGATCTGCCCATGTCCCTCCCATGGCTACACCCCCTTTTCTGTTGCACACTGAAATTTTTACATGTACATCTTTATAGAATACCGCTTAGCACGATGCATGCATAAATTCAAATTGTTGGCAGTTAGCACCAATAATTGATTATTAGCACCCAATTATTGGCGCTAAGGGCTAGATTCTATATATGGCGCCTGAAAAATCTGCACGGCACAAATTTCTGCCTAAGCATATTCTGTAAGCAGTGCCTAGATTTAGGTGTGATTTATAGAATCAGCTTAGTCGATATCCCAGCACCTAGAACTAGGTGAATAAATTTTGGAACGCCCACAAAATGCCCATTTCCCTGCCCATAACCATGCTGATTTTTGGCTGTGCACATTAGAATTTAGGCACTCTGCATTACAGAATACGCTTAGCGAGTTGTGTGTGTAAATTCTAATTATTGCCAATTAGTGCTCATTATTGCTCGTTAAGTGCTGTTATCAATGCTGATTAGCTGTTATGCCAATTAAGTTACGCACATTGTTATAGAACACTTGGATGTTGGTGTGGAAAACTAGGCACGATATATAGAATCTGGAGGGGGGTAAGTGGCTCATTATTCAATTAAATTGCATGTGCAAATTAGGCGCATGCCCAAATTTGAACACACAATTTTGAGCACCATTTATAAAATTTGTGGGATTATGTGCAAAAATGAGCTCTAATAAAATTAGATCACTCCTAAAAGTGTAGGGTAGTATAAGCTAAAAAACAATGGGACTGTAGGAGAGCCCAGGGGTTAAGTTTGGGTGGAGTATGGGTAGAAGTTCAAATTATGTGCATAGTTTATAAAATGCATGTACACACTTGTAAAGTGTATGCTACTAGTTACACCTGCTCTCAAGCTGATGTAATGTCCACATCTTGAATGAAGACCTATTGCTGCATGATTTGTGCTACTATTTTATACAGTCACATAGCTGCCTGTGGAGGGCCATTTTCAAAAGAACATCCAAGTCAAAATTGTTACATCTTGCTCATAACTCCCCCAAAAAACGTTCATCTCACAGCCATTTTTGAACAGGAAATATATTGGGATTTTCTGTTAGAAAATGCATGAGAATGTCCAAAATTAACAGCCATTCTACAAGAACGTCTGTTTGCATTTTTTCAAAAATGGCCACAAAGACGTCCTTGCAGAGCAGAGGGTCAGTGCAGTGAAACTTTTGTAATTTTTTTTAATGCTGAGCCCTCCAGGAACAGGGAAAAATACTTGCTGTACCTAACTGTACACCACCTCAATAGCCTTTAGGCTTGCAGGTGTCATAAATATTTAGGTACAGTAGGTATACCGGAGGGAATAAAGGAATAAAAAAGAGACCTGAAGTGGGAATTGAACCTGTGTCCACTGGTTTGTAGGCAGTGGTGTGCTGGTAAATTTTTAACAACAGGCTCTCTCCCCGGTCCACCTCGGCGCCCCCCCGTCCACCTCGGCGCCCCCCGTCCACCCCTGCGCCCCCCCCCCAAAAAAAATTGCAGAGCTGGCTATACCCGGGGGGGGGGGGGGGGGGAGGGGCAGTGGCCAACACATTACTCTCTCCAGGAAAAAAAAATTAAATGATCCCAGGTTCCAATCTAATTCATATTTAATATGGGATAAAATGCCATAAATAAGTAAATAAACATAAACTTTTAACGTTCAGCACCTGATTCTCAAAGTGGACATATTCCAAACACTATAATGAAAATAAAATTATTTTTTTTCTACCTTTGTTGTCTGGTGACTTTGTTTCTCTGATCATGCTGGTCCAGTATCTGATTCTGCTGCTCTCTATCTGTTCCCTTGACTCCATTTCCAGGGCTTCCTTTCCATTTATTTCTTTTCTTTCCTCCTTTCTTCTTCATTTCTGGTCCTCCGCATACTTGACTGTACAGTGGATCCAGCTTCTGCCTATTTTCTCCATCCATGTGCAGTTTCTCTCCTCACTTCCTTTTCCCTCATCTAATCTCCTTCCTCTATCTTCCCTCCATGTCCAGCATTTCTTCTCTCTCCCTTCCCTCCCCTCCATCCATGTCCAGAATTTCTCTTGCTCTCCCCGCCATCCATGTCCTGAAACTCTTCTCTCTCCCCTGCCCCTCTCTATCCATCCATACCCAGCAATTCTCTTCTCTCCCCTGCCCCCTCTGCCCAGCAATTCTCTCCTCTGCCCATCCATGCCCAGCAATTCTCTCCTCTGCTTCCCTCTGCCCATCCATGGCCAGCAATTCTCTTCCCTGCCTCCCTCTGCCCATCCATGCCCAGCAGTTCTCTCCCCTGCCCCCCTCTGCCCATCCATGCCCAGCAATTCTCTCCCCTGCCCATCTGTGCCCAGCAATTCTCTTCCCTGCCTCCCTCTGCCCATCCATGCCCAGCAATTCTCTCCCCTGCCTCCCTCTGTCCATCCATGCCCAGCAATTCTCTCCCCTGCCTCCCTCTGCCCATCCATGCCCAGCTGTTCTCCTCCCTTGCCTCTCTCTGCCCATCCATGCCCAGCAGTTTTCTCCCCTGCCCCCCTCTGCCCATCCATGCCCAGCAGTTCTCTCCCCTGCCCCCCTCTGCCCATCCATGCCCAGCAAGTCTCTCCCCTGCCCCCCCTCTACCCACCCATGCCCAGCAGGTCTCTCCCCTGCCCCCCTCTACCCGTCCAGCGATTCTCCTCCCTCCCCTGCCGCTCTGAAGCATGTCCAAAGATGTCCTTCGCTCCCACCCTCCCCTCCCACTCCCCTCCATCTTTTTTTAATTACCTCCATTGAAGCGCCACCATTTAAAGCCCTGTTGCGTGCTGGCCGGCCGTCTCCAGGCTTCCCCTGCTTGCTTCGGATGATGTTCGTGCCTTAGTCCCGCCTTTGCGAAAAAAGGAAATGACGTCAGAATGAAGGCGGGACTAAGGCACAAACATCATCCAAAGCAAGCAGGGGAAGCCTGGAGACGGCCGGCCAGCACGCAGCAGGGCTTTAAATGGCGGCGCTTCGACGGAGGTAATTAAAAAAAGACGGAGGGGAGCGGGAGGGAAGGGTGGGAGCGAAGGACATCTTTGGACATGCTTCGGAGCGGCAGGGGAGGTAAGCATGGCCTGTGATGGCGCCCTCCTGCCATGCTTACCTCCCGCAATGGAGCCGGCTCGCCCCCAACAACAACCGGCTCGCAAGAGCTGTCAAAATTTAACAAGCAGCTCTTGCAAGCCGGTGCGAGCCGGCTCCAGCACACCACTGTTTGTAGGTCACAACATTGATTATTAGGCTATTCCTCAGTCTTGTGTTTTGCTCAGAATGCCTATAATACCTGATTCTGTCATACAGCTTGGTATTCCTTCTGGTTTCACTTTCAGGGGAGAGGGAGGGAGACAGCAATCATTGGGGGATTCATGAGGGGTCATGCCTTGATCCCTCCAGTGGTCAGCTGCTCAATCAGTACACCTTTTTGTATCCTGTACAGGTCTAAATAAAAACATCCTTCTTTTTAGACTTGGATGTTTCTTCCCATTTGATTATCGCTGTTGGATGTCCTACTTTTGGGCCCTACCTAGCCCCACCCAAATCATGCCCACAACATGACTCCTTGCTATTTGGTCAAACTACGGCATAGGATTTCCAAATTCTGCTGTTCCAAATCACAATTTGGATGTTTTTGGCAGATTATTTGGCCATTGTGAGAAGTCTACATGCTTTGAAAATGAGGTCAAATGTGTGTTTATTAAAATAGCACTGAAACCAGCACCTTGCCGTTCATTTAACCTAGGAACCCTGTTATAAAATTACTCAAATCTAATCTAAAATGTTGCTTATATCATGCTATATGCCCCCAAAATTCAAAGCCGGTAACAAGAAAAGAAGTTCAGACAATTAGAGAATACGCTTAGACGGTACTGATTTCTGCGCTGATTTTTTTAAGGCGCCATATATAGAATCTCCTCCTAAACGTCTAGGTCCTAAAAGACAGGGACTTACACCTGCTCCCAAGCACGTTTAGAATTTGGGAAACAGCTGCTATTGAGCAGCATTGAACTGGAGGGATTAGGGGGGTTGCTCCTTAATCCCCCAGTTATTTTTGTCCCTTCCAAATTCAAACTGGAAAGGGAAAACGGTCATTGTAACAGTGTTGGGATAATAACCGGTTATGTTTCCAAGATCTCAAAATTATTCAGTTATGTGCCAGCTTGAGAAATGTAAAATATTCTATATATTTATTTTTCTAAAATGGATGTTTGTCATCCACTCATGGTACATAAATGTCCATTTCTTTATATGTTAGAACAGCCTCTACATCAGCAAATTATGTTCTAAAATACTGCTCACACAGGAGACGTCCTGACCTGAATGTCTCAATTCTAACTTACATAGTAACATAGTAAATGATGGCAGATAAAGACCTGTAAAGTCCATCCAGTCTGCTCAACATGATACACTCATTTTACATGGTATGCGATACTTTATATGAATACCTGAGTTTGATTGGTCCTTGCCATTCTCAGGGTACAGACCAGACCGTAAGTCTGCCCAGCACTGTTCTTGTTTTAAAAGTTCTGAAGCAAACGTCAAAGCCCCTTAAAATTTACACTCCAGCCCATCCATATCTATTTAGTCACGATCAGGGCACAGACCGTAGAAATCTGCCCAGCACTGGTTTTGCTTCACAGTTACCAGTGTTGCCATCCAATCTCCGCTAAGATTCAGTGGATCCATTCCTTCTAAACAGGATTCCGTTGTGTTTATCCCATGCATGTTTGAATTCCGTTACCATTTTCATCTCCACCACCTCCTGTGGGAGGGCATTCCATGTATCCACCACCCTTTCCATGAAAACAATACTTCCTGACATTACTCCTGAGTCTGCCCCCTTCAACCTCAATTCACGTCCTCTAATTCTACCACATTCTCATCTCCGGCAAAGGTTTGTTTGTGGGTTAATACCTTTCAAATATTTGACTGTCTATATCATGTCACCCCTGTTTCCTTTCCTCCAAGGTACAATATACATGTCTAGGTCGGCAAGTCTCTCCTCGTATGGTTTGTGCCTCACATAATAGACCTTTGCTGCTGCAGCAGGAGCTGGTACAGATAGTGCTGTACACATGGTTCTATACATTTATTGGCCTTGTTAGATGTTTTTCCATGCAGGCACTAGAAGGCAGCTTCCACGACCAGGTGACCTTGTGGATGCTAATTACTACACGTGTAAGGGCAGGGCATGCATGTGCTTGCCCACGTGGAGCCAGTTTCTGCATCATAGACATCCTTTTAGAACATTCTGGATTTCCATGTTTGCCATGGTGGCATTTTGTGAGATCGACATTTTTCTCTTATACATTTTTCATGCTTTCTAGATATCTTGGTCAAGTGTGTGTGTAGATACAGCAATTTTACTATATGCCTGGCATTCTGAAATATGTCACAGGTTGAGCACATTTTCGCCAAAACAACTGAATTCCCTCATCCATGACTTGTCTAAAATGGTGCTGATAGTGCACATTCCTTAATAAGATTGCACCCTCTTTGCACAGACCCCCTAATTCTTTAAGAGTTGCTAAAAATTGCACATGCAAATTTGGGTGTCTGCTCAATTTGCATGTGCAATTTAATTGAGCTAATTAGCACCGATAATTGGCTTTTTAACAAGGAATTATTGGCACTAATTAGATTTAATCAAAATGTATGTGTGTACATTTAGGCATGGAATCTGTGCCTAAATTTTACGCACGAGTCAAAAAATGGGATGTGAAAATGGGAGGGTCATGGGCAGATTGGGAGTGTTCCTTTAAGTTACTTGTGTAGTTAGAGAATAAGGGCACCCATGCCTAAATTTATGCACCACATTTTAGTTGGTGCAAACTGCCGCACCTAAAGTTAGGTGTGATTCCTGGCATGTGCTATTCTACAAACTGTGCCTAACTGTAAGCACAGTTTGTAGAATAGCATTTTTGCTGGCACTATATAAAGAATGTACCCCTGAGTGAGCACTCTTTAAGAATAGTATGTACTCATAATGACATTAGTTCTGTAACAAATAAAAAAACCCTAAATAAAGAATGACATTTAAAATTTTGCAGCTGTAAGAATTTATAGAACAATAAGAGATGAATAATGTGACAAAAAGCTATAATTTCTGGTGCATCCACATTCTACATGTGAAATATTTCATTCTAAAGGAGCTACATAAAAGAAAGATCTTTTGAATAATTTCTTATATTGTATACCACTTATATTAGGGACATGTAATGTTAAGTCTTTCATGGAACAAAGTGATCTCTTAGATACAAAGAATATAACAGATGTTCCCGCCTGTAACCTTCGTTCACAGGACAAATCCCTCCTCTCTGTACCCTTCTCCAACACCGCCAACTCCAGGCTCCGCTCATTCTGCCTCGCCTCACCCTATGCTTGGAACAACTTTCCTGAGCCCTTACGCCAAGCCCCCTCCCTGCCCATCTTCAAGTCTTTGCTTAAAACCCACCTCTTCAATGCTGCATTTGGCACCTAACTCTTACCGTTCACTAAATCCAGACTGCCCCAATTTGACCGCCCCTATCGGACTGTCCGTTCACTTGTCTCTTAGATTGTAAGCTCCTTGAGCAGGGACCGTCCCTCTATGTTAAATTGTACAGCGCTGCGTAACCCTAGTAGCGCTTTAGAAATGTTAAGTAGTAGTAGTAGTAGTATTTAAAGACAATCAGAGCCTGACCTGGAAGCCAATGAAATTTTACCAGCAACAGAGAGGCCTAACATATTTCTTAGCCTGAAATGAGTTTAGCTGTTGTATTTGTGAGCAATTATAGTTTCAATTTAGATTTACTTCATATCTCCAAATACAAAGAACAAAGAATTGCAATAATTCAGTGGACTCACAATTTCTTTTCTACTGAATTTACCTGATTCTCCATTGTCAGAACCAAATCTAATATTATTCCCAATACCTGTACAGTACAATCAAAAGGAATGTTGATACCAGAAAGCACTGTCTTGATGTGTATGTATTATTCTGTTCTGCAATATAACAAACTCTGCTTGATCTGTGGCTTAACCTTGGTACCTTACCTCTCAGTCTCTGTCCTTGTCCCATGCTTTCCCAAATTCTTCTACCATTTTTGACCCCTGACCTTTCTTGGGAATCTGTTCCATTACGTGCCAAAAGATCCTGATTTAGCCAATCAAATTAGATGATGTGGGCTTCTCCAGCCCATAAGCACTGCCCCTTCTCTCACATGTTCCAAATATGGAATTGCAGAGAAAGTTTGAATTGTGTCTTTCCAGGTTTTCCTTTGTTGCAATGATTTTCTCTTTTTCTAGTACTGCAATAAAGTGTTGTCTGGTATCACAGCCCTGGCTTTCTTATCTAGTTCTCTAGCCTTTTACATCAGGGATCTAAGTTAAACTGGGCCCTGCTTAGATTGGCAGGGTATCATTTTATCTTAGATGGCTATAAAAGGTTCTGAGTAGAGCCTGTCTCACTTCTATCACAAATGGACAGGCAGACACATACCACACGCTTCCCATCCCACTGTCAAATAGTTGGCAGCAATTCAGCAAAACTGGCAATATTTGCCTTCAGAGCTACAACTTTACACTATGTCTGAAATTACCATGGGATATTGCTTTACTTGCTCCTTAAAAGCCTTTTATATCATGAAGCCAAAGCAGCAGGCAGGTTGATAGGCACAGAGAGTGCCATGTGGACCAGCACATAACTCATGAACTTTAAGCAACTCTCTGCCCAGTAAGAGTAGGATTTCAGCATCTGAGTCCAAGGGTTGAAGTCCATTGACTATAAATTTTAGCCGACTATGGGGCTCATTTTCCAAAGAGAAAACTGTCCAAAAAGTGTCATAAAGCACCATTTGGATGGATTTCTTCTCAAAATCGGTATTTTCAAAACCTACTTTGCAGATGTTTATCTATGCAATTCGTCTGTAGTGCATCCAAATCACAAGGGGGCATGTTGGGGGCATTGTGAAGGTGGGATTAGGGTGTACCTAACACGTGGACATTTTACAGCCATAATGGAACAAAACCAAAACGTCTAGGGTGAAAACTTCAACATTTTGGCCTAGACCTGTTTTTCTAACAAATAAGACACAAAAAAGGTGCCCTAAATGACCAGATAACCACTGGAGGGATTAAGGGATGACCCCCTCCCACCCCCTAAAACTTTGAATACAAATAGTATTCACCAACCTCTATGACAACCTCAGATGTTATAGCCAGGTCCATTAGAGCAGCATGCAGGTCCCTGGAGTAGTGTAGTGGTGAGTGGGTGCAGTGCACTGTAGACAGGTGGACCTAGGCCCATACCTCCCCCTATCTGTTACACTTGTGTTGTAAATTGTGAGCCCTCCAAAACTCACTGAACCCCTCTGTACCCACATCTGATGTAACTTCCTGTTTCCGCAAGGGCGGGGCACAGTGAGGGAAGGCCCGAAGGGAGGTGATCTGCCGCTTTCACATGGAGGTGAGGCGCTGCCGATTTGAATGCAGGGTGCCTGGTGGTGGATGGAGGGGGCTGTTGACGGGGCTGGGGGTGGGCAGGTGGAGAGCGGGGACTGCGGCGCAGGTGGCCTGACAGCAGGAGAAGGAGGCGATTGGGGGGGGGGTGGCGGCGGCGGGGTCCCCGGGCCCACCTCAGTTTCTCGGTGGCCCTGGTTAACAGTGTACGCACCTACAACATTCCTATAGGCACCTACACGGTTAGCACATGCTCTAATTGTAAGCACCTTAAAATCGCTAACGCGCCTTAGTAAGCAAGGCCCTATATTTTTATTCAGTAGCATAATTGTAGTCTATATGGTTGCCCTGCTTATTCCACAGAAAAGATGCAGACACTGAAATTCCTTGGCCTGGGACATCAAAGATGTGTTTAAAGGCTCAAATAAAGACATTGGGATCGTGTATCTCTCAAAGTAGAGATGTCCATGCCAAGATTTACCCTGATAACAGAGAAATAATATAGGCAACGCTGGACTTGTGATACAAAAAAAAAAAGAAAACTCTGAAGGGTAAAAACAACTGAACGTTTTTTCAAAAGTCCTCCACAGGCTTGCAGGTTCCTCAAAAATTGCAGAATAGTCTCCACCCAGGAAGAACAAAAACTTGTAAAGACCCTTCCTGTGGGTGCACTTCTGTGTGTCGAAGTAAGTCAGAAGATTGAAAAGTTAGCTTAATTTGCCCAAGAAGTTTTCATGGGTAGTCACAGCCTAGGGCAAGTGTAAAGGAAACCACCAAGGGTGGAGGAACGAATTCACCACTACGAGGAGTCACATGCATAAACAGAAGAGAAGGGTTTCTGATGGCACTTCCAATATGAAACCAAGGAGATGCAAATTTCAATATTGTAGAAATTTTATTATGCTAAATACACCTCTGAGACTCGACATGGTGCTGTGTTTCAGCATTATCGACTGCATCAAGAGTCTGTGAAAGTGTAGTAGCAGGTTTATCTGATATCACACGAAGGGCCTTAATAGTGCCAAAAAGCACAGTATCTTGAAAAGGCTACCAGCAATAGGACTGCACATGAAGCAAAGTGTCAGCATATAATGAGCTATGTGACTTTATTGAATAGAGAGTAAGCCACTTGTCATAGGTCTTTAACACTTTTTAAAATTAACTTGATATGCATACCACAATACAGGGGCTACTGTCTGTCTAATAGAGAGCTGCAGGGGAATAGGGATTGCAGGAATGCTGTGGAACCTGTGGGATTCCTGTGGGGATGGAAGAAGTGGTCATGGGATTCCCATGAGAGTGTAGTAAAAATCTCTGTTGACTTCAGAATGAGGATTGGAATTCACTGATAGGGCCTTACACTAAGCCACTGTAGCGTTTTTGGCACACGCTAAGGATTAGCACATGCTAAATGCTAGAGATGCCCATATTCCTATTATCATCTCTAGCATTTAGCACATGCTAAAAACGCTATCACAGGTTAGTAAAAGACCCCCTGAGAGAGGCAGTTGGAACACCAGAATGAGGCTTGGAATGCCCAGAAGGGCAGCCAGAACACCAGACTGAGGCTTGGAGCATTCATTGGTTAAATAGTGAATACCACCCAAAAAAATCACGGGAGGCTGTTGGAGTTGGGAGGAAACAGAGGGCTGTGAGCAAGTAAATAATAGTAATGACTTCTGTGGGTATGGGTGGGGATGGAGAAGATTAATTGTGGGGATGGGTGGGGGTAGAATGGATCTTAGTGGGCTTGGGCGGATATTGGTTAGATTCCACTGGGGATGGGCAGGGATGGGTGAAACTTTTGTCCCCATGCAACTCTCTACTGCCTAAACTGAATGAATAGTGCCAGTGTGATCACCACCCTTTATGTATGCTCAGTGCTGTTACCTATATGGATAGTGGCACTGGATAAATACAGATTATGTTGACTGTACAGGCTGAATATCAGCCTTTGTACTTGTTGTCAGTTGATTTGTATGCATATGACATAAATAAGTATGCATTCATTCTTTCAAAAGCTCTTCAGAAAATGTGTATTCTAGCTCTCTCAGTGCAGCAGCTTAAAAATGCAAAATCAAAAAGGTGAATTTGGAATATTTCACTGTAATAGTTTCATTCCGAAGGATTCTGTCAATTATCAGAAGAGAAAGTATATGGTTTTTCCTTAAATAAACTTCTACTCTTCCAACCAAATTTCCCTTTACCTCCTCCTCAACATTTCCACTGCTCTGGAGATAGTGAAATTTTCTTTTGCTAAACTGTTTTACATAAGGTCAGGGTGTACTTTATCCACTAGGGACTCTGATTCCCCCAGCCAAGTGCTGATGGATTGAATAAAGCAATTAATCGTTAAGTGAAAGTTAAACCATACAAGAGGGACAGTCTTACGATTTGGGGATTTGGCAGATCTCAGGCCAAACAGCTGAAGTTAAGACATAGGGTGCTGACGGAACACATTAATTACTGTCATCAAAGTTTTAGACACACTTGAGAATAGCTAGCAATTCCTTCTTTCTGAACTATAATAAAAATTGCTTGTAAAACAGAAAAACTAGAGTAAATGAAAATAAGTGAAATGTTTAAATTACCTATAGAAATTAGGGGGTCCTTTTACAAAGCTGTGGTAAAAAGTGGCCTACGGTAGTGTTGGCGTGTCTTTTATGTGCACACTGGACCATTTTTTTACAATGGCTGGGAAAAAAACTATTTTTTAACGGGTTGGGGAATGGGCCTGTACTAATATTAAAACTAGCGCACATCTATTTACAGCCTGAACTGTGGTAACCATGTAGTGCACACCAACGTCGGAGCACTGCTGGGAATGCCCCCACGGTAGACAATAGAAAATTATTTTTTACCGAGGGATTCGTCGTGTACCAAAATCAGAACTACTGCCACACATATGCACTTTCTCGGCAGTAGTGCTGATTGGGCACATGCTACCCACGCATTAGCCCTCCTGCGCCTTTTGCAAAGGGCCCCTAGGTCTATAGTTATATAAACACTGGCCTTTTGTGAAGTTTCCAAATACCCTTGGCTTCACTTAAAGTCTTCAGAACAGAAGTTCTTGGTTCTAGCCCTTGGGTGCCTCATTCCAGCAGCCATCAGACTATGAATATTCATGAGATGTATTTGTCTCTTCTTGGTTTCTGTCACCTGCAGCATGGGATCCCCCTAAACTCAATCCTCCTCAAAGAAGTATTGGCCCACTACACTGTGATCCTCCTTGAAGCAGTGCTGGCATCTCTGGCCCTGTTCCTCTGTAAGAAGTTATACCTATCCCTCTCCCTGGCTTATATGTTGATGGAAGGATATTCATACCCCCCTTTCCCCTTCTTCTGGAATATAGGCCATCTTGAAGGGCAGTCTACAAGGAAGAAAAATATAGCCTTTTACCAACACCACTATAACTACCATATGGTGTCACTCTGAGGCTGATATTTTCAGCACAGTGTAAAATGTAGTGTATAGGTCATTAAGGAGGTAAGTTATCAACATGGGCTATTGTTAAGATGAGTTATTTTACTGTAACCTGGATTATTAGTAACTAGAAACACCAGAAGAGGAACAAAATGTTCTGCAGTGCAGAAAGCAGTCCAAAGAAGAGCAGAACACATGTCTAATATGATAAACAGGCTTTATTTGTGCCACTCTGTAAAATGTCCCTACATGGCCATGTTTTGCCTCACTAGAGGCTACATCAGGGGCTAAAACATCTATTGCAGTCCCAAAGGGCACATACAGATAATAGAGTTGATAGGAACCCATCAACTGTGTTGAAAGAGAAAGACAATTGCTGTGTTTCTATCAACCCTTTGAGTTGCAAGGCTGATTGTTGCTACTTTCATTGGATTTTAGCTCTATTGCGTGTATGTGCCTTTTTATCATATTAGACGTGTGGACTGCTTATTAGTATACGTCTCATAGCATAAATGGGACCTGTGCTAAAATAGCATGAGTTGGGGTAAAGTAACCCATCTTAATGGTAGTCCACCTTGATAATTACACCCCTAAGTGGAGTATACCATGCACACTAAGGGCTTGATTTTACAACAGGTATGTTTCAGTGAGAAGTCTAAAAAGGCGCCAATTTTATAAAGGCAGATACAAAAAATAAAATCCTAAATAAAGGCGAATCAAACACACTTTTAAGTAAATTCACATGGAGGGGCATTTTCAATATGACATCTAAGTCCAATTTACTAAATAAATATAACTTAATAAAGTTTGAGACAATCATATCAGAGGCTTAAATTTCCTCATAGATAAGAACATTTAGGACTGCCTCTGTAGATGTGGGGGTGTAAGAAGGGGGTCATGCCTTAATCCCTCCAGTGGTCATTTGGGGCACCTTTTTGTGATTTAGGGCCCTGTTTACAAAGGCACGCTTAGTCATTATTAAAACAGGTCTAGCCCAAAACGTCTAGGTTTTAACCCTGGATGTTTTTTTTCCCATTATGGCAGAAAAACATCCAAGTGTAAGAAATGCTCAAATCCTGCCACCGACATTCTCCCAACATGCCCCCTTGTGATCTGGATGCACTTCAGATGAACTGCATAGAGAAATGTATTAAAATGGGTTTCAAAAATAATGATTTGGATGTTTTGGAGGAAAAAAATGTCCAAATACCGCTCTGTGCTGCTTTTTGGAAATTTTTCTGTTTCAAAAATGAGCTCCATAATCATCAGTCCCACAGTGAGCAGAACAAAAAGCCATCTTGAAATAAACCAGTATCAAAAACAAGTGCCTTTACCAAAAATCATTTCAAAAATATTTTTTAAAACTTGTACAGTCCAATAATTCAAAAATAGACTGAAAGAATCAACTATTACTTAACTGAATCAGAATCCATAGAACCCCAATGTGATTATGTTTTGAGTAGAAACTCATCATCACACCACGAACCATCAGATTGTTATATATTTTATACTGTTTGCCTCAGTGGTGCAACTCACTGAACTTTTGAAAATATCCAACTCCAAGAAAGTTTCAAAAGATTTCTGAAAAAATATGAAAATATATTATATACGAATAAAACAAACCCACCAACTAATCGTATTATACAAAAGCACAATACTTTGGTCAAATAAAAAGGAACTCTTATCTCCATCTACTTCAGGGAAAATAATGAGGCAAAATGGCGCCTGTAGCTACATACAAGATTCAAAACAGCCAATCAGTTTGCAGTTACATGAGTCAATCTACCAATCAGATTAAAGTAAGCCATTCAATAGATTCATTAAATTCTCATGGATGGATAGTGCTCAACTTATGTTTCCAGAATTGATCCTGGTAAATCAAAAATCTATGCTGGACTTAAAGGTGATCTTCTCAAAAAATTACAAACAGCTCAAAATGCTGCTACTTCGTCAAAGCCACTCCTCTTTTATATGAGCTATACTGGTTACCAATAAAAGATAGAATATCTTTCAAATTATGTTTTCATTCACCAAATCCTGTTTGGTCAAGCCTCATCATATATGAATAATCTTATTGAATTATCCCCTTGTAATGCTGTTTCATCATCTAGAGAATACATTTCCCTATCTGGAAGAATGTGATATATAAAACAATTCTCTCTGCTAATTTCCCCAATGAAAGCACCAACATTTGGAATTCTCTTCCTAAATCAATCAGGTTTACAGATGATTACACAACTTTCAGAAGTCTTCTAAAAACACATTTTTTCAGTCTGGCCTTTCTGAATACAAAGAACTCTATTTGAATTTTACCCACACTCGTTTCTTACTCTCATTTCTCATCTAGTCCTGCCTAATTATGCTCTCACCTATCCACCATTAATTATTTGTTTGTCCTTGAGATAGTCTAAATCCTTGGTTACCTACTGCACATTTATTAATTTGCTTCTTGAAGTTATTGTAATTTGTGTTATATTCTGTACATTATTATGTTTTATTCACTTTATTGTTTGTAAGCCATATTGAACTTGAGTTTAGTTCGGGCTAATGGGGGGTATAAATGTCATGAATCAATAAAATCAATCAATAAATAAATAAATAAATAAATAAATAAATAAATTGAATATGGATACCATCCCAAGGTTGTGTAGGAATAAAATAAATCATTCTCTACATAGAACATAAGAATAGCCATACTGGGTCAGACCAATGGTCCATCTAACCCAGTATCCTGTTTCCAACAGTGGCCAATCCAGGTCACAAGTACCTGGCAGAAAACCAAATTGTAGCAACATTCCATGCTACCAATCCTAGGTCAAGCAGTGGCTTCCCTATGTCTGTCTCAATAGCAGACTATGGACTTTTCCTCCAGGAACTTGTGCAAACCTTTTTTAAACTCAGATACGCTAACTAAAGAGTTCCAGAGTTTAACTATTCATTGAGTGAAAAAAATATTTCCTCCTATTTGTTTTGTTTTGAAAATATTTCCATGTAACTTCATTGAGTTTCCCCTAGTCTTTGTACTTTTTGAAAGAGTAAAAAAAAAAAAAAATCAATTCACTTCTATTTGTTCTGTACCACTCAGGATTTTGTAGACCTCAATCATATCTCTGCTCAGCCATTTCTTTTCCAAGCTGAAGAGCCCTAACCTCTTTAGCCTTTCCTCATATAAAAGGAGTTTCATCCTCTTTATCATTTTAGTCGCTCTTCTTTGAACCTTTTCTAATTCTGCTACATGTTTTTTGATATATGGCAACCAGAACTGAACACAATACTCAAGGTGAGGTTGCAACATGGAGCGATACAGAGGCATTAGGTCTTATTTACCATCCCTTTCCTAATAATTCCTAGCATTCAGTTTGCTTTTTTAGCTGTCTCCTAACACTGGGCTGAAGATTTCAGAATATTGTCTACAATGACACCTAGATCTTTTTCTTGGGTGCTGACTGTCAAGGTGGACCCTAGTATCAGGTAAGTATGATTTGGGTTCTTCCCAACGTGCATCACTTTGCATTTGTCCATATTAAATTTCATCTGCCATTTGGATGCCCAGTTTTCCAATTTCTTAAGGTCTTCCTGCAACTTTTCACAGTTCGCATGTGTTTTAACAACCTTGAATAGTTTTGTGTTATCTGCAAATTTAATCTCCTCACTTGTCCCGATGTCCAGATCATTTACAAGTATGTTAAACAGCACTGGTCCCAGTACAAATCCCTGCTGCACTCTACTATTCACCCTCCTAAATTGAGAGAAATGGCTATTTAACCCTACTCTCTGTTTTCTGTCCAATAACCAATTCCTAATCCACAACAAAACATTCCTGCTTATAATCGAAAGAGAAAAACGACTATATTGCGACCCAAATCGGGAGATGGGCGTCTTTCTCCCATGGGCGCCAAAATTGGTATAATCGAAAGCCGATTTTGGATGTTTCCAACTGCAATCCGTCGCGGAAATGGGTAAAGTTGATGGGGGCATGTCGGTGGCGTGGTGAAGGCGGAACTGGGGCGTGGTTATCGGCCAAGGAGAGATGGGCATCTTTAGCTGAAAATTTTAAAAAAACGTTTTTACCGCGATTTTGGGTCACTTTTTTTGGACCCTTTTTTTTCATGAACAAGTCCCAAAAAAGTGCCCAAACTGCCCAGATGACCACCAGAGGGAATCGGGGATGACCTCCCCGGACTCCCCCAGTGGTCACTAACCCCCTCCCACCAAAACAACCCCACTTTAATAACTTTTTTCCAGCCTCTATGCCAGCCTCAAATGCCGTACCCCAGTGGCATTCCTACGGGGGCTGACATCCAAGGCGGATCGCCGATGCGCCCCGCCCCCCGGTGCAGCGCCCCCCTGGAACAGTGCGACGTCCCCCCCTGGCGAACCCCCCCCGATCCAACAGCAAAACCCACCCCCGGGTGCACGCCGCTGGGGGGGGGGGGGTGCCGCGCGCCTGCCGGCTCTTCGTTTGCATGCTCCCTCTGCCCCGGAACAGGAAGTAACCTGTTCCGGGGCAGAGGGAGCATGAAAACGAAGAGCCCACAGGCGCGTGGCATGCACCCGGGGCGGACCGCCCCCACCGCCCCCCCTTGGTACGTCACTGCCGTACCCACCTCTATGACAGCAGAATGTGTTCTATCCTGTGTCAGCCTTTCCCTGGTTCTGATGTGGCTCTCAGGTGAGTGTGACAACTTTTCTGTTATGCGCACTGCAGAGTCACATCAGCAATGCATTGTGGTGGGTGTAGGGTATTGGGCTCCGTGATTCCACTAGCTTGTGGCAAATGCTCACGATGTTGGTAGTTGGTAGGCTCTACTCCCATGGTGCTTTTCCCCCTGCTTACTGAGTCAGAGTGTGCCCTGTTTTGTTTCCGGTAGTCCATGAGGTAGTGGCCATTTTTGTAAGCCCCTTTCTTTCCGAGCACTCTACCAAAACCCTCATTCACACCCTTGTCACCTCTCGTTTAGACTACTGCAATCTGCTTCTTGCTGGCCTCCCACTTAGTCACCTCTCCCCTCTCCAGTCGGTTCAAAACTCTGCTGCCCGTCTCATCTTCCGCCAGGGTCGCTTTACTCATACTACCCCTCTCCTCAAGACCCTTCACTGGCTCCCTATCCGTTTTCGCATCCTGTTCAAACTTCTTCTACTAACCTATAAATGTATTCACTCTGCTGCTCCCCAGTATCTCTCCACACTCGTCCTTCCCTACACCCCTTCCCGTGCACTCCGCTCCATGGATAAATCCTTCTTATCTGTTCCCTTCTCCACTGCTGCCAACTCCAGACTTCGCGCCTTCTGTCTCGCTGCACCCTACGCCTGGAATAAACTTCCTGAGCCCCTACGTCTTGCCCCATCCTTGGCCACCTTTAAATCTAGACTGAAAGCCCACCTCTTTAACATTGCTTTTGACTCGTAACCACTTGTAACCACTCGCCTCCACCTACCCTCCTCTCTTTCTTCCCCTTCACATTAATTGATTTGATTTGTTTACTTTATTTATTTTTTTGTCTATTAGATTGTAAGCTCTTTGAGCAGGGACTGTCTTTCTTCTATGTTTGTGCAGCGCTGCGTATGCCTTGTAGCGCTATAGAAATGCTAAATAGTAGTAGTAGTAGTAGTAGTAGTAGTTTTAGATCCCTTTCAAGTGTTAGCCACGTTACAGAACTTAGTTCTTACCTTGAATGTGGCTGAAAGAGGGCATTGTACATCATTCTGCCAGCTCTGACCTACTGTTAATCTCAGTACCAGGGAGACTCGTTGCCAGTGGGGCACAACCTCTGATCCAATAAAGGACGTTTTCAGAGAGATTAGTCTTCAGGTGTCAACTGGTGTGCCAATGATATATAGCAGCAACAAGTCCTAGAGGCCTGCATGTATGCAGGTCCCTGGAGCACTTTTAGTGGGTACCGCAGTGCACTTCAGCCAGGTGGACCCAGGCCCATCCCCCCCTACCTGTAACACTTGTGCTGGTAAATGGGAGGTCTCCAAAACCCACTGTACCCACATGTAGGTGCCCCCTTCACCCCTAAGAGCTATGGTAGTGTTGTACATTTGTGGGTAGTGGGTTTTGGGGGAGGGGGGTTGGGTGCTCAGCACCCGTGGTAAGGGAGCTATGCATGTGGGAGCGTTGTCTGAAGTCCACCACACTGACCTCTAGGGTGCCCAGTTGGTGTCCTGGCATGTCAGGGGGGCAAGTGTACTACGAATCGTGGCCCCTCCCACGACCAAATGGCTCGGATTAGGACGTTTTTGAGCTGGGCATTTTTAGTTTCCATTATCGCAAAAAAAAAACAAACGCCCAGCTGAAAAACGTCCATTTTTTCGAAAATACAGTCTGTTCCGCCTCTTCACGTACCCGTTTTCGGACATAGACGCCCATGGAGATAGGTGTTCGCGTTCGATTATGCCCCTCATTGTCTCCTATCCCACAACTCTTTAATTGTCTCAGGAGTCTCTCATGAGGAACTTTGTCAAAAGCTTTCTGAAAATTTAGATATGCTACATCAACCGACTCACCTTTATCGATATGTTTATTCACACCTTCAAAGAAACGAAGCAAATTGGTGAGGCAAGACTTCCCTTGGCTGAAACCATGCTGACTCTGTCCCATTAACCCATGTTTATTTATGTGTTCAGTAATTTTATTCTTTACTAGTAAAAAAGGCCCATTTCTTAACGCAAGGAAACGGGCGCTAGCAAGACAATCCCCCACCCTCCCTCGCTGTGTCGCTCTGTCCCCTCCAAGTTCCAGACCCCCCTCCCTCCCTTCCAGTTCAAGGCCTCCCTCCCTCCCAGTTCAAGGCCTCCCAGCCTCCTTGGCCTCCCACCCACCCAGTTCAAGGCCCCTCCCACCCCTCCCAATGAGTTCCAGACTCCGCCCTCCCTCCTTATTCAACACCCCCTCTCCGCGTTACTGACCCCTGGACCCCCCTTCCGTGACCCTGTCGACCCCCCCTTCCCGCCGAAAACCATCCCCTGCCGCCATCGAGTACCTGTGCTGACTGGGGACCCCAACCCCCGTCAGCCAAAGTTCTGTTCTCGTCTGTCCTGGCGTTGCTTCCTGAATGATCTTCTGTTTTAGTTTTTTTGCGTGTGTCTGACGTCAGATGCACGCAGAGGAACTTGAACAGAAGAGCATTCAGGAAGCAACGCCGCAAAGGCCAGAACAGGACTTCGGCTGTCGGGGGTTGGGGTCCCCCGTTAGCACAGGTACTCGACGGCGGCGGTGGACGGTTTTCGGCGGGAAGGGGGGTCGACTGGGTCACGGAGGGGGGTCCAGGGGGCTGTAACACGGAGGGGGGGTGTTGAATTCGGAGGGAGGTTGGAGTGTGAAACTCGGTGGGAGGGGCGTGAGGGGACACGGGGTGTTGATGTTCTTTGGGTGGGGGGTGGTTTGGTGATGCGCCGAGGGGGGGGGGTCTGTGTTGCACCGCTCCCTGTCACTTGCTCCGAAGTGGCAGGGAGCGGCGCACTGACAGCTGTTTCCCAGGCAGGGGGAGGAGTAGGGAAACACCCTCCGCGTGTTTCCCTACTCCTCCCCTTGCCTGGGAATTAGCTGTCAGTGACGTCACTGACGTCAGTACGTTCTAAGCTGCCTAGCAGACCACCTCTGAGGGAGCTACGGTCCCAGGCACATTAGAAAGTTGGAAGTGAGAATTATTATAGTTTCCACTGTTTTACCTGGCTCTGACGTCAGACTTACCGGTCTGTAATTTCCTGGATCACCCCTGGAACCCTTTTTAAAAATCAGCATTACATTGGCCACCCTCTAACCTTCAGGTACTATGGATGACTTTAATGACAGGTTACAGATGACTAATAGCAGATCAGCAATTTCGTGTTTGAGTTCTTTCAGTACCCTTGGATGCATGCCATCTGGTCCAGGTGATTTGTTACTCTTTAATTTGTCAATTTGGCTCAGTACATCTTCCAGATTCATCAAGATTTCTTTCGGTTCCTCCACATCATCACCCTTGGAAACCATTTCTTGTACAGGTAGATCTCTTACATCTTCTTCAGTAAAGTCCGAAGCAAAGAATCCTTTCAGTTTCTCTGCTATGGCTTTGTCCTCCCTGAATGCCCCTTTTGTTCCTTCATTATCTAACGGTCCCACGTCCCTCATAGGCTTTCTGCTTCTGATGTACCTGAAAAAACTGTTACTGTGAGTTTTTACGTCTGTGGCAAGTTTCTCTTCATATTCTCTTTTAGCCTTCTTTATCAATGCTTTGCATCTAACTTGCCAGTGTTTATGTTGCTTCTTATTTTCTTCTTTGGGTCCTTTTTCCATTCTTTGAAGGACATTCTTTTGTCTCTAATAGCCTCTTTCATTTCACCTTTTAACCATGCTGGCTGTCATTTTCTCTTCTTTCCACCTTTGTAAATACATGGAATGCATCTGGTCTGGGCTTCCTGATAGTATTTTTAAAGAACATCCATATCTGATTTAATGTCCTAACCTTTGCAGCTGTTCCTAGCTTTTTTTTAAATCATTTTCCTCATTTTATCATAGTCGCCCTTTCGAAAATTAAATGCTGTTACAGTAGATTTCCTTTGTGGCTTCACTACAGATAGTAGCTCAAACTTGATCATGTTATGATCACTGTTTCCCAGCAGATCCAACACTGTTACCTCTCATATATGCTCTGCATTCCACTAAGGACTAGATCTAAAAAGACTCCACCTCTTGTTGGAGGTATGCATGGGGACATCAAAGCATTTCATACCTCCTACCCACCCCCACCCTCCCACCCTGTCAGACTGTCAAAGTAATGCTTGGATGTTTCACTTATATATAATATCTGCTACCACATTTGCTTATTTCCGATCTGACAAAGAAGGGCAACCTTTGGACGCTAATCAAGAAATGTATTAAGTTATGTCCAATAAAAAAAGGTATCATATTATTTTCTTTTCCATGTTTTATTTTGTTTGATTTCTATTGATAACAGAAAGGGAAAGTAAACATATTTATCCTTCTAAAATTGTCAGTGATGGAAAGCAGATCAGTATATTTACACTTGTCTTCCAGGTTATGCACATACACTTTGCATTTTGTAAGGATATATGGAAACCCCAAACTTCACCCAACTCTGCCTTGCATACCATTACTTTATACATATATAAACAGATATATACGATGTTTCCCTTTGTAGCCTTGTATACAAGAGTTGAATGAAAAGTGCTCACTGCATGCTTCCATTTCACAAGCAATAGCATAACAGCCTCTTTACACAGACACTTCTTGCCAACAGAGGTGAAGGAAGAGATTTCAAACAACAATTTTCAATTACCCCAATATTGACTGGATAAATGTTACATCAGGGAGCAGCAGGAAGATAAAATTCCTAAATGTAATAAATGACTGCATATGCCATTATCTCTATTTGTATTCATATTTTCTAGGCCTCCTTAGCTGCTTTATAGGTCAAGGCTGTTTACTAATGATAAAAATTAACTTAGTAGAAAGGAATGACATAATTATAAAGGAAAGCAAACACAATGATATATAACAAAGAGCAGAAAATACAACAGAGACTTTGAAATTGGCCGTACAGGTTGCCCAGTCACAGAAATCTGCTACATCAACTTATGCTGCCAGTTCTGAAATTATAGTTTTGTAATATGGTGCCAAGAGAAAGAAGAAAAATTGAACCTATTCTATAAATACTAATCCCAGGCACGAATACTTAATAATTTCTCACAAAGGTATAGTTCAATCAACAATATCAAAACATATACTATCTCCCCCCCCCCCCCCCATCAAAGTTTTCTACATAAATAGTACATTAACAATATGTGAGGGACCATAAAGATGAATTTGATAGGAGATATAACACCCTGATGCAGCCTGGGGGTGAAACATGGATTCATGCTTGCTTCCAGTCTCCATAGTTTATTGAAGGTTTTCTAGATAAGTTGCTGGTTATTAAAAGTATAATGTTTTGAAGAGAAAAGTTGTAACAATTATGAATCTAAGTTTAAGGAATGAAATTTTTTAAAAAAGATTCTAAAGGAGTGATGACGATCTGATGGTGAAAAATTTCTGTTGAGGAAATATACTTTAGTAGCTCACACCTCTGATGACCCAACATCAGTGTATGATTAATGTATTTTAATGTTGAAAAATGTTTTTCAGGACACTATAACGTGTTGGATATGGGTTTACAAAGGTAAAATATGTGAATATGTGTCTTTATAAAGTACGATCCCTAACAATAAACAGAAGAGCCACAACCCAGTCGGGTTTTCAGGATTTTCTCAACGAATATGCAGGAGATCTATTTGCATACACAACAAATAGATCACATTCATATTCATTGGGGAAATCCTGACAAGCTGACTGGATTGTTGCCCATGCCTGAACTAGGGTGTACATATGTGCGGATATGAATGCATTTTAAACAGAATTATTTGTACCTTGCAGCTCCGCCCCAAGTGCTGTGCGAGGTAATGAATATGCATCATCTGCATAAAGTAGAAGAGATATTGTCATTGCTCAATCTTTTATGGATGTATAGCCCTGCAGCCATCGGAGCTAACTTTTCAAAATTATTGGGGGTGCTAAGCCCAGTGGAAATAATCCTTCCTTGGACATATACAATGAATATTCTCAATATTGGGGGTGTTCAAGCACCCATAGCATCCACAGAGTCGGCTCCTATGCCTGTAGCAGTACAACAAAAGAACCTGCTACAAGTCTCAAGCAATCACTGTGGGGGCAAATTTATATAGGTTTTTTTCATGTGCAAAGCAAGTTTAGCTCACGAAAAAGACCTTTTCTAAAATTGCACAACCATTTCTATGCATATAAGTGCATGTGCCTATAAGATCGCATACACATATACACATGGGACAGGAACGACTCCTGACTGGTTAAGTAGTGCTTAGCTGGCTAAATAATATTCAGCGTGAGATAGCCAGTTATCTCTGCTGAATATTTGCGCTTAGCGCATATCCCCAGATTCTATATATGACGCTTTGAGTTCCATGTGCAAATTTGGGTGAATGCCTAATTTGCACACACAATTTAATTGAATAATGAGCCAATTAGCACTGATAATTGGCATCCTAAAAAGCAATTATTAGTGCTAATTGGATTTAATTGGCAGTTATGCATGTAAATTTAGGCACTGGATCCATGCCTAAATTTTACATGCGATTCCAAAAAGGGGCATAAGAAATAGGAGGGCCATGGGTGGATCAGGGGCTTTCCTAGAATTTATGGGCGTAGTTATAGAATAAGGGGGACATGTGCCTAATTTAGGTGTGAGGATTTGCATCATGTTTAGGTTAGTGCAAATGGCTGTGCCTATAGTTAGGCGTGATTCCCGTACGTAAGCACTCTTCTATAAGCCATGCCTAACTGTATGTGTGGCTTATAGAATAGTGTTGAGCATTAATTTTTTTTTTTTTTGGTGATGATTTTTTAGGCACCATATGTAGAATCTAGCTGTTTCATGTAAATTACTGCACACGAACTGCTAAACCACTGAGGGAACAGTTAACGAGCTTGTACGCTAGCAAATTTGTACATTAAGAACCAGACTCTATATATGGTGCAGAAAAAAATCAGCATGGAAAAAAACACACTGAATGCTATTCTATAATGTTAGGTGCAGTTTATAGAATGCGTGTAGCGCCTGGACCCGTGACTAAATTGAGGCGCGACCATTTATGCCAACTAAAACCTAGAGTAAATGCCCACACCTAACTTAGGGGTCCTTTTACTAATCCGCATAAGCATCTACACGTGCCCAATGCATGCAAATTCTGAGTTACTGCCCAGCTACCTACCACATGGCCTGGACGGTAATTTCATTTATGTCGCACGTCCGATATGTGCATCAGAAAATATTTTTATTTTCTGGAGCACAGGCAGTAATCAGCATTTTGACACACGACCATTACTGCTCAGTTAACGTGTGAGACTTTACCGCTAAGTCGATGGCTGGCGGTAAGGTCTCAGACTCAAAATGGACGCACGCCAATTTTCATTTTGCCGTTTTAGGCCCCCCCAAAACAGGCATTTTTTACAGTTCCGCTGAAAAATGATCCTGCGTGCGGCAAAAACATATGCCTACACTACCGCAGGCCATTTTCAGCGCACCTTAGTAAAAGGACCCCTTAGGCACAGATCGGGCAAATTCTACAACGGTACGTGTAGTTTCAAAGGCAAGCCCGTAACCCACCCATTCCCCTGCCATGGCCATGCCCCCTTTTGAGATCAGCGTATTAGAATTTTTCTGTGCACCACTTTACAGAGTATGCTTAGAAAGTTGCGCACAAGAATTCTATTTTGTGCCAATTAGTGCCAATAATTGCTCGTTATTGGTCAAGTATCAGCGCCTATTGACCTGTAAAACAATTAAGTTGCATGTGCAATTCGGCTGCACTGCCAAATTTGCACGCGCATCTTTAGTTGCCATATATAGAATCTGGGGGTAACTGCTTAATGCACTTCAGTAAAAGGGCCACTTACTTTTTATATTGTGCATCTGTGGCCTTCTGCTGAAATGAAACAAATATATGTCATTCATAACACCTCTGTTTAAACCAGCTGTCTCTGTACTAGCTGAATTGTACAATTTTTATGTTCATGGTATCGGCACGTTGATATTGCCTTGCACAATCCACAGAGCAGTAAACGTATCCTGCATGCACAGCAGATCTCAAAGTCATTGCTTTACTCTTACCCAGAGCCACCCATCATCCCACCTGTCGCCTTATTTCAGTCTGGCTGAAAGCTCAGGTTAAAGGTCTCCAACCTGCTATTAAAAGAATTAAGTGGTCTTTGTCCAGGATTAACTTACCAAACCTTTTACTTCTAGTCTAGAACTAGTTCCTTTGGAAATAAAATAGCCATTTGCATAGCAATTAAGGCAAAATAATGTATTTATTAGTATATTTTTGTATATAAACATATCTATAAACTAATGCTTTTACTTTGGTTTCTTTAAAAATCAAAGTAGTGTTCTGAATTCGTTACAAATTTGATCTTGTTAGAATATGCATTAGAATGACACTTCCAGCTGTCTTTATTTGCTGTCTGTGTTGACTAATTATGAGCCATTGTGCTCCTGAAAATGCTTCTGTGATAAAGCTGACCTTTACTGGTTTTCATCTTATTTTTCCATTATTATCTAAAGAGATGTGAGCAAAACTGCATGCGCCTTTCCAATCTCCATTTTATTAATGTTTATAGAGTATGCATCCTACCAAAATACCACATAAATTGGTACTAATTGGTATTGTAAGGTGCCCATCAAATGTCATGGGGATTCTCTCTGTCTATTTCAAAATTAGGCGGAGGTTATGAACATGGGCTACTTTTAAGTCAGGTTATTTTAAAATAAGTTGGGTTATTTTAGCATGAAGTCCCATTTTATGCAATGAGACCCTGTGCTGAAATAACCCAACTTGTGGTAAAATAACCCAACTGAACAGTAGCCTACGTTGATAACTTCCTATCTTATTGCCAAAGAAAATCTGAATTCAAAGCACAAATGCCATGCATCAGTTTTTATTTGCTTCTGTTACAAAATGGATGACTACTAATTAGACTGCTAATTCAAAATCATCTAGCAGTAGAAAAAAACAAAAAATCTCAAAAATAGTCTACTGCATATAGTGAATCTCAAAATTGTACATCCATCTCTTTACGTTTTCTAAAGACTTCAGCAACAGTGCAAAGCTTATATACAAGCAAAGAAATAATCGCCATCATAGGTCCAGAGAACCTCCACCAAATAAGTGGAGTGGCCTAATGGTTAATGTAGCAGGTTGCGGACCTGGGGAACTGGGTTGGATTCCTGCTGCTGCCTGATGGTCAGCAGTGGGTTGAGGTCCTGGGGAACCAAGTTCAGTTCCCTCTGCAGTTTCATGTGACCCTGGGCAAGGCACTTAACCCTCCATTGCCTCCGGTACACAGTAGTACAATGTACTACCTAGACTGTAAGCTCACTAAGGACAGATCCAGTACCTGTAAAGTGAAACTGTAAACCATTTAGGACTAAGCAGTATATAAATACTCAAATGAATGAATGTAAAACCATACCACTCTTGATGGGCTTCTATAAAAAACTCAATGATAAAAATATTTCAGTAGAAGGCGCATTTAGCTGAAGGGTTTCAAACTTGAGGAGCCTCCAGCTTCCAGGTAAAATAAGAATGCCAGACATTTTCATCATTTAACAGACTTTCAAGAAAAGTGTATGCTCCTGACAGGGGCCACTTGTTTCATCAGTTATAGTAACATAGTAACATAGTAGATGACGGTAGAAAAAGACCTGCACGGTCCATCCAGTCTGCCCAAGAAATGTGCCACTTTTTTGTGTATACCTTACCTTGATTTGTACCTGTCTTTTTCAGGGCACAGACCGTACAAGTCTGCCCAGCACTATCCCCACCTCCCACCATCGGCTCTGGCACAGACCGTATAAGTCTGCCCAGCACTATCCCCGCCTCCCAACCACCAGCCCCGCCTCTCACTACCGGCTCTGTTATCCAATCTCAGCTAAGCTCCTGAGGATCAATTTCTTCTGAACAGGATCCCTTTATGTTTATCCCACGCATGTTTGAATTCCGTTACCGTTTTCATCTCCACCACCTCACATGGGAGGGCATTCCAAGCATCCACCACTCTCTCCGTGAAAAAATACTTCCTGACATTTTTCTTGAGTCTGCCCCCCTTCAATCTCATTTTATGTCCTCTCGTTCTACCGCCTTCGTATCTCCGGAAAAGGTTCGTTTGCGGATTAATACCTTTCAAATATTTGAACGTCTGTATCATATCACCCCTGTTTCCCCTTTCCTCCAGGGTATACATGTTCAGGTCAGCAAGTCTCTTATGGCTGCCTAAGGGATATACATTCATGCAGTATGCTTCAGTGCCCAAGTTTCCTCTCTCACGGTACCAGGAAATTGACTAATTTCTGTTTAAGTGTGGAATAACCATAAATGTAAACAGTAGAAGTAGTAAGAGGGGATACCAAACTTTGGATGACATCCCATAATAGCCAATGTCTTCAATGTATTTACATCAGGTCTTCTTACTAAGTACCCTATCCCAGATTGCACAAATCTTTTCATTGGGGACAGTAAGCTTGTACCACAGCATCTTCCTGGACCAGGGCTGGTATTAAAACTGTGTGTATAATTTTATAATCTAGGCATGGGCATGTTCCTAAAATATAGGCTCATATTAGACCTGTTATGCTAATATTTTATAAAGAAAAGTAGGCACATTTTTTTTTGGTAGACTCCAAGTAGCCGCTTTCTTTACACCTAAAAGTAGGTGCAATGTTAAAAAATTATCTTCATAGAGTAATTCTACCATACCATAACAGCACGAACTTCCATGAGTCATTTAACAAAGGCATACCTAGGAAAAAGCAGCACCATAAACACTACAGTGGCAAGCAGGGGCCTCATAGAAGGCACCACAAAACTCGTGAACACTTCTCTTTCTAATGGGCAACTACCAACAGCATTAAAAAGGGCAATGGTGCATCTTGACAAGGACAAACTTGAAAGTTACCAGCCAGTATCCAACATCCCATTTTTAGGATAACTTAGGACAGTCTGTAATCAACTCAGTGATTGGCTAGAAGAGAGAAATTGGCGAAATCAATGTCAATCTATTTTGGATTCAGACACGGTTATGGAACAGAAACAGTCCTTGAATCCTTACGAGATCATCTTCACAGAAAGTATAATATTTTGAAGAGAAAAGTTGTAACAATTATAAATCTAAGTTTAAGGACTGAACATTAAAAAAATAAGGTTATAAAGGAGTGAAGATGATCTGATGATATGCCTTAACAGTTTCACATCGGGGGATGGGAGGGTTGGTGACAACAACCATTGGGGGATTAAAAGGGTGACTTTCCTTAATCTCTCTAGTGTAGAACTGCTCAATCAGAGTACCAGCTTTAAATACCAACATCCATCTTTTTGGACATAGACACCCTTTCCCCTTCTGAAATCAGAATTGCTAGTCCATAATTTGGCCCCTCCTTAGTTCTGCAGAAACACACCCAGACCATGCTTTCTTGCCATAAGTATGTATTGTAGTTTTAGACGTATGTATCCTGGCTTTATAAAATAGCAATATGGATATCTAAATGCTGGCTTTCAGATGTCCAACACATGAATAGAGCTTTTAAAATAAGGCCACACTGTCCTAACCTGAGGAAGGATGTTTAGGCCTCTGAAAACTAGTGAAAACATGTATTAAGATAGTCCTAGAAAAAGATATCACCTTATTTCTGATTTTTATTTTAATTTATTAACGCTATCAAACTATCATAAATTTAAAATAAAATTCCTTTTTCTACTTCGTTGTCTGGCCATTACATTTTTTTCTAATCATCTTGGTCCCTATCTCTGGTTTCAGTTTTACTCTGTGTTCTCTTAACTCTCTTTCCAAAGTTTCCTTTCCATTTTTCTCTCTCCTCCTGTCTTCTTCACCTCCTTAATACATTTCCAACATTCACCTTTTCTGTTCAGCTTTCTTCTATTAATTTTTCTGCTCTCTTAGGTTTCATGCATTCTGAGTATCCAGTTTTCAGTTTGGCTACCTACAGCTTTCTGACTCTTTCCCTCATCTCAGCTCCTTTATTCCTCTTTCTCTTATTCACTAATATTTCACTAACTCTTCCCTCCCTCCCTGTTCCATCGAGCATATTCTCTTTCTCTTCTTTCCATCCAGCATATCCCCTCTATTCTCTCTCTTCTCCTTTCCATGCAGCACCTCTGTTCTTGTTCTCCCCTTCCATCTACCATATCCTCTCCCTCTCCTCATTCATCCTGCATCTCCTCTCTCTCTCTCCCTTCTATCTTGCATCTCCTCTCTCTTCCCATCCATTCAACCTCTCTTGCCCTCTCTCTTCCCTTTTCCAGCATAACCTCTGTCTCCCTACTCCTTCCTGTGTCCAGAATTGCCCCTCTGTTTTCTTACCCCTCCCTGTGTCAAGCATGACCCATGTAACCATAATTATACCCACATGTCCAGCATCTCCCATCACCCTATTCATGTCCCGCTGCTCCCAGTATCACTCTTTTATGTTCCTGGCCTTCCTTTCCCCTCCCCTAAACCAGCATAATCCCTCTGTCACCTTACATCTCTGTATCTACTGCCAACCCAAGCCACCACATTCCCTTTCTTTCTGCTCTCCCTGATCCAGCATTTTCTGTTTTTCCCATTCCCTGGCCCATCATTTTCTGTTTCCTTCACTCCCTCCCCCACTGCTAACTCTGCCACTGTTGTTTCCCAGGACCCACGACAATGGCAGAAAACAGAAAAGAGGTGTGAGGCTGTTGCCTTTGTGCATGTTTCTGCTGGGTCTGGTAATCTCTCCCCGCCAAAACAGGAACTCTTATGTCAGAGGAAGTAGGACTGGCAGAACCAGCAGCAGCACAAACAATGACAATGGCAACATGCTTCTTTTTCGTTTTTGCCACTGTTACAGGTTCCAGCAGCAGAAGGTAGCAGTGAAGGAGAGGTGGGTAGGGGAAGGTCACAGTTGGAGTTGAGGAGATTTAGCCTCCTTAATGATTCTGTGGGATGCCTATAACCCAAGGAACCAAACACCTTCATGGATAAGTATGATTTTCCCTTTTCCTAAAAATCAAATGATTCTTTTCCAACTGTAATGCCAAAAGGACAGAAATCCACAGGCTTGGGCCCACATAAGCAAATATACAACGTTGTGTGCATGAAAGCCTCAACATACTAGGAACTGACAAAAATCTTGTAAAGAATGAAATATGAATAAGGTCAAAAATGTTGGCACTCATTTTCTCAGTAAATAAATGAGGCCCATTCCTTCTCTGCTGTTCGTCAAATATTTTAGATACCTAGTTTGCAGAATGTTACTTGAAACAGTGAAACTTTCTCTCACCTTTTATATTTCCTAGGAGACCTCTTTGGAGCAACTTATGGGAGTTTTCTTCATCAGATTGCTGGAAACATATATATCATTATACATCAGGGGTTCTCAACCCAGTCCTTGGGACACGCCTAGCCAGTCAGGTTTTCAGGATACCCACAATGAATATGCATGAAATAAATTTGCATGCTCTACTTCCATTGTGTGCAAATCTATCTCATGCATATTCATTATGGGCATCCTGAAAACCTGACTGGCTAGGTGTGTTCCGGGGACAGGATTGAGAACCTGTGTTCTACATTATCTTTGCTTTTATTGGGCATAATCTGGTATGCACATCACTTCAATTAATGACTCCGCATGTGATATAGATTATTGATTATGTTACTATCTTGCCCATAATTAGCTTTGCAGTTTAGTGTTACTATGGGTTTCCTACATTTACAACAAATATTTTTAAAAACCCACATTGGAATAATACAATTCAGAATAGATAACAAAGAAATTATATAATTTACAATATCAAATGCATCCCACATTCTTTAATTATCTCCACCCAGTCATTTCCTTCTTGCCCCTTCCCAGCTGTCCCATTTCATCCTGAGTGTACCCAGCAGTGTTATTACTGACACCACTTAAAAACGCTACTCTCATAAAAATGCTTTCTACTTTAATTGGAGGTGATAGCATTCATTTTGAATTGACTTGATCGTGAAAAAATTATAAACATATGGCTTTTCTTTTAGACCTGTCAATCTATGAGCCAAAAGCAGAAATGTAGCAGAAGCAGTTCAAGAAACCAAAATGTTCAATTTCCTTTCAGTGAAACGCTTGGAACCTTCTTCTAAACAAAACATGCAGACCCGCCTTAAATGAATGAAGTATATTTAGGGAGCAGTTTTTCAAGGCAAATAAAGATGCCTTGGAGAAATATCCAGTTTTTCATATATTTGTCCTGTAAAGGGCTTAACTTTCCAACAGTCAATTCTGTAAGTGATTTCTCCTACATGCTTATGATAATGAGGCACCAATGGGTGATTCTTGATTAACATATGCAAGATAAGGACTTTTCTACATGAGGAATATAATGCAACCATTAAAACAGAGACTGCTCATCAGATTTGGTCATAAAGCTCTGGGAGTAGAAGCACTTGGGTAAAAACAAGAGAGACCCTGTTTACTAAGACGCGCTAACATTTTTAGTGTGCGCTAAAAATTAGAGTGTGCTAACACTAGAAACACCCATAGGAATATATGGGTGTCTATAGCATTAGTGCGCGCAAAAAGCGCTAGAGCGCCATAGTAAACAGGGCACCGGGGCTGACGTACCCTGTTAGCTACATGGGAGCCCATTGCCCACATTTTAACCACTGGATGTGGTTTGAACTGCCAGTCCCACAAAATTCAAACTGTAAGACAGATGCAGCAGTGGTTAGAACATATACAGCGGACTCCCATGCAGTTTACAAGATTATATTAGTCTGGATTGCTGAACTTTATAAATACATATTCAGCATTAAGGGGTTCTTTTACTAAAGCTTAACTCAGGTTATCTGCAGCAGGGACCATTTTATTCCTATGGGCCCTGCTGCAGATACCTCGAGCTAAACTTTAGCAAAAGACCCCCTAAGTAAGGTAATGCAGTTGTCACGTTTATCTACTTGGATGGTTACATAAAAACAAAAGTCATAGTACCATAGTAATGAAGTCATTGACTGCAGATAAAGATCAGCATGATCATCTTGTCTGCTGTTCCAAGCAGGTTACCCCCCTTTATGCACTTTTTGCCCCTTTATGCACTTTTTGAAGTGTGAAAGTCATTTAAATTTTGCTATGAGTGGAAAAGCTTTAATATTTTGATTCTGTTTTCTTGCTATATAGGATTCCATTCTCTTGCTATATAGGAATTCCTAGCACCTCCAGCAGAAGAGCATTCTAGGCATTCATCACTCTTTTTGTGAAAAGTAATACCTGATGTTGCTTTTAAAGTTTCCCTTTTTGCAGCTCCATTTTATGACCTCTAGTTCTGTAGCCTTCCCATTTTTGGAAAAGGCCCATTTGATCATGAACATCTTTCAAGTATTTAAATGTCTGCATCCTATCTCTCCTTTCCTTTTAGGTATGCATATTCAAGTCTCTTCTCGTATGTGTTCTGGTGCAAACAAATTTGGGGGCAATCCCTTTTTATTGAACTCAGTTAATACACTTGTGACCAGTGTTTGGGAGCTATGCTCCATGCATTGATCTGATCAAGGGGACATGGCTCTTGAAAGCTAGCCTAACATGTGGAGCAGAATTTTAGAAAGGATGCCCAACTCAGAATATGGACATCCAAGTGTAATCAGATATGCATGTTCCTTGTTTTTTAGAACAGGATCTAACAACATACAGTTTGTCATAAAATAAATGTCCAAGTGCTGGCTATGTCCAACATGAACATCCATTTTACAAACTGAAACATCCAAACTATGAACCAGCAAAACAAGGAACATGGACCTCTGTGTGGCAGCATAAGAAAGTCCATATTATAAAAAGGCCAGCTAGCCATCCATGTGGAAGAATAGCCTAATGGTTAGAGTAGTCAGTTGTGATCCATAACACAGTTTGTAGTTTGTTTGTTTTTTAAATTTTGACCCCCCCCTCCCCCCAGGTTCAGAAAAATACCTACTGTGACTTCCCTTACTTGCTCCAGAGCAGAGCTGCTCAATCAGAGCACCTTTCTGTAACCTGGATATGCCAAATATCAGGTTTAAATATGGGGGTACATCTTTTTGGACATGGAGGTCCCTTTCTCTTTCTGCAATTGGAGTTGGATGTCCGTCTTTCGGCCCCTCCCTAATCCTGCCCAAAACACACCCAGACTATGCCCTTAGACAGCAATATCCTGGTTTTATAAAATTGAGATTTGGATTTCCATGCAATATGGACATCTAAATGCCGGTTTTCAGACACCCAAAACAGGAATAGAGCTTCTAAAATAACCAACATACGCAGCTAATTCAATAAAACATCTCAACTACAACTTGTTCACTTACCTTTACTTTTATATACTGAGTGTGATATAGATATTGCACAGTCCTTGGAAACAGTCTTCACAAAATGGATAAACACATTCACCCTTAAATATTGTCTACCACCTCCAGAATCTTTCCTACAAGAACGATTCATGAAAAATACCCTTTTATCCCCAAAGGAAGGGATCAACGGAGTTAATATTTTGTAGATAAGTAACCTGGAGAGTGACTGAATTTTGCCACTCTCCAGATAAACTTTTGGACAGCACCGGCCTGTCCTTAACCCCACCTCTGAGCATATAGATAGCCTTTATTCATATAACAGTAAGGCTAATGGATAAAATTTTTTGTATAACCTGCAGGAATATAAAAAAGGGGCTTATGCATGCTCAGTGGGTCCAATATTCAGGCAGCAGCAATGAGCATGATAAATACTCTACATGTGTATTTTATAAAATATGCATGTATCGCACAGCTCTGCCTCTTCTCCACCCAAACTATGCCCCTGGGAATGCCTACATATAGGGAGCATATAAGCATGCACTAGCTTCATGCATCCTATACATACACATGATACCACACAATTTTGTGCCATTTTGAAGAGGCAGCTGTGTGGACATCAATCTTGCCTGTTTCCCCACTAGATCACCAGGGATCAGGCAGTTAGGCCCGAAAGGATCCTGGCAGGGAGGCTGTGGACGTTTAGTGGGAGAGGGGGATCGGAAGGGGCTTTCAATATGTTTGGGGAGGGAGATTGAAATGGGCTTTTGAGGTGTTAAGGGGGATGGGAGGGGGGATCAGAAGTGGCTTTTTGAAATGTTCTGGGGGTGAGAGGAAGGGAAAGGAACACTTCAGGATATTCAGTTCCGGCACCTGCATAGCTAAGTGACTAAAGTTAGGACTGCTATTTATGTGGTCCTGTTTGGTTGCTTGGCTATGCAGGCACTAGCTCTAAATATTGCTGGTACCCACATAGCTGCCAGTTCCTCCCGAATTCCACTCTCAGAATGCCCCTCTCCAGACCACCAAAAATGGCTGGTCAGAGGTGATATTCAGCGGCACTGCCCAGTTAAATGTTGCTGAATATCGGTGGCCAACCTACTGAGCCTCTCCTGCCTGCTTAAATTACTTTGTACATGTTATTTATTAGGATTTATTTACCGCCTTTTTGAGGGAATTCACTCAAGGCGGTGTACAGTAAGAATAGATCAAACATGAATATATTGACTAGTTTGTCTTTATAGCAGACTTGTGTCTGGTCAAGTTTAAATTAAGTTATGGAATGTTGCCTCTTATGCCATCTTTAAATATAATTGAAGTGTTTCCATTTGTGTGTATGTGGTTTAGCATTGATAAGTGCTTGAAATAATTGAGTTTTAAATATTTTGAACTGAGACCCAGGCTACTTGACAGCTGTTGTATACTACATAGAATGTGTAGAAGGCATTATTTGTTGATAAGAGTATAACTTGTACAGTTCAGACCTTTATATCTAGTGCTCCCCCTGGTTAACCTGGACCCTCCCCCTAGTGAAGGGGATATGGGTGAGTCAAGCATGCTTGTGAGAGACAAGTATGAAAGGGCTCTGTCTTTTCATCTAGTCCTGCAGGCAGGATCATCAATGGAGCTCTAGGAAATGGTCCCACTTCTTTAGATAGAGAGAGAGAGAGAGAGAGAGAGAGAGAGAGAGAGAGAGAGAGAGAGAGAGAGAGAGAGAGAGAGAGAGAGAGAGAGTTTTAAATATTTTGAACTGAGACCCAGGCTACTTGACAGCTGTTGTATACTACATAGAATGTGTAGAAGGCATTATTTGTTGATAAGAGTATAACTTGTACAGTTCAGACCTTTATATCTAGTGCTCCCCCTGGTTAACCTGGACCCTCCCCCTAGTGAAGGGGATATGGGTGAGTCAAGCATGCTTGTGAGAGACAAGTATGAAAGGGCAATGTGAATGGGCATGTTTTGGAAGCTAACATTGAATGATTTGTTTTTGTAGCAGGGTTGCAATATTGTAGGCAAGTGGGCTTAGAGGAGTGGTGTGCATGTTAGAAGCTGTAGTGCATGAACAGATAAAGATGATTGGATGCTTTATGATTAGATGCCTTCAGAGTGGGTTGAGCTGTTAGGATGCCTATCAGACAAGCTGTTATTGCTGTGGAAGCCATGTGGTATGTGTCTTGAGACCAGCTGTCAAGGCAGCTGAGTTCTTACTTTAAGATGGGCATTCCTGGGAAGGTCAATATTTATGCAGAGTGGGTGATGTTGTTCTCTAGTTGGTGTGCTCACCTCTATCCTGCTCTGTCTTTTCATAAAGTCCTGCAGGCAGGATCATCAATGGAGCTCTAGGAAATGGTCCCACTTCTTTAGAGAGAGAGAGAGAGAGAGAGAGAGAGAGAGAGAGAGAGAGAGAGAGAGAGAGAGAGAGAGAGAGAATCCTTAGGTGTACCCCCTATCTGACATGTGCAACCTAGATCCCTTGTAAACATGTGTGTCTCTAGTGTACCCTTGGCCTGCTGTCAGTGAGTTACTTGGCTATGTCAAGTCTCAGAACATCCCTTGGGGAGTCCCCTCCAGCTAGGGTTACCATATGGCTCCAGAAAAAGGAGGACGGATTGAGCCAGCCGGGTTTTACTTCCATTGCTTTCCATTGAAAGCAATGGGCAATTACTTCCATTGAAAGCAATTACTTCCATTGAAAGCAATGGAAGTAAAACCCGGCTGGCTCAATCCGTCCTCCTTTTTCTGGAGCCATATGGTAACCCTACCTCCAGCCCCTTATCACCCTTTCCCTGCTATTAGTATGTTTGGTTTAATATAGTTGATTTGTACACATGCTTTACCGCCTTTCACAAAGCACCACAAAACAGTATACATAATTAAAAAGTTCCAAGAATAAAGTGAAACACTACAAAGTCCATAAAAACAACTAGACTAATAACAAATATTTTAAAACCATAGGTCCAGATACTATAAAAATAATGTTGTACATAGGACAGCTATCCTAGGCCCTTTACTCCAAGTCCTACCCATTGTTCCCTCTAAGCTGAGCGGGAGTCTTCCAACTGCATTGCTGCTAGTGGGGAGTGGTGCTACAATATTGTGATTTCAATCACTAGAAATAGGCAGGTTATTGGAGTCCTGCAGAGTTTGCCTGTCCCTTGCTATTGAAAATGTGGTAGTGAAACAGCACCCCCCACTGGCAGAAATATAGGTGCAGGACTCCTGCTCAGTCTAGTGCTCCTACCATGTGCTAGAATGGGACAATCATAGATCCACAGAACACAACGGACAGTCACATTCTAAGTGAAACACACGGCAGTAATCACTGGCCCCTCCATACTGTTGAGGTACTATATCAGCAATGGGCAACATGCTTGCAAGGTGCCAAGGGTAGAGTCTGGGCACCTAGCGGCTATGTGCCTAGGCTGGACAATTTTTTTAGTTTGGGTCCTTTCTCACATAGGACCCGGGCCCCTGATCCATTGCTTTAGTCTTCCTGTCACTCTAGATATTCATTGCCCCGTGCTCCACAGGCATGCTGTGGTTCTTCTGTGCCTCTCCTTGTAGGCTCTTACCTCTCTGGAGTAGGAGGCCCATAGATTAAACTGTTGGTAGAGGTACTTCCAGGCCTGGGCCATTTCTACCTGGTCTCATCTCTGGCCAGTAGTGGGAAACAGGCTGTGCTGCTACCCTGCCAAAAGCAGGGCATGGAGAAACATGTCCTCCTCTATCCTAGAGTTTCAGTTTTATATATAACCAGGTCAATTTTTAAAGCTGCTATTTGCATTGTTTTAACGCTGGCTACAGTGTTTTAAAAATTACATATATTCATGGTCCTTATATGGATAGGTGGCAGCACTGAATATATATTTAGGACATTATTTTATAAAATCAGTACCTCATGTTTGTGACCACTTAAGCACATGAATGACCTCTTATAACAAACCAACAACAAAGTATGGGCCATGTCATGATGGCATGCACTTTGCCAGTGGGCATGCACTGGGGTGGAGTTTGGGCTAGCAAAGGTGGGCTAGCAGATTAGGAATAGGGTTGCCAACTAGATCCAGATTCACCTGACAGGGTTGATCCAGTCCTGAGTTTATTCCGTTATATGCAGGGACTTTTAATGCTGATTTCCCCAAAACATTCCCAAAGAAAAGCATGACTAAAAGTCTCTGGATGCAACGGGGTAAACCCAGGACTGGATCAACCTTGTTGGGAGAATCTGGATCCAGTTTGCAACCTTAATTATAAAATACCTTAATCTATGCACATACATGCATAAAGTATGTATTGTCATTCACACTAGCTCTCAAGCAGGTATAAGTGAGTGCACCCACATTCAAGGTGCATTCTTCACCACATATGCTAGTATCTTAGAAAGACAAGTAGGTGCCTTGTTTATTTATAAAATAGTGCCTATATAGACACATCCGGGAAATTATAGACCGGTGAGTCTGACGTCGGTGCCGGGCAAGATGGTGGAGGCTATTATTAAGAATAAAATTGCAGAGCATATACAAAAACATGGACTGATGAGACAAAGTCAGCACGGATTTAGTGAAGGGAAGTCTTGCCTCACCAATCTAATGCATTTTTTTGAGGGGGTAAGCAAACATGTGGACAATGGGGAGCCTGTTGATATTGTATATCTGGATTTTCAGAAGGCGTTTGACAAAGTGCCGCACGAAAGACTCCTGAAGAAATTGCAGAGTCATGGAATCGGAGGTAGGGTATTATTATGGATTAAGAACTGGTTGAAAGATAGGAAGCAGAGAGTAGGATTGCGTGGCCAGTATTCTCAGTGGAGGAGGGTAGTTAGTGGGGTCCCGCAGGGGTCTGTGCTGGGTCCGTTGCTTTTTAATGTATTTATAAATGACCTAGAGATGGGAATAACTAGTGAGGTAATTAAATTCGCCGACGACACAAAATTATTCAGGGTCGTCAAGTCGCAGGAGGAATGTGAACGATTACAGGAGGACCTTGCGAGACTGGGAGAATGGGCGTGCAAGTGGCAGATGAAGTTCAATGTTGACAAGTGCAAAGTGATGCATGTGGGTAAGAGGAACCCGAATTATAGCTACGTCTTGCAAGGTTCCGCGTTAGGAGTTACGGATCAAGAAAGGGATCTGGGTGTCGTCGTCGATGATACGCTGAAACCTTCTGCTCAGTGTGCTGCTGCGGCTAGGAAAGCGAATAGAATGTTGGGTGTTATTAGGAAGGGTATGGAGTCCAGGTGTGCGGATGTTATAATGCCGTTGTATCGCTCCATGGTGCGACCGCACCTGGAGTATTGTGTTCAGTACTGGTCTCCGTATCTCAAAAAAGATATAGTAGAATTGGAAAAGGTACAGCGAAGGGCGACGAAAATGATAGTGGGGATGGGACGACTTTCCTACGAAGAGAGGCTGAGAAGGCTAGGGCTTTTCAGCTTGGAGAAGAGACGGCTGAGGGGAGATATGATAGAAGTGTATAAAATAATGAGTGGAATGGATCGGGTGGATGTGAAGCGACTGTTCACGCTATCCAAAAATACTAGGACTAGAGGGCATGAGTTGAAGCTACAGTGTGGTAAATTTAAAACGAATCGGAGAAAATTTTTCTTCACCCAACGTGTAATTAGACTCTGGAATTCGTTGCCGGAGAACGTGGTACGGGCGGTTAGCTTGACGGAGTTTAAAAAGGGGTTAGATAGATTCCTAAAGGACAAGTCCATAGACCGCTATTAAATGGACTTGGAAAAATTCCGCATTTTTAGGTATAACTTGTCTGGAATGTTTTTACGTTTGGGGAGCGTGCCAGGTGCCCTTGACCTGGATTGGCCACTGTCGGTGACAGGATGCTGGGCTAGATGGACCTTTGGTCTTTCCCAGTATGGCACTACTTATGTACTTATGTACTTATGTACCCTCATAATGTAGTCACTGCCGGCACCATATGGATAGTGCAATGGGGTTTAGAGGGATTTTTGCTGGTACTATCCCTATAATTCTATAAATTGTGTGTTCTAAATTCTGACTAGCAAACAAATTTGCACACACATATTACAGAATAAAGTCAGTTGTGCACATAACTTGATTTAATAATTGGCTGTGGGGTATTATCAGACATTTATTGGATATAATTGGCCTTAATTGGCACTAATCAGAGGCAGACTGAGGACCATTGGGTCTCCCCAGTCCTGCTGCCTCCTTCTTCCCTGCCACTGACTTTTTCTTTTGGTCCTGCATCTAAATCGGCCATCTGCTGCTGACACTGGAATTTCCCTATGCCGCGACCTGCGCTTTTGGAAGAAGGAAGTGATGTCAGAAGAGGGCAGGCCACTGCAGAGGGAAGTTCTGGCGTTAGCAGCAGATAGCTGATGTAGCTGCCGATCAACTTGCCTGTGAAGGGGTGGGGGGTGGGGGGGGGGGGGGTTTGGAGATGGGAGTGCAGGATGGGGAAGCGACAGTACATCCCAGTCCCAGAGGAGAGAGAAGGACATTTCACATTGGGCACGTGGGAGGGGAGCACTGCCCCCCCCCCTCCACATCCCTGGGCCCTAAGGTTGCCTGTATGGTCAGTCTGTCCCTGGTACTAATTAGCACCAATTAGCAGTTATACATATAATTGCCCTTAGTGGCTAATCTATAAGATAGGCACTAGAATTCCAGAGCACACAGCTTCAAGGGGGGCATAAACTAGGAGGGGGTGTCAGGCAGTTAGGTGCACAGGTTATAGACACTGTTCCCTCTAAGCTGAGTGGGAGCCCTTTAACTGTATTGCTGCCGGGGGGGGGGGGGGGTGCTTCAATATTGTGTTTTCACTTGCTAGGGACACACAGGTTCCCTAGAGTCCTGCAGAGCTTGCCTGTCCCTCACTATTGAAAATGTGATAGTGAAACAGCACCCCCCACTGGCAGGACTGTAGGTGGAGGACTCCCGCTCAGCTTAGAGTGAAAAATGGTTATAGAATACTATATTTATGTGCCTAACTGCCTATAGTTAAGCGTGAGTATTTACACCAGCCATTGAGCTGGTGTGTTTGCGCCTAAAGTTAGGTGCATAGATGCAAACTTACTGTAGTATTTTATTAAGGCAGATGTGTGCACAACTGCCATTTTAGAATTTGTGCTTATCTCGCATCATCCTGGCGCCTAATTTCAGTGCCCTTTTGAGAATTTACCCCTATGCGGATAGTGTCATTCAAAATCCATGGATAGTTGGCTTATATGTTTATTGGCAGTGACTGCATTACATGTATAGCAGTTCTGAATGTATATACTGGTCAATATTCAGCTGGTGGCAGTGAGCATATGTTTAAACACTAACTGCAGCCAAAAATTAGGCCTTGATATTCTATACTGGCCATGTCCAGGGACTAGAAACCAACCACTGAAGTGGGCTTTATTGGAAGAGTATTGTTGGTCACACTACTCCCCCTTTTTACCATGTCCAGGTACTGGCATTGAATATTTGGGGGTGATTGGCCAAGAGCTGCCACTGGGATGCAGCTGGAACCTGCATAGCACATAACAGCCTCTTCTGCCTGCTTAAATCACTTTGAATATTGTCCAGATAGTTTTTTAAATGCTGCAACTGGTGTTTGAAAAATGTGATCATAGCTGGCTTTAAAACTATACCATCAATGGTTGGTGGGATGCCTTTTATTTCTGGAAAATAGGGATTTCTTGATTTTAGTTCAATTTATAAATTTTGGGGTCCTTTTACTAAGATGCGCTGAAAAATGGCCTGCGCTAGTGTAGGTGTGTGATTTGGACACGCGCAGATCCATTTTTCAGCGCACCTATAAAAAATGCCTTTTTAAAATTTTGGCCCATTTTGGGTCTGAGACCTTACCATCACCCATTGACTTAGCGGTAAGGTCTCACGCGTTAACCGGGCTGTAATGGTCTACACGCATAGAATGCCCTTTACCGCCCAGTTAGTGCCGCATGCTAGAAAATAAAATATGTTTTCCAGTGCGCATAGTGGATGCGCGTAAAAAATGAAGTTACCACCCAGGCCACATGGTAGCCGGGAGGTAATTCCAAATTGACATGCGTTGCGTTCTCGTAGGTGTCTACGTGGCTTAGTAAAAGGTCCCCTGAGTTATTTAAGAAAGGGAAGGGAAGAGATTACAAGATCAATTCTATAAATTGGTGTCTCAGTCTAGACACCTTAATGCCATGGGCTTAGCCCCAATTCTATAATGGCATCTTGGAGCCAAGATTCCATTCTAGAATATTAGCATAAGATCGGCATTAGAGTGCCCATGTTTAAATGTGTCCTCTTACGCTATGTCAAAGGCAGGCTTAAGTCAGTGCACCCAGTGATACACACAGGGGTCCTTTTACGAAGCTGCAACAAAAGGGGGTCTGCATTGTCGTCAGTGTGTGTTTTTGAAATGCGCCAAGACCCCCTTTTACCGCAAACAGTAAAAGGTAGGTCTTGCTTTTTTTTTTAAAGAAATGGCCATAAGGCAAGTGAAGCACTTCCCGTAAGGCCATTTTGGAGGAGAGCACTTACTGCCACCCATTGATGTGCAGTAAGGGCTCCCGCACTAACCCGGTGTTAACCGGGCAGTGTGCGGCACTTCCCCATTACCGCTGGGTACACACTGATGCTGGGGGTGGGAACTACTGCCGGGTTGCTATGGTAGCCTGGTGGTACTTCCATTTTAGCAAGCCTTAAGCCCGCGTTGGATTTCCGACACTTTGAAAAAGGACCTCATAATTTATAGCATTCTATAACTTACATAGTAAATGTCGGCAGGTAAAGACCTGTATGGTCCATCCAGTCTGCCCAACAAGGAGGCCAGAGTTGAATCTGGCACTCTGCACAGGTTCCACTTCTTCATGATTCAACACTGGTATGCTACTACTACTACTACTACTATTTAGCATTTCTATAGCACTACAAGGCATACGCAGCGCTGCACAAACATAGAAGAAAGACAGTCCCTGCTCAAAGAGCTTACAATCTAATAGACAAAAAATAAATAAAGTAAGCAAATCAAATCAATTAATGTGAACGGGAAGGAAGAGAGGAGGGTAGGTGGAGGCGAGTGGTTACAAGTGGTTACGAGTCAAAAGCAATGTTAAAGAGGTGGGCTTTCAGTCTAGATTTAAAGGTGGCCAAGGATGGGGCAAGACGTAGGGGCTCAGGAAGTTTATTCCAGGCGTAGGGTGCAGCGAGACAGAAGGCGCGAAGTCTGGAGTTGGCAGTAGTGGAGAAGGGAACAGATAAGAAGGATTTATCCATGGAGCGGAGTGCACGGGAAGGGGTGTAGGGAAGGACGAGTGTGGAGAGATACTGGGGAGCAGCAGAGTGAATACATTTATAGGTTAGTAGAAGAAGTTTGAACAGGATGCGAAAACGGATAGGGAGCCAGTGAAGGGTCTTGAGGAGAGGGGTAGTATGAGTAAAGTGACCCTGGCGGAAGATGAGACGGGCAGCAGAGTTTTGAACCGACTGGAGAGGGGAGAGGTGACTAAGTGGGAGGCCAGCAAGAAGCAGATTGCAGTAGTCTAAACGAGAGGTGACAAGGGTGTGGATGAGGGTTTTGGTAGAGTCCATAGAAGTATGTTCATAACTGGGAGAAACCCCCATGGCCTACCAGGGGCGTAGCCACGGGTGGGCCTGGGTGGGCCCAGGCCCACCCACTTAAGCCCAAGGCCCACCCAGGAATGGTACACCCCGACCACCCATGATCCCTTCCCTCCACTCCCAGTCCCACCCCATCCCACAGATGCGTCACTTCTCTTTTTTTCTTCCTCCTGTCATGGCGCGGTGCTTCCAAGCACAGTAGCGAGTCACAAACACACAGGCCGGCTCCGCCTCCGACGTTCACTCTGCCGCGTCACACCCTCACTGACGCAACTTCCTATTTAGGACGGGACGTGCAAAGGGAACGCCGGAGCTACAGTGGGAGCCTGTGTGAATGAATCGCTGCCGGGCACTGGAGGCGGACCGGGGACTGGAGGCGGGGAAGGGAGAAAAGTGCTTGACCGGTGGTTGGGGGGGGGGGGTCATTGGAGGCGGGGACGGGAGAAAAGTGCTGGACCAGGGGGGGGGCCACTAGAGGGAAGGGAGAAAAGTGCTGGGATGGGAGAAAAGCGTTGGATAGACTGAGAGGGGTACGAGAAATAGAAATGTTGCACATAGGGGTGAGGGAGAGGTGGTGCATGGGGAAATAGGGAGAAACGTTGGACATGACAGTGGAAGGGAGAGATGCTACATTGGGGGGTGGGGTGGATGAGAGAAATGTTGGACCTGGGGCACAAAGGGGGAGGGGAGAGAGAAAAATGGTGGACAGTGGGAGCGAGGCAGAAATGTTGGACATGGCAGAGGAAGGGCATGAATACTGCATGGGACGGAGGTAGGGGAAGAGAGAAGTTGGCTCTGGGGTACAAGGGAGGGGGATAAAGAGATGTAGGACATGGGATTGGATGAGAGGCAGGAAGAGATGCACAGGTGGAGAGAAGAAGATGGATCCAGGAACAGATGAAAATGATGGAGAGATGCCAGACAATGGGATTGAGGGAAGAGAGAAGGAGGTATGCTGGACCATGGGGAACAGGACAGGAGGGAAGAGAGAACGGACAGGATATATCAGGCTACAAAGGTGGGGATGGAAGAAAGAGAGAGCAGATGCTGGGCTAGAAAGGTGGAGGGAGGAAGGTTCTGGGAATGGTGGAACCATGTGGGAGAGGAGAATGGTGGCAAGAAAATGGATGAGAGGATAGTGATTACAGAGGGTAGAAATATGGTCATGGAGAATAGATTAAAGATGGAAGGGAATGGAAGCCTGGGGAAGGAGTGAGATGGGGAATGAGAGAGCTAGTGGGTGAAAGAAGAAGATAGAAATCTGATAGGTAGCTGAAAAGTAAAAAGGAGGAGAAGGATGAAGAAGAGGGTGAAATTTGAGTTGACAGAGGCGGAAAAGAAAAAAAAATGAGAGGACAGAACTAAAAAGCAAGGATCATTATATCAGAGGTAGGTGTAATGAGGGAAAAGACAGCAGCTAGAAGACAAATGTACAGCAGCCGCTTGAAGGAGAATTAGTAGATGACAGACAGGAAATTGGAACTAACATAATGGAAAAATAAAACATCCAGACAACAAAAGGTAGAAAAAAGCATTTTATTTTGAATGTTTTAAATGGAATATATTAGCTTTTGGAAATGTGCATAGTAATTGTCTTTGCATTGTGTTCAGTAGAAAGGAAATGCATTTCTGTTGTTATTTCTCCAGTGTTGTAGTATATGTTAAGTTTAACTTCTTGGGGCTCTCAATTCAATTTTTGTGTAAATATTTTAATTTCTAATTTGTGATCCCTTGGTCTGTATTTGGTGAAGGTCTGTTGGTGTGATTAGTATTGGCAGGTGGGGAAATTGGAGGGGAGGCAGGGAGGAGAGGGGATCAGACAAAGTGCCCTCCTTTATTTTCTGGCCTGGGCCATAGCATGTTTAACACTGGCCCTGACCCTTGCTTTATAACTGGTGGGGAACCCCAAGCATCCCCAGCTGAGAACCTCCTCCAAAGGCAGCCAGAATTCCCTTCTACCAAACTCTCCAGTCAGTGACAGCATCCTTGAGCCACCGACTACTAAGCTCGCATGTGGTGCTGGCATTAGTGGCTTAGGGACATTGCTGCTGCCTGCCAAGCTTGGTAAAAGGGAGTTCTGGCTGCCTTCGGAGAACGTCTTCAGGTAACAGAGCTTGAGGATCCTCATTAGCTAAAGTATTTATATTTTGAGGTGGAGGTATGGCGGGGCAGAGATAATTTTGTGCCCACCCACTTTAGGCTCAGGCCCACCCAAAATTGGCTGTCTGGCTACGCCACTGTGGCCTACCCATGCTCTGTATCAGCCAAGTGTTTGCTTCAGGAGTCTGACAATATATATATATATCAGTGGCGTTCCTTGCCTGGATATAAATATAAAAATATTATTCTGTAATAATTATATACAAATATAAAGACAGGAAATAATGGAAGGACTAATGGCATACTTGTTATGTAATAGAAAACATGTTTAGATATATGAACCAAAATAATGTGTGCTAAAAGTGCAGGACTCTGTAAGAAAGTAACAACACAACTGGTAAAATTGTATTTTTTAAATATATACACAAGTATATAATTACTGCCATACTGGGACAGACCGAAGGTCCATGAAGCCCAGCAATCTGTTTCCAACAGTGGCCAATCCAGGTTACCAGTCCCTGGCAAGATCCCAAAATAGTAGAATGCATTTTATGCTGCTTATCCTAGAAATAAGCAATGGATTTTCCCCAAGTCCATTTTAATAATGGCTTATGGACTTTTCTTTTAGAAAGATAACCAAACCTTTTTAAAACTGTTTTTACCACATTCTCTGGCAGCAAATTCCAGAGTTCAATTACACATTGAGTGAAGAAATATTTTCTCCAGTTTTGTTTGAAATTTACTACTTTGTAGCTTCATTGTGTGCCTCCTAGTCCTAGTATTTTTGGAAAGAGTAAACAATCGATTCACATCTACACATTCCAATCCACTCATTATTTTATAGACCTCTATCATATTTCCCCTCAGCCGTCTTATCTCCAAGCTGAAGAGCCCTAGCCACTTTAGCCTTTCCTCATAGGGAAGTCGTCCCATCCCCTTTTATCATTTTCGTCGCCCTTCTCTGCACCTTTTCTAATTCCACTATATCTTTTATGAGATGCAGTGACCAGAATTACTGGTTGTGTTGTTACTTTCTTACAGACTCCTGTACTTTTAGCATACATTTTTTGGTTCATATATCATTTTGTGATATTTATCAAGGTTGGTACATCATTATTACACAAGTCTCCTTATCATCATGCACACACACTCACGTGTATGTATATTTATTATATGAATCTCCTTTTTATAATTCATTGATATGTTTTCTATTACATAACAAGTATACCATTAGTCCTTCCATTATTTCCTGTTTTTATATTTGCAAAATACAAGGCTAAATACAGGAGTTTCTACCTATATTGCGGCTGTCATTTCTGTGAGACACGCTCAGCTTTAAGATTTTTTCTGTCCAAATTCGGAGGTATTGGATACATATACATTTTATTCTATTTACATTCAAACCCCGACCCCTGAGGCAGGTGTTGCTTAAAGCCGAAATACGGCCCATGTCAGGTGCTTTATTAATAAAATACCCCTGTTGTCTCAGTCTTGAAGGCCCAGTGTTGCTTTTTTTGTCTGTGTAATTTTGATGTATGCTAGTTACCCTCTCTGTTTGGCTTATATAATTATTACAGAATAATATTTTTTTTGATGTTATGTTGTTTATCAGTTGTATATATTTTTTTGTCTCAGACTCCTGAGGCAGGCACTTGGCTGAAACAAGGTGCCGTGTCGAGTCTTTTACATTCAAAAAATAAAGACCATCTCCTTTTATGAATTACCTGACTGCATCATTGTTGTTCATTGTGTGTGGAAGTGTCCTGTTGCATACACTACTCTTTTCAACTTCTCTTCACGATCATAGTGTTCCTGTTCTCCTACTTTGGTAGGCGTTTCCTCTAGGCTGCTTGTGCTCTGCCCATGTGTATGCTTCCTTGCAGTTAGGTGTTATGGCACTTAGGTACTACCTTATAGAATAGAACATAGGTGCCTGTCAATTTGATGGCACTTTTGACATGCGTAAGTAGTGCCTACCTCTTGGTGCCTCTTTATAGCTTTGCCGCCTTTGAATTTAGTTCATGCCCTTTTCAATTGCAGCTCAAGGCAAGTTACATTTAGGTACACTCAAGAATTTCTCTGTCTTCGGAGGGTTTACAATTTAACCTCCTTGTTTACAAAGCTGCGGCTTTGTAAACGGGGGGGGGGGGGGGGTAAGTTTGTATCTGAGGCAATGGAGGGTTAAGTGACTTGCCCAAGGTCACAAGGAGCTGCAGCGGGATTAGAACAGGAATTCTCAGGTTTTCAACCTGCTGCTCTAACATAAGGCTACTATTTAATGTAATTTATACTAATACTTAGTTATTTTGGTTACATTATTCAGCAATGTTGTATATTATGTAAATGTTTTATGTGCGTATCTTAGACTATTGCACATTTGAGATGTTTAATTACACATAAAAAGGTTAGAAATTTGTTAAGTGAAATGAAATGAAAGGTTCTGTAATCCAGTGCCAGGGCATAAATCTATCTAGTCTACCTATTGAAAGTATTTTCAGTTTGGCAGACATTGTACTTACCATGTCAAAGACACAACTCTACGCCACTCTGCTGGCTTTGAAGCAGAGCAATTTAGCAACATGTGATCAACAGCATAAGTACTTCAGTGATTACTATGAACCAGAGCTAATGACCGGTATTAGGATTAGGACTGTGAACAGACTTCAAGTCATCTGAGCTAATGAGAAACACTTAACTTACTTGGGCTGAGGTGATTAGCTGTGACAGAAAAGTATTTTGTGACTGCTGAATGACTGAAGGCTGGAATAGCTTTAACAGTTCTTTTACTACTGGAAATCTCAGCAATGGAAGCAAATTCTATGGAAGCTCTGTTTTTCTTGGGAGCTTTTGTATAGATGGCTCACTTCATTCTTTCAAATAAGAGAACCTAACACCATCTTCCCTAACCCCTCATCCATCTTCTGTTTACTTTTGATTGTATCTAATATCCTGTCATAACTTTGTCATAACTATACTCTGTAAGCCACATTGAGCCTGCAAATAGGTGGGAAAATGTGGGGTACAAATGCAATAAATAAATAATAAAATAAAAATTCCTTTTTATTTTACAACCCAGACAGTGAGGTGATTGCATTGTCTCTTGGGTTTAAAAAGTAGAGTGTGGTAGTCGATAATGTTTATTCACACTGACTATATTTAGGACGTCAGGCTTATTTTCACAACCTTTCCATTTCCCACATTGTCTAAGATCATTTTTATACCAAAGCAACAGAAACCCCCCCACCCCTCCATTATTTTAGTTTCTTCCTGTGTTGTAAATAGTATGCATTCTTCTTGAAGAGTACCCACTAATTACAACAAAACAAAATAAAACAAAACAAAATTTCCAATAAATGACAAAAGAAACTTAAATGGCAATTGTTGGGCTGCTCACCTCTACCAGCTAGAATTTACATTTTGGTTATGACCAGGAGAAAGTTTGTACTGGGGTTATACTGATGGAGAAGGCTTCTAGGACTTGTCACCAGAGATAAAGAAAAAGAGGCATATGACTAAAATAAACCTAGGAATATTTGGTTAAAGGACTGGAGTAGATAGGTGAGTGATGAGTCTGTTTGACTATTACATTTGTTGTTTCTTTATTGTTTGTGTTCATATTGTTTGTGCTTGACATCTCACATGCCATAGGGTTCTGTTGAGAAAAAGTGGATACCTAAGAAATATTAAACAATATTTTGTGCTAATCTGAACCCAACACATTCATAGTAGATGTAATTAAAGTTCTAGTTCCTTGCAATCTAGCTTTGTTTGTAGGGCTTTTCCTCTAGGCCTGATGATTGAGTTCAGCTTAATCCCCATGCCAAGATTTAGACTTCCAGCCCTTACTACTGGACTTCTAGAGATATTCTGTAGTGACGGAGGGATTGCCATTTCAATAGGCTTAAAACTAAAGGCCTCTTTTATCAAGTTGCTCTAGTGGTTCCCACATGGCAATACTGGGGACTGCTAGCACTGTTTGATAAAAGAAGTACATAAGTATTGCCATACTGGGACAGACCGAAGGTCTATCAAGCCTAGCATCCTGTTTCCAACAATGGCCAATCCAGGTCACAAATACCTGGCAAGATCTCAAAAAAGTACAAAACATTTTATGCTGCTTATCCTAGAAATAAACAGTGGATTTTTCCCCAAGTCCATGTTATTAATGGTCTATGGACTTTTCCTTTAGGAAGCCATCTAAACCTTTTTTAAACCCCGCTAAGCTAATTGCTTTTACTACATTCTCTGGCAACGAATTCCAGAGTTTAATAACATGTTTAGTAAAGAAAAATTTTCTTCAATTCATTTTAAATGTACTACTTTGTAGCTTCATTGCGTGCCCCCTAGTCCTAATTATTTGAAATGTATAAAGCCTTAGTAATTGGTGGACTTACTGCTGCTGGATCTTTAAAAACCTCCTTATAATACTGTCTCAACATTTCCAATGGATGAACAAGGTCATTTTTTTGAAAATTAAGAAATCGAAGATTAAATCAGTAAAGTTTTCAAAGATCGCATTCTTCCTACAAAAGGTAGTAACATCCTTAATTAAGGCAGTATTGGTGTTCTCCACTGTGGTTTCCACAGTTCTACTTTCCTCTGTTTCTTTCTTTGAGGAAGGCATTCTCATCCTTTTGGCTCATAAACTCAGGGAGATTTTTGATGCCTTTCTCTCCCACCTTTTTTGTGCACATTCAAAATACAATTAACTCAAGCCATTTCTTCCTTTTCAACATAACTAAAGTATGTCTTTCCTTAGTATGCTATCAAAATGCCTATCCATGCCTTCATCACCTCCATGGAACTATCTGCATCAACTGCAATCTATTCAAAGTTCAGGCAGCTATACAACTTATCTTCCGTCAACATTGCAGCAAACATGTAACCCCTCTCCTCAAGTCATTACTTTGACTTCCTATTTACTTCCATATGGAGGGGCATAATTGAACGAAAACGCCTATCTCCATGGGCGTTTATCTCCGAGAACGGGTCTGTGAAGGGGCGGACCGAACCGTATTTTGGGAAAAAATAGACGTCCATGTTTTATTCAACAATGTGTGAGCTGGGCGTTTTTGTTTTTCAGCGATAATGGAAAATGAAAGCGCCCAGCTCAAAAACGAATAAATCCAAGACATTTATTCGTGGGAGGGGCCAGGATTCGTAGTGCACTGGTCCCCGTCACATGCCAGGACACCAACCGGGCACCCTAGGGGGCACTTTTACAAAACCAAAAAAACAGGTAAAAGAGCTCCCAGGTGCATAGCACCCTTCCCTTGTGTGTTGAGCCCCCCAAATCCCCCTCAAAACCCACTGCCCACAAGTCTACACCATTACTATAGCCCTAAGGGGTGAAGGGGGGCACCTACATGTGGGTACAGTGGGTTTGGGGGGGTTGGACGACTAATAAGCATTAAGCAGCACAATTGTAACAGGTAGGGGGGATGGGCCTGGGTCCACCTGCCTGAAGTCCACTGCACCCCCTAACAACTCCTCCAGTGACCTGCATACTGCTGCCAGGGAGCTGGGTATGACATTTGAGGGTGAAAATAAAAAGTTGTGAAACATCATTTTTTTGTGGTGGGAGGGGGTTAGTGACCACTGGGGGAGTCAGGGGAGGTCATCCCCGATTCCCTCCAGTGGTCATCTGGTCATTTAGGGCACTTTTTGTGGCCTTATTCGTGAAAAAACAGGGTCCAGGAAAAGTGTCCTAAATTCTAGCTAAAAACGCATACTTTTTTCCCATTATCAGTGAAATGCGCCCATCTTTGTTCGGCAGATAACCACGCCCCAGTTCCGCCTTCGCCACACCTCTGACACGCCCCCATCAACTTTGTCCGCATACGCGACGGAGTGCAGTTGAAAACGTCCAAAAATCGGCTTTCGATTATACCGCTTTATTCGTTTTTGTGAGATAAACGTCCATCTCCCGATTTAGGTCGGAACTTGGGCGTTTTTCTTGTTCGATTATAAGCAGGCTAGTGTTCAAACTTCTATTACAAACAAACATGTTCACTTTGCAGCTCCTCATTGCTCTCTTCTCTCTTCTTACAACTTTACTTATGAACTCTCCTCATCTGGGAAGTCATTCATCTGTGCTCTTCTCATCCATTGCTCACTTTTGACTCTGCTCTTTCAAACTTATTACACTGCTTGCCTACAACAGACTTCCTGAATCAGTGTGTCATGTTTCAGTTTCAAGGTTATCATTTCATATACCACTCTTCAATCTAACCTCTAAGTTCCATTTATAGCGCTATTCAAATCCAGACTAAAATCTGACCTTTTCAAGGTCGCTTTTACATCTTTACCGTATCTCTGTAACAATTCCCCTGTAATTTCTTCCTTGTCATATGTTTTGTTCTTGACTAGATTGTAAGCTGTTTTGAGCAGAGATTGCCTCTCTTAAATGTGCTTGTACAGTGCTGCACAGATCTTTAGAAGTCATAAGTAGTAGTAGTAGTAGGCCGTAGTAATAAATAGTGAAGAATGTCTGTATTTGTGATCACATTCTAAGAAATAGTTGTTGAGTCCTCTCATTTCCAGAGCTGTTTATATAACACTGCTGAGTCTTTATTTGGCTGGCAGGTACAAATTACTAGTATTATTAAACATATCAACTACCTTACAATGCCTGTATTGTCTATGAGATTATAATTTGATATACTGTTTCTGGAGTGCATCCAGTCTAAGCTACTTTCCATTCTCTTCAGATTATGGTCTAGATTGCCATAATGGTCTCTGACAACCTTATAGCTGCTTCTAACACCTCCTAAAACCCGAATGTTCTACAGAAGCTGGTGAAATGAACACAGCATAACACTAACATTTGATTTAATGTCCCTGCTATTTTACTATTTAGTATTGTTGGAGAAAAAATGTTGCTAATTCAGGCCCTATAAACTTTAATTCTACTTTTCTTCTCAGTTCTACAGCTGCCTATGTACAAAAAGCAGAACACTATGGAGGCCAGTTTAGAAGCCTTGCACACAATCTACATATGTAAATAGGGAAGGGGAAGAGGGGAAGGAGTTCAAAATTATATCTCACCTTATTTTCTGTTGAAGATCATGGTAAGCTATATTCAGGAAAATACATATTTTACTGTCCCCAGAAGCCTTACAATCTAAGGGGTCCTTTTACCAAGCTGTGGAAAAAAGGGCCCTGCGCTAGAGGCAGAGGCCATTTTCCCTGCATGCCAGGGCTATTTTTTTCTGCAACTGGTAAAAGCCCCCCCCCCCCCAAATGGCCACGCGGTGAGATAACTCTTACCGTATGGCCATGTGTCAGGGAGCTCTTACCGTCATCCACTGAGGTGGCGATAAGGGCTCCCAAGCTAACCCAGCGGTAACTGGGCAGTGCAAGGCGATGCCTGATTACCGCCGGGTTATCACCATGCAAGTCATATCTGTGGATTTTATTTTCCCCCTGAAAATGGCGCACACTTGGGGCAGGACTACCTCTGGCGGCCGTGTTGAGCTGGCTATTGTCCTGGAAGAGTGAGTGGTAAATCCGCGTTGGGCTTACTGCTGCTCTGTAAAGGGGCCCCTAAGCTTGTACCTAAGGAAATGGAGGGTTGTGACTTGCCCAACATCACAAGGAGCCATAGTGGGATTTGAACTGGGCTTCCCTGGTTCTCTAACCATTAAATAGAAGAGAAGATATAAACAGCACTATTTGCATATGTATATTGCATACATGTGTAAATGGTGATCTCAGAATGTTGCTATTAACACAAGTAGATGCCCCAGGTCACCCAGAATCATCACTTAGGATTTTGTGGCCCTCAATCATATCTTCCCTCAGGGCACTCCACTATTCAGCCTCTTCCATTGAGAGAAATGGCCATTTAACCCTACCCTCTATTTTCTATCCAATAACCAATTCCTAATTCACAATAGAACATTGCCTCCTTTCCTAGGAGCAAATAATGTTCACTTACCCAGAGAAATGTCCTCTTCTCTCAGAACTTCTCAGAAGTTTTCATAGCCAGTAAAAAAATGTAACTTTGGGGCTTTGCTCCAGAATTGGCTGCACTTATGTGTTTAATTGTCTGGAATATGGATCTTCTACATATAATTGCTGGCATTTATACATGGAAATAGCAAAAATCAGTACTTCCATGTCTAATTGCTGGCATTTATATGATGCATAATTAAGTAGACGGATGGTTTATTGCTGATTAACGGTAGTTCAATGTAACACAAAGCAATTAGACTCTCAATATTTAGTTCAGTTGTTTAGATATAATGGAGGAAAAGACTTCAGATGCTCAACCGTTTATACGTCAACCCTTAGATTAGCATTTTGTGGTTGATGCCTGCAATATCCTTCACTGAAGAAAAAATTCTTCTTATCGTGTATATTAGGCTAGCTCTTCATTAGTCAAAAAAACCTCCGTATTTTACTATTAACTTTTTCTAATATTTTGAAATATAGGCTGCACTTATCTGAGCTTGTGACCGGGCTGGAGATACTCTACAGCAAGCTTCTGTTTCGCAAAGAGCTTCTTTAGGAGCGAAGACCTCCACCATATTAAGTGCTCTGAAAAGGCATATAACACTATAAATGTAGAGAGGTATTTGGGAAGTGGCGACAACATAGGTATTACTTTCATTCATTCATTCATTCATGTGGCTTACCAGGTAATGCTCAGCTGAAGTCCTGATCGGAACCGATCTGTAAAATGACTGTGGTTTTTAAACCTGTGACTCGTGGAGTGGCATAATCGAACGTGAACGCCCATCTCCATGGGCGTCTATCTTGGAGAACGGGTATGTGAAGGGGCGGGACAAACCGTATTTTCGAAAAAAATGGGCGTCCATCTTTGTTCCGATAATACGGTTTGTGCCAGCCAAATGTATCGGATTTGTGCGGATTTGAGCTGGGCGGTATCGTTTTTCAGCGATAATGGAAACTGAAGGTGCCTAGCTCAAAAACGACCAAATCCAAGGCATTGGGTCGTGGGAGGGGCCAGGATTTGTAGTGCACTGGTCCCCCTCACATGCCAGAACACCAACCGGCCACCCTAGGGGGCACGTCTAACAATTAAAAAAGAAGTTAACTACCTCCCAAGTCCATAGCTCCCTTCCCTTGGGTGCTGAGCCCCCCAACCCCCCCCCCCCCAAAACCCACTCCCCACAACTCTACACCATTACCATATCACTTATGGCTGAAGAGGGGCACCTAGATGTGGGTACAGTGGGTTTTGGGGGCGATTTGGAGGGCTCCCATTTACCACCACAAGTGTAACAGGTAAGGGGGGGGATGGGCCTGGGTCTACCTGCCTGAAGTTCACTGCACCCACTAACAACTGCTCCAGGGACCTACAAACTGCTGTGATGGAGCTGGGTATGACATTTGAGGCTGGCATACAGGCTGGAAAAAAAAGTTTTTAAAGTTGTTTTTTTGGGGTGGGAGGGGGTTAGTGACCACTGGGGGAGTCAGGGGTGGTCATCCCCGATTCCCTCCGGTGGTCATCTGGTCATTTAGGGCTCTTTTTTGGGACTTGTTCGTGAAAAAACAGGGTCCAAAAAAAGTGACCCAAATTCGTGTTAAAAACACCTTTCTTTTTTCGATTATCGGCCGAGGACGCCCATCTCTGCTCGGCCAATAAACACGCCCCAGTCCCGCCTTCACCACGCCTCCGACACGCCCCCCATCAACTTTGGCCGTTTCTGTGATGGAGTGCAGTTGAAGATGCCCAAAATCGGCTTTCAAATATACCAATTTGGGCGCCCACGGGAGAAAGACGCCCATCTCCCGATTTGGGTCGAAATATGGGCGTCTTTCTCTTTCGAAAATAAGGCGGATAGTGTTGTTCAATTTGGTGTAATTTACGATCCCTGTTTCCACCTCGTATGGATGTAGCAACGTGATGTATTGCTATACATTTGATATCTTCAAATGAATGGGATTTAGTCTGGCTGTGTGCTATGAGTGGAGCTTCCATTTTTTTGATGCAAAAGGTTGAATTTGTGGTCACTCAGCCGTTGTTTTAATTCTCTGGCTGTTTTTCCCACATACATTTTGCCACATGGGCAGCGCAATATATATACCACATGTGTTGTTGAACAATTCGTGTAATGATGGAGTTGTATCATATTAGGGCAAAAAATGCATTTGCCGCAAGCCTCGTGCCCCAGAGTGATATCTGACCTCTGATGTTGGGGTTTAGATTGTAGTATGTCTTTTAAAATTTGGCCTCGCGAATAGGCTATTCTTAGATGGTTATCCCAAAATACAGGATGAGTTTGTAGAATTCTCCAGTGTTGTGTGAGGATATTAGCCACCCTTTTTGATCCTTGTGTGTATCGTAGAACATAGGTTTGTGCTGTGGAATCTTCTATCTTTGATTTTGGTAATAATAGGGTTTGTCTCTGATTGTATTTGGCTCGAGTATAGGATTTCTGCAACACTTTGTCAGGATATCCCCGCATCGTGAATTTTTGTAATAAAGTTCTTGCTTGCATTTTAAATCTGTGATTTTGACTACAGATACTGCGATATCACAGTAGTTGAGAAAATGGCAAACTATCTGTAGTTGCTCTTAGGTGGTTGCTTTGGTAATGCAATAAGCTATTACGATCAGTTGGTTTGACATATACCTCGGTTGTAAACGATAACTGTGTTTGAATAATAAGTATGTCTAAAAAATGTATTTGGTGGACTGATTGTTGCATAGTGAACTGTATGTGGATATCCCTGGTGTTGAGCCATATGAAGAACTGTTGTAGTTGTTCTTGTGTTCCTCTCCATAACATAAATACATCATCTATGTATCTATGCCATGTATATACCCACTGTTTCCAAGGGTTGTTCGATAGCCATTTGTCTTCATAATAGATCATATAAAAGCAAGCTATCGATGGAGCGCAAGTAGTGCCCATCGCCACTCCTTGGTTTTGCTGATAAAATTGATTTAGAAACAAAAAAAATAATTTTTTGTTAACGCTATTCGTGCTAGCCTCATTAAAAATGAGGTGGGTATCTGATGGGGATGAAGTCTTTTTTCTAGACAATCCTCTATGATTTCTAAACAGTCTGCATGTGGTAAAGAAGTGTATAAAGCCGCAGCATCTAAGGAAACCAATGTCAATGGATGGAACTCAGGAGGCATTGTCTCTAGGATAACAAAGGGATTTTTAACTAAACATGAGTATTGCTAGGGTGACAAGCGTGTATATGTCTAAACAAATCACAGAATGTAATTTAAATCAGTTCTTTTCAGTTGAATTCATGCAATCTCTATCAATAAAGGTGAGAGAGGTATTCTACATCCATTTTAGACACACTGAGTGGAGTTTTTTTTAAGCCAGATGATGGTACACCAGGCTCACACCTTATAGTCTGAAGTATCGGGCTGGCTGGGTGGTGTTACTGAGGCATTTTTTCTCCACCATTCAATGCATAGTGAGAGGTTTGGGAGTGACAGCGGTAATAAGCAGTTTTCGAGTTACACAGTGGGTGTGAAGCTGTGGTTGGAGTTTCATTTATTTCTTTAAGCTTGAGTGGATTATAGGTCATAAGACCATTAAATTTTAACTGGCAGACCCTCGACCATTCTTCTAACTTTTGGAGATCCTTTCTCATTGTTTCTACTCCCTCCAGGGTATCCACTCTATTAGCTATCTTTGTGTCATCCACAAAAAGGCAAACCTTTCCTTCCAACCCTTCGGCAATATCTTCCACAAATATATTAAACAGAATCGTCCACAGCACCGACCCCTGAGGAACTCCATTGCTCACCTTCCGTTCCTCTGAGCGGATTCCATTTACCACCATCCTCTGCAACCTGTCGGTCAACCAGTTTCCTATTCAGTTCAACACTTTTGGTTCTAAGTTCAGCCCTTTCAGCTTATTCACTAGTTTTCTGTGGGGGACCCATGGGCTTAGACTGGGGGGGTGAGGGGGGGTGAGGGGGGGCAATGCCCCCCCAAACGACGACGACGATGACGACTGGTGCCAGTAGTAAAAAAAACAAGCAGGCACACTCGTCTCTCCGTCCGCTTCGCTTCCCTGCCCTCTCAGCGTCCCACCCTAAAGGAAATGACATCAGAGGAAGGCGAGACGCAGACAGAGAGGGCACAGACAGAGAGGGCAGGGAAGGGAAGTGGACAGAGACGAGCGTGTCTGTCTACCCCCTCACTTCCTCCCTCCCTCTGGCGCAGGCAGCAGTCTTCTTCAGCCTTTCTGTGCTCCTGGCAGCGGTAACGACGTATACACACTGCCTTTGGCTCTGCCCCGAAACCTTCTCTTCAAGTTCCTGTTCCCGCATAGGTGGGAACAGGAACTTGAAGAGAAGGCTTTCAGGGCAGACCGAAGGCAGCATGTATACGTTGCTACCGCTGCCAGAAGCACAGAAAGGCTGAAGACTGCTGCGCTGGAGGGAGGGAGGAAGAGAGGGGGTAAATGGAGTCATGATCCTGGACCTCGCGGAGGGCAGCAGAGGGAAGATGGATGGGACTGGGAGGGGTTGGGAGGGGTGGAGAGCAGAGGGAAGGAGCAGGAGATGGATGGGACTGGGAGAGGAGGTGAGCAGAGGGAAGGAGCAGGAGATGGATGGGACTGTGAGGGGTGGGGAGCAGAGGGAAGGAGCAGGAGATGGATGGGACTGGGAGGGGAGGGGTGGGGAGCAGAGGGAAGGAGCAGGAGGTGGATGGGACTGGGAGGGGTGGGAAGCAGGGGAAGGAGCAGGAGATGGATGGGACTGGGAGGGTGGGGAGCAGAGGGAAGGAGCAGGAGATGGATGGGACTGGGAGGGGTGGGGAGCAGAGGGAAGGAGCAGGATGTAGATGGGACTGGGAGGGGTGGGGAGCAGAGGGAAGGAGCAGGAGATGGATGGGACTGGGAGGGGTGGGGAGCAGAGGGAAGGAGCAGGATGTAGATGGGACTGGGAGGGGTGGGGAGCAGAGGGAAGGAGCAGGAGATGGATGGGACTGGGAGGGGAGGGGTGGGGAGCAGAGGGAAGGAGCAGGAGGTGGATGGGACTGGGAGGGGTGGGGAGCAGGGGGAAGGAGCAGGAGATGGATGGGACTGGGAGGGTGGGGAGCAGAGGGAAGGAGCAGGAGATGGATGGGACTGAGAGGGGTGGGGAGCAGAGGGAAGGAGCAGGAGATGGATGGGACTGGGAGGGGTGGGGAGCAGAGGGAAGGAGCAGGATGTAGATGGGACTGGGAGGGGTGGGGAGCAGAGGGAAGGAGCAGGAGATGGATGGGACTGGGAGGGGTGGGGAGCAGAGGGAAGGAGCAGGATGTAGATGGGACTGGGAGGGGTGGGGAGCAGAGGGGAGGAGCAGGAGATGGATGGGACTGGGAGGGTGGGGAGCAGAGGGAAGGAGCAGAAGATGGATGGGACTGGGAGGGGTGGGGAGCAGAGGGAAGGAGCAGGATGTAGATGGGACTGGGAGGGGTGGGGAGCAGAGGGAAGGAGCAGGAGATGGATGGGACTGGGAGGGTGGGGAGCAGAGGGAAGGAGCAGGAGATGGATGGGACTGGGGGGGGGGGGGGGTGGGGAGCAGAGGGAAGCCTACTAGAAAGAAGACACTACATAAAACAGAAGACACTGGGACCAAAGCGAATAGAAAAACTAAATGATCAGACAACAAAGGTAGAAAAAAGTATTTTATTCAGAATTTATTAGTTGGAATATGTCAACTTTTGAAATGTGCAACTGTAATATTTTGCATGTAAATTTCAATTTTTCTGGTATTGCTGCATGCTGAGTCTGACTTCTTGAGTTAACTTTCCAGTTCAGTATTTTGCCTTCATACTTTTTTATTTCTAGTTCCTTGTGTCATGTCTGTTGTGTCATGTGTTTTTCATGTGTGATTAAGGTGCAGTATTCTGCTAGCATGTAGTATTTGCAGCCCTTTTTGTTTTGCTTTTTTTCACGAGGTAGTGTATTGGTGTTTTAGAGCCTGGTGTAGTTACAGTTCTGCCTTTTCACGCATAAGGTTGTAGCTCATCCTGTCCTTGGAATTAGTGCTGTTATGGTTTAGTAAGGATATAAGTGTGTTTTTGCACAAGTTTGTGTATAGCGTTTTGCAGTGGAGAGATTGTGTGTTGGCCTTACTGAGGTGGCACCAAAACATCAGAAAGGGTGTAGAGCCTAAATCTTGACACACTACCTCTTGAAGGATCTACATATAGAGCCTATGCATTTCTAAGGTCAACACTGGTATGGTATGGGAAAGGGGGTGGAGAAATACTACTGGAGATGAAGAGAGAGTGCTGGGTAAGGAGGAAAGAAGGAAGGAAGGGAGAAAGAGCAGGCTTGATATCTCATACATATTCATTATGGTTATTCCCAAAAAAAGCCAGCTCTTTTTTCCTTCCTTCCTCCATATTAGCATATCATTTGCATATATATATATGCAAATGAATATGCTAATATGCCCCGCCCCATCCTTTGCCCCCCCCAAATGAAACAGTCAAACTACGCCCATGGGGGGACCGTATCAAAGGCTTTGCTGAAATCCAAGTAGATTACATTTATCGCATGTCCTTCATCCAGTTCTTTGTTCACCTAAAGAAGCCAATAAGAATGAGTTGCTGTTATTAGTTGTAATAAGAATCAGTTGAATGAGGCGGCGGTAAGGGCTTGTGCACTACTCTAGCAGTAACCAGGCAGCATGTGGCACTGCCCGATTACCGCCAGGTTCACACCGGTGCTACAAAAATAAAAACATTTTTGTAGTGACAGAAATGGTGCACACTAGGGGTGGGAACTACTGCTGGGCTGCTGCAGTAGCCTGGCGGTACTTCCCTTTTAGTGAGCGGTAAGCCCGCATTGGGCTTACTGCCGCTTTGTAAAAGGGCCCCTAATTTTATGGTAGCTGCTTGCTTTAGCGTATGGCCAGAAAAAGAAATATTTGAAAAAGGCTGAATTTACAGCCACACTAAAAACGGGCATAGTGCATGGGAAAGTCTCTCGTTGGGATACACTAAACCCATGTGCTAGCATAGCTTCTTGGTAAATGGGCCCTATAGATTGCAAGCCCTCTGGGACAGAAGATACCTACAGCACCTGACTATGACTCACCTTGAGTTACAAATGAAAAAGGCGTGATCTAAAAATCCAGACTCTCCCCTTCAGTCCATTGCAGTCATTGTAGCAAAACTCCTGATTACACAGTACTATCCAGAACTAGAAACGATGGTGTTCTTCATTGAGGCATCACTATTGTATGAGTGGTGAGACCTCCTCCACTTCAGTTAGCCCAAGGGACCGAAGCAGGGTCTGGAAAATAATTGTTGGTATCCCTCATGGCAGCCACTGGGCCATCGGGTTGGCCCTTGTTCAATATTTAATCTTCTAATTCTTAATTTGTTTCCAGGGTTTCCCTCCCGGGACCATGTGCAGGTTTGTATAGTTCCAAAAATGATGGTTTAACTCTTGTCCCCCTTTCCTTCTTTTTCTAGTGCACAGAGGTCCCTTGTGAAAACATGAATATCATATGCACTGTTCTGTGTCTGTAGAACTGAGTCTGTAAAGGGATTTAAATTTTCCCCAGGCTGAGGAGAGGATACATTCTTCAGTGAAAAGAGCTTTCCTCTGCAGTGTTTTATTGCTGCTTCTTTATCCTGAAAAGGTTCCTTATTTCCAGGCATTCCTGGTTTTGAGTACTCACATATACAGAGATTTCAAATTTATGCACCTAATCATGTCTTTTGTGGACAAATTTTTAAAATTCATATACGCTTTTATTCTACTGTGCACTGGCAGAACCTGACATTCTTTCCATGTTTTTTCATTTTTTTAGGAGCCTATTTGCTAAATTGTGGTAAGAATTTCTAATTACCATACTAGTATTTGCCAAAATTAACATATCAAAACTTCTGCATTAACTGTAGAGGGGGAAGGCAAGTTCTCAGCATCTCCTGACACAGTTACAGCAGAGAAAAATTCCTTACTGTACATTAACTGCATTGCAGGTAACACAGTGCAGAGGTGGAATTAACTAGGGGTTTGCAGGCAGAAAGGTTTCATTCAATTTCATTTAAGGGTCCTTTTACTAAGCTGCGGTGAGCTCTAGAGCGTGCTTACTGTAGCTTAAATTGGCTTAACATGGGGCACACAGGCATCCTGCAGTAAGTTCCACATGTGTATGTGCTACCCACATGCTAATGTTTAAAAATGTTTTGGCATTTAATATTTCTGGTGGCAGTCTGTCCTACTGTACCATAAATACGAACTAGCATCAGTTGATTTATCTGGATCAATAATTTAAAAAAAACCCCAAACTTAATATGGTCCCTACTTACTGACTATATAAACTCATTAGAGACTTCTAGTTAGTCATCCTGTTTCCAATTATTTACTCAACTTGTTCACATTGTACCTACCTTTATGATATATTCTCTTACGCATAATAATCTCTGTACTTTTGTACCTTGCTTCTATGTTTAACTGTTTTGTTTCTTTTCTGAAAACCTAATAACATTTCTGTGAAAATTTTTTTGACTGTCGAGGTATGTCTAGGGCAGCAAGTGGGCATTTCTGTGCTAATCAGATAGTGTATCTACATTACCGTATGCTAACTGATTAGCACAGGATTAGTGTGTGAGCCCTTACTGTCTACAGACTCCATGAGGGAGCCCAGCTAACTCCTGTGGTTGGTCAGCCTGGATATTCAATGCTAGGGCCATTTTTGGTGACCGACAGCGGCGTACGAAGGGCGGGCCAGTGGGAGCGGTCCACCCCGGGTGTACGCTGTGGGGGGGGGGGGGTGCGCAGGGAGCAACTGTGCGGCTGTTGGCTCTGCCAGTTCCCTGTTCCCTCTGCTGTTACTTCCTTTCCGGAGCAGAGGGAGCAGGGAACCGGCAGAGCCGGCAGCCACGCAGCAGCTCCCAGAACCCCAGGAGGTAAAAGGCAATGCACCTGGGGTGTGTGTGTCTTGAGATGATGCGCTGGAGGGGATGATGACGCTGCATCCGGAGGGGGGGGGGGGGATGACACTGCATCACGGGGTGTGTGCAGCAGCGATCCGCCCCAGGTGCCACTGGTGATCGGCATTGAATATCCGGTTTATTTTTAGCTGGTTTAAAGTTAACCAGCTAAGTTGATATTCGAAGGTAGCTGGTTAATTTTAAACTTGCTAAAGATATGCCAGCTATTTAAGCACTCCAATGTGGCTGCTTACAATAGCCAGATATGAATTGAATATTCGAGGATAGTCAGCTATATTGTGCAATATAGCTGGTTATCTTCTAGGCGCTAATCAGGAATATTCAGTGCACGTGCAAAACGCATTTTGACACAGCTTTGTAAAAGGACCCCTTAGGGTTAAAAAAAAAAATATATATATATAGTATTATAGTTTTCATTTGTATCATTCAGTTATGCTAGATAATACTGTAAGCTGTCATTAAATAGAATTTGTTATTCAGTAATAGTATTTAGTGCAAGCAAAACAAAATGATAGAAAATTGCACATTGCTAACATTAACCGTATCAGTGTATCTGCGTTAACTGAAAGGTGCAGATCCTGCCCTTTCCCTGCCCCCATTCCACATTAACTGTTAATACAGCAATTAATGAACTGCTATATTCAGCCTGAATTAACTGTTGGTGTGGCACCTGAGTGTTAGTGCACATTAATTGCTGCATTAATAGCTAACACAGCTTATAATTAGGCCTCTTAGGGGTCCTTTTACAAAGCTGTGGTAAAAAGTGGCCTTACCAAGCCCTTATGCAGGGATCAGTACTGGGACTGGTGCTATTTAACATGTTTATAAATGATCTGCAAATTGGAATGAAGAATGAGGTGATTAAATTTGCAGATGACACAAAACTATTCAAAGTTGTTAAAAACACATACAGAGTGTGAAAAATTGCAGGAAGACCTTAGAAAACTGGAAGACTAGGCATCAAAATGGCAGTTGAAATTTAATGTGGACAAATGGAAAGTGATGCACACTGGGAAGAATAATCCGAATCGTAGTTACCTGATGCTAGGGTCCACCTTAGCAGTCAGCACTTAAGAAAAAGATCTAGGTGTCATTGTAGACAACACGCTGAAATCTTCTGCTCAGTGTGTGGCAGTGGCCAAAAAAACAAACAGGATTCTAGGAAACATTAGGGAAGTGATGCAAAATAACACCAAGAATATTATAATGCCTTTGTATCGCTCCAAGGTGCAACCTTACCTTGAGTAGCATTCAATTCTGGTTGCTGTATCTCAAAAAAGATATAGTGGAGTTAGAAAAGGTTCAAAGAAGAGTGACCAAAATGATAAAGGTCTCATAGAGGAAAGGCTAAATAGGTTAGGCCTCTTCAACTTGGAACAGAGACAGCTGAGGGGGATATGACTGAGGTCTACAAAATCCTGAGTGAAGTAGAACAGGGAAAAGTGAATCGATTTTTCACTCTTTCAAAAAGTACAAAGACCAGGGGACACGCAATGAAATTACATGGAAATACTTTAATACTTTTAAAACAAATAGGAGGATATATTTTTTCACTCAATGAATAGTTGAGCTATGGAAGACATTTGATCACGTTGCCGGAGGATGTGGTTAGCGTTTCTGGATTTAAAAAAGGTTTTTGGACAAGTTCCTGGAGGAAACGTCCATAGTTTGTTACTGAGATGGAGATGGGGGAAGCCGCTGTTTGCCCCAGGATTGATAGCATGGAATGTTGCTACTAATTGGGTTTTTGCCAGGTACTTGTGACCTGGATTGGCCACTGTTGGAAGCAGGATATTGGGCTAGATGGACCATTGGTCTGACCCAGTATGGCTATTCTTATGTTCTTATGTATGTTCATTTTTACTGCAGCCATAAAAATGGCTTTTTTCTATTTTTTTGTATTATCAGCAATATGCTAATATTGCCACTAGCTTACAGCCATTTTTAACAATTGCCATGTGAGAACTTACCACCACCCATTTTGTAGTGGTAAGTGCTCATGTGGTATTCGTACACTAACCAGTTAGTGCAAGCTAATGTAGATATGTGAACTGTTTAACCCAGGACTGCCCGCTCTCCGTCCCTGACATGCTCACTCAAAAAAATAAAAATATGTCTTTAGCATATGGTTAGTGTGCACACATTTGGCAGTTATCACAGAACGCTTGAGCGCATCCTGCAGTATGCCATAGCTACATTAGGCACGTGTTCAGGCACAGTTTAGCAAAAGGGCCCCTTAGAGAACAATTTTCAAATCAACTTATGTAGGTACAATGGATTGCCCTTCTCTACCCAGCTAAAAGTACAGCCAGATTTCTATTCTCCCCTCCCCCTGTACTGCCCATGGAAATAGAAGATGTACAACATGAACAACATGGCACTTTCAGCACATATACAAGTAGTTTATATGATTTAATTCTCAAAGAACTGCCTGCTTCAGGAAAGTGCTTCTACTGGCTGGATTCAAAATCCATGATTGGAAAATTCTGGAAGGAACCTACTGTCACTACAGTTTCCAAGTACACTGAAAGAAGCTGAAATGCAAGATTGGGGGAAGAATATTCTCAGTATCTGCAAGAGAAGGCTCATGTGATCAGACTCCAGCATTGGCTCTGACTGAGCTAGAAGCACAAAGGAACAGGAGGAAATTGCTGGGTCAAAATATTAAAAATATAAAAAGAAATGTTGCTCTTTGAGCCTCAACACACACCTACAGAGCCTCAACATGTGCCAAAGGTTAGGTTGAGCACCACTGCCTTAGAATTTCTCTTCCTGAGTGTTTACTTCTACCTGCTGATATACATGTAGTGGTAAAGATCATGTTCTCATTATCTGACATGCTGGGGAGCAGTGTTCCCAAACTTCCTGTGTTCTCCATATTCCTGTCAGTCCTTATCATGGAGGAGACTATTAATATAGATGTTTGGTGAATGGAATTTGTGCAGTAAAAATCAGCTCTATAATACAGCCTTGTGGAAAATCCATCAGTCGCCATATTTGTGAAAAGACTATGCAGTAGGAATATCCTTGAAGTGTTGCCTGCTTGTGGATGGGGTCCTGCCCTTGCCCTGCATGACAGCAGAAGGAAAGGAAGTGGTTGGTGTGCTTCCTGTTGTAAAGGAATGCAGCCTCATTGTTCACTGTTCTAGACAGTGAGATTTGCAAGTATTCAAAGTCTGTTATCAATTATATTTTCAGAGGCACATGGCTCTTTAAAGTGGTGTGAAGTCCAGGTCCAACCTTCGTGTGAACTCTGCTCTGCCGGCAGAAGGGAGCAGCATTATATGTACATTTGCAATGCATTCAGCAGTAGGTGTCCCCATCTTTGATTCAACAAACTGCTGGATGTTTGCAATAGCAAACCTACTCTTCTTGCCACTGCGGAATCTTCTCAGCCCAACCCAGTTCCAGAATCTTATAATCGGGGGCTAATTTGGTCAAGACTTTAAAGTACCCCAGTTTTAGGAAATGTATTGGTATGGTAGTATCCCCTGCAGAGAACTGTATTAGGCATCCACAAAGAATCAGAGCATTTTTTACAAATGTAAAATAAGCCTAAACTGAATAATACTGGTTTTAACTGAACCGATAGTCAAAATGATGTAACCAACCAGAAATGGCTCTTGGTTGGCAGTGGCGTAGCAAGGAGGGCTGCCACCCAGGGCGGTTCGCCGTTGCACCCCCCCCCCCGGGTGCAGCACGATGACACCCCCCCCTCGGCGCATCAACACCCCCCCGACCCAGTGCCTACCCTCCTCAGCTCCCTCCAACCAGCTCCCGCACCCTATCTTTAAAGAAATTTCGGAAGCTGTGGAGAGGCGAGGCGCAGCGCCTCGCGCCTGCATGTAAAAAAAGCGTAGATCGTCATCGGGCCTTCCTTCACGCTGTCTGTCCCGCCCTTGCGGAAATAGGAAGTTGCGTCAGCAGAGGGCGGGACAGACAGCGTGAGGGAAGGCCCGATGACGATCCACGCTTTAAAGGTAGGGTGCGGGAGCTAGTTGGAGCCGGAGGGAGCTGAGGAGGGTAGGCACTGGTCGGGGGGGGGGGGGGGTTGATGCGCCAAGGGGGGGGGGAGCTGGCAGGGAGCACCCCCCCCCGAGCTGACACCCGGGGTGGACCGCCCCTCCCGCCCCCCCTTGCTACGCCACTGTTGGTTGGTTAAATTGCTTATTTGCAGCTAACCAGTCATATTCAGTCACACTTAACTGGTTAAAGCTGCTGAAAAGTCTGGTTAGTGCCCAACTTGAAACTGTCTATTTTGGGGACATTCCGGGGGTGGCGTCAGCACTTGGCCAGTTAAGTGTTAATATTCAGAACTGAGGGCCCTGTTACAGAGCGGCGGTAAGACCAACACAGGCTTACTGCTTGCTGTTCCGGGACTACCGCCTGCCCAACACAGTCACCAGCGGTAGTCCTGCCTCGAGCATGTGCCATTTCCGTCGGTGCTACCCGATTACTGCCAGGGTAGGGTGGGAGTCCTTATCGCCACCTCAATGGGTGGCGATAAGTGCTCCCCATCACATGGTCATGCGGTAAGAGTTCTCTTACCGCATGGCCATGTGTGTCTGGGAGCTTTTTACCCACTGCGGTAAAAAGGGCCATGGCATGTGGGAAAAATGCCCTCTCACCCGTTAGCATAGGGCCATTTTTCCCGCAGCTTGGTAGATGGACTTCCTAACTGGCCAAGGTAACCACATAAGAAGGAATGCATAAAAGTCAGTTCTATCTTTATGCAGTTCACTGAATATTGCATTTAGGGACCCTTTTACTAAGCTGCGGTAAAAGGGGCTCTGCATTTGCGGTAGCAGCCGTTTTTACCATGTGCTGAGGCCATTTGCAGCAGGTAGAAAGCTCCCAAAAAGAAATGGCCATGTGGCAAGTTTGCACTTATTGCATGACCATTTCAGGGGGAGCCCTTACCACCACCCATTGAGGTGGCAGTAAGGACTCCTGCACTAACCCGGTGGTAACTGGGCAGTGCGCAGTGCTGCCTGATTACCGCCAGATAACCCCCTGGGGTAATATTTTTCTGGAATTTACAGTAGCACCAGAAATATCACATGCTGGGGGTGGAACTACCACTGGTGGCTGTGTTAGGCCTGCGGTACTTCCGATTTGCCATGTGGCAAGCTCATTACCGCATGGCAACCCTTTAGTAAAAGGGCCCCTTAACCATCTATGTTTTCTCTGGCTCCGTAAATCCGTAAATTTAATGCCGGAGTTCAGACATGATGCGGCATTGAAGTTCTAGGTATAATGCTAACAGCAGTCAGCAAAACAATGATTGCTGCCAGTTGAATATAGGGCCCCACATATTTTTAAATTTATTTTGTTCAAGATTTAGCAGTTACGTAAGTGAAAAGACAAACCAGGTTTTAACAGTGAGATTTACAACAGATTCTGACTTCAATTATATTTTCTTTTTTCCCCTCATTCACATATCACTCATTCTGTACATAATCATCAAGTCTTGCCTCTGGTAAAACACTACAACGTTGTTTATTTCCCGGCCGGAGGAGCTTGCTGTGTTTTAACAGGTGCACCAGCCGGGCTAATTTGGGAATTTTATATCAGCTGGTGCCCTGTTGCACCTGACGAAGCCATTTGTACTGGCAAAACATGGCCATGTCGGGAATTTTATGTTGAAATTCTGGGAGCTTTTAATCTATTAATAAAAACTGTGTTTTCTACAAGGTCTGCTTTGTTGTTTTATCTTCCATATTGGATTTGGCGGACCGCGTGCCTTGTTGCTTTTTCACTCCATGAGGAAGACTTTAATTCAATTTCCAGGCCAGAGGAGGGAGCCTCAGTCATCGAACGATTGGACTCAATAGACATATGAGCCAGACGGAGCTAAGGCTTGTGGCCCATAGCCAAGAACTGTTACTGTGATGGCTGGGCTAAATTAGGACAGGGGCACGAAAGTAGAACTACCTTGCCCCTTTTCCTTCAAGGTCATTGTTAATGATGCTTCATGGCACCATAGCTTAACGGAGGCCAGCTCAGACTGAAATGGAAGTCCAATGGTACAGAAAGAAACTGCTGGGCAGAAAAAAAACCTCATAAAATAATGTGAAGGGCAATTCTATTAGGTGAGCCTAAGGTTAGGCGCCAATAATGCACATGTATTTATAGAATAATAGCACCTAACATACATGATTGGTGCCAATAATTGCCAGACACACACATAATTCAGTAAAATGTGCACTTAAGTCCCTTATCACGCAACTGCATAGGAGTGCTAACATGGGTGGAGCATGGGTAATATAAGTTGTGCACGTGGCATAGCATACTTAGGCATGCCCACTTATTCCTGTCACTGAGTTGATATATATGGCCATGCCTATATTTTGGTATGCTAATGCCAAGATCCTATGCCTGTATTCTCTAAGGGGCCCTTTTACCAAGCTGCGATAAAAAGGGCCCTGCAGTAATGGCATGTTTTGTGCTGAGGCCCTTTTTACCACTGCAGGTAAAAAGGCTGCAAAATGCATGGCCATGCGGTAAGATTTCTCTTACTGTGTAGCCATGCGAGGGGGGGGGGGGGGGGGCAAGCACTTACTGCCACTCATTGAGGTGGCAGTAAGGGCTCTCACACTAACCTGGCGGTAACTGGGTAGCAAGCAGAGCTGTCTGATTACCACTGGGTAACCACAGTGCAAATAAAACGAGCCCTATTTTCCACAACACGGGAAATGGCGCACACTGGGGCTGGAACTACTGCTGGTGCCTGCGTTAGGCCAGTGGTAGCTCCAAATTGGTGCACAGCAAGCCTTCATTGGGCTTACTACTGCTTTGTAAACGGGCCCCTAACAGCTTAAATGTGCCTAAGCAGCGTTATATAATTGGTGCAAAACGTGGCTTTTTGTGGTACCCAACTTATGGCACCAATTTATAGAATTGCCATCTTAGTATTTATACAGATAAAAAATGTCTTTGTTAAAACAAAAATATGTTCAAGCTTTGATAGGGTTTCATTTAAGGATAGTAATATGATTTAGGAGACTCCTGATTTTTGTTGTTAATTATTTTTGACCCAGCATTTCCTTCCTGATTCTATTTCTTTCATGCTTAATATACCGCTTTCCTACCCTCATCCTACTCATTCGTACTTTATTTGGGCTATTGTAAGTTCCCCTACTCTTTGGGGCTGAGAATGCCGGCTTTGTAACATCTCCAGCCTTTGCTGACCCAGGGAGTGGAAGAACTAACAGGGAATCAAATTAGGAGCCTTTTCCTGTGAGTGAACAGCTCTGACCATCTGTGCCACTGGGCTTGCCCTGTTAAGTTTTTTGATGGATGGATCAGAGCTTGACAAAAAACTGGCAGCACATCACTGTTTATGAACGTATAAGATGCAACAAATATAGCAAATTGCCCAATAACTGTGCTTCACAAGTGACAGAGGGTGTTGTGATCCCTGTGATAGATAAATAGGGCATATAATGTTCCTGTAAAAGGTTGGTGCTCTACTACATTCAGCTGAAACAGATTAAACTTTAATTCATTAATTCTTAGAGCAACTGGAATCAGCAGTCACCAAGTGCAAGCTGCTGTCTTGGATGATGGATGACCTACCTGCAACAATGTCAAACTCAGCAAAACAGACATGTGGTAACGCGTCTGAATTACGCTTTAATGGAAATGTTCAAGTTGCCTTCAAATGAGGGTATCCTATGGCCCATGCCTTAACAGAAAGTTAATATCAAAATATTTTCAGCGGTTTATGCACTTGTCAACTCATCCGTAACCAGTAACAAAATATTTTTGACATCTGTGACCTAATAGTTTCCATAATTTCACAGCTGAGGGACAAACATTTAGAGACAAATGACCATTGCTGATTAAATATTGAGTTCTGGAATCAACGGAGATCAATATGTTTCTGCTATGCTTGATCATATCTTTATGACAAGTACTAGAACTGAAATAATTGCAGTCATTATTATTCCATCTGGTCCAATGACTCATATGTTATTTATTTATCACACAGTGTGGAACAGTTTATAAGATTACACTCTCTGTGTTCATGTACCTCCCTTCATCAGGAACCTTCTCTCTTCCCAATGCCTTTAATTAGCCTTTCTTTCTCTCTCTCTCCCCCATGCTGTGATACTACTACTACTACTACAACTACAGATCATGGCTGTTATTTTATTTATTAGTTATTTATTTTATTTATTTAGATTTTGCTCACACCTTTTTCAGTAGTAGCTCAAGGTGGGTTACATTTAGGTACACTGGATATTTCTCTGTCCCAGGAGGGCTCACAATCTAAGTTTGTACCTGAGGCAATGGAGGGTTAAGTGACTTGCCCAAGATCACAAGGAGCAGCAGTGGGATTTGGCCACCTCTGGATTGCAAGACCGATGCTCTAACCACTAGGCCACTCCTCCACTCCAACAAAAGTTGGTCTAGGCCCCCTATCAGACTCCCCTTCCCTTTGAAGACCATCCCATATCAGAAACCCCCTCCTGAAGACCTCTCCATATCTGATCTTCTGATGACCCCCTTCCCAAAAAGGCCTGCCACCTTCCTAATGCCTCGCAATCACAACCCACTGCCCCAAAGACCCCCACCTTGAAGAACTCCAATCACGCTCCCCTCCACCCAGGTAAGCAGCCCTAAACTAAATGTATAGTGGCAGTGGTGGAGATCATAAAGGGCTAGATTTAGTAAATGAGCACCCATTGTAGAATAGCATTGACTGCCAATTTTGGTGCTCAGATCTGGGTGCCAGAACGTATGCCTGTAGAAACCAGGTGTAATTCCCTTCATCCAATTTGGGCACATAGCCCCATTAGTCTATAACACTGTATGCAAAATTTGAGGAATGTACCTGACCTCTTGGGTTGCACGCTATGGGATTTTGGCGCACATTGTTATAGAATAGCCCATAGCATACAAGTTCAAATTGATGATAATTAGCACCAAACTACTGGCACTAATTGACTCCTTAGACAATTTAGTTGGGTGCATATCTTGGAGCAGAACCCAATTTTGGGTGGCATATACAGAATCTAGGGGATAATACATATATATATATATATATATATTCAGTGCCACTGACTATACTTTTAGTGGCACTGAATATATGGATTAATTTAATCAGTGCCACTAATGAAAATTGACTCCTAACTTCAGCGCCTTAGGTGAATCCACAGCAGGTCTTATGTTAGGAGCCTGAGCTTTAGGTGTCTAAAGTTAAAGTTAGATGCATTTACTTGGTGAATATGTGTGTCTAATTTAGCCCTTAACTTAGGTATTTTTGTTGAGGTTCTCAACCTTCTTTGTACTCATCACATTGATTTTACTGGCTAAATCTAGTCAAGCAATCCTGGTTGCCAAAACATCAGCCTAAAAATCTACTTGGTCAAATTTTATTCAGCGAATTGCAAAACTCAACTACTTAGGTTAGGCAGAAAATTCTCTTTAACTGGTTAAAATTAACTGTTTATTTTTGCACACAGTGTCATTTTGAAAATAGAGCCTGTTTTGTTTAACAGCACCCCCCACCTCCAGAATATCATAATGCATATTTAGTAATACTTGTTTAATTAGAGTAATGTAAGAATAGTTAGGAGAATTTGCAGTACTATGAGTTTGTGAGATCATGTTGGTTCTTTCTTCAGATGTTGTCTTTAAAGTACAAACACCAGAATTTCTTTGGTTAATTAGTCCAAAATATGTTTCTTGACATCCTAGGATCTTCTTGTAGATGCATTTTATATTATTTAGTCATTGATCACTAGTTTCCAGGGCTGGCTGACTGCCTGGTATTCCCTGGTGGTTCCCCATCCAGGTTCTACAGTAGGAGGTGTGAATCTGCTGAGCCAAGTATTAACAATGAACACAGTGGAGGCAATTCTAGAATTTCGGTGATACAATATCCTGCTTATAATCGAAAGAGAAAAACGCCTATATTGCGACCCAAATCGGGAGATGGGTGTCTTTCTCCTGTGGGCGCCCAAATCGGTATAATCGAAAGCCAATTTTGGGTGTTTCCAATTGGAATCCATCACGGAAACGGGTAAAGTTGACGGGGGCGTGTCGGAGGTATGGTGAAGGCAGAACTGGGGCGTGGTTATCGGCCGAGGAGAGATGGCCGTCTTTAGCTGATAATCGAAAAAAAGGCGTTTTTACCGCGATTTTGGGTCACTTTTTTTGGACCCTTTTTTTTCATGAACAGGTCCCAAAAAAGTGCCCCAACTGACCAGATGACCACTGGAGGGAATCGGGGATGACCTCCCCAGACTCTCCCAGTGGTCACTAACACCCTCCCACCAAAAAAACCCCCACTTTAAAAACTTTTTTCCAGCCTCTATGCCAGCCTCAAATGCCGTACCCACCTCCATGACAGCAGAATGTGTTCTATCCTGTGACAGCCTTTCCCTGGCTCTGATGTGGGTCTCGGGTGAGTGTGACACCTTTTCTGTTATGCGCACTGCAGAGTCACATCAGCAATGCATTGTGGTGGGTGTAGGGTATTGGGCTCCGTGATTCCACTAGCTTGTGGCAAATGCTCACAATGTTGGTAGTTGGTAGGCTCTACTCCCACGGTGCTTTTCCCCTTGCTTACTGGGTCAGATTGTGCCCTGTTTTGTTTCCGGTCGTCCATGAGGTAGTGGCCATTTTTGTAAGCCAGTTTTAGATCCCTTTCACGTGTTAGCCACGTTACAGAACTTAGTTCTTACCTTGAATGTGGCTGAAAGAGGGCATTGTACACCATTCTGACCTACTGCTAATCTCAGTACCAGGGAGACTCGTTGCCAGTGGGGCACAACCTCTGATCTGCAGTTAACTGTGAGTAAGCATGCTTATTCCAATAAAGGACGTTTTCGGAGAGATTAGTCTTCAGGTGTCAACTGGTGTGCCAACATTATATAGCAGCAACAAGTCCTAGAAGCCTGCGTATATGTAGGTCCCTGGAGCACTTTTAGTGGGTACCGCAGTGCACTTCAGCCAGGTGGACCCAGGCCCATTCCTCCTACCTGTAACACTTGTGCTGGTAAATGGGAGCCCTCCAAAACCCACTGTACCCACATGTAGGTGCCCCCTTCACCCCTAAGAACTATGGTAGTGTTGTACATTTGTGGGTAGTGGGTGATGGGGGAGGGGGGTTGGGTGCTCAGCACCCGTGGTAAGGAAGCTATGCATGTCGGAGCATTGTCTGAAGTCCACTGCACTGACCTCTAGGGTGCCCAGTTGGTGTCCTGGCATGTCAGGGGGGTGAGTGTACTACGAATCGTGGCCCCTCCCACGACCAAATGGCTCGGAATAGGACGTTTTTGAGCTGGGCGTTTTTAGTTTCCATTATCGCTAAAAAAAACAAACGCCCAGCTGAAAAACGTCCATTTCTTCGAAAATACGGTCTGTCCCGCCTCTTCACGTACCCGTTTTCGGACATAGACGCCCATGGAGATAGGCGTTCGCGTTCGATTATGCCCCTCCACGTCATGCTTAGCACCTGTTCTATAATGACACTTAGGTGCACCTAAGGCATTATAGAATAGTAGCACAAACCCACATTGGTGCACCAAAACTTAAGCTGTCCCTTTTCACCTTGTCAATGGCAGATGTAAATGGTCATGTCTAAGTGTGCCAAGTGACGTGTGTAACAGGCAGTATTCTATTCATTACTTTGTGCCATGTCCTTGGTCTGCCCATGCTTCTTCCATGTTTACATCCACCTTGGAGTTACTTGCTATCCCCCAGATTCTATATATGGCACCTAGATTCGCACACCAAACTTTTGCTGTGCTCCTGAGACATGCGTGGAAATTAAATGGCTAACAAGCCAATTAATGTCAAGGAGTACAAACCGGGATATAAGGGATAGTGAAAGCTGCCAGATATGAAGGGATAGCAGTATAAAGAGCTTTGTGTGTCAAAATAAGTACCTTATGCCTAATTCTATATTCTACTGGAAGCCAGTGTAGGTACCCATTAAAATTTGTGCACACATCTGGCTGCGATCTATTCTATAAAGCATGACCCGTAACTCCCACGGTGCTCAACTCAAAAGGTGCATGGGAGGGGCAGGGGCATGTCAGGGACATTTCAAAAAGTTGCAAGCATTGTTACAGAATAGAGGGTTAGTGCAGCCAACTTGGACGCCTGCATTGACATCAGGTTTCAGCAGGCATAAGTCTGGCACCCAAATTTATAGCGCAGGAATCGGCACTAAGCGCAATTTTATAAAGGGCACACACCTTGTATAGGATCACGCTTAGCACCAAACTTTTCTGGCACCATTTTTGAGCACCATTTATAGAATCCAGATCTATAGCACTAACATTGCACCTGGTGCACTGGGTGCAAAAATGTGAATTAAAGGCACCTTTGACATGCACATGTGGCACAGCTCTAGACACAAGCTTATAGAGTTGCCCCAAATAAGAATATTGATCTAAGTGCACCCCAAATAGTAGGATAAAATACCAGCAGAACATCACCCCAGGATGCCATGATGACCCTTTATCTCATGCTTTCTGATTTATTATGAAGGACATTTTAAGGGAACAGAGAATATCTTCTATGTTAAAGTAATCGTAAGGATGCCTTTGGCCATTGCAAATGGAGGAAGGAGATAAATCTTGGAGATAATTTTGAAAAACTATAAATACTATAAATAAAAGTTGCAGAGCAGTTTCAGGGGCATTTTTGAAAGAGAAGGGCGCCCATCTTCCAACACAAATTGGGAGATGGGCGTCCTTCTTTCAGGGTCGCCCAAATCGGCATATCGAAAGCCGATTTTGGGCATCCTCAACTGCTTTCCATCATAGGGACGACCAAAGTTCATGGGGGCGTGTCGGCAGTGTAACGAAGGCGGGATGGGGGCGTGCTTAACACGTGGGCGTCCTCGTCTGATAATGGAAAAAAGAAGGGTGTCCCTGACGAGCATTTGGCCGACTTTACTTGGTCCGTTTTTTTTCAGCACCAAGTCTCAAAAAGGTGCCCAAACTGACCAGATGACCACCGGAGGGAATCAGGGATGACCTCCCCTTACTCCCCCAGTGGTCGCCAACCCCCTTCCACCTAAAAAAAAAATTATTTAAACATTTTTTTCCAGCTTCTATGCCAGCCTCAAATGTGATAGATATGATAGAGGTCTATAAGATAATGAGTGAAATGGAACGGGTCACTGTGGAGCATATGTTTATGCTTTCCAAAAATACTAGGACAAGGGGGCATGCGATGAAGCTGCAGTGTGGTAAATTTAAAACGAATCGGAGGAAATTTTTCTTCACTCAACGCGTAGTTAAACTCTGGAATTCGCTGCCGGAAAAGGTGTTAAGGCGGTTAACTTAGCGGACTTCAAAAAAGGGTTGGACAGCTTCCTGGAGGAAAAAGCCATAGAATGTTATTGAATGGACGAGGAAATAATACAGTATTTTTAGGATGGGCAGGACAAATTGCTTGTTCTTTTGGCCGCTGTCGGTGACAGGGTGCTGGGCTCGATGGACCCTTGGTCTGTCCCAGCATGGCGATGCTTATGTACTTATGTCAAACCCAGCTCCATCACAGCAGTATGCAGGTCCCTGGAGCAGTTTTTAGTGGGTGCAGTGCACTTCAGGCAGGCAGACCCAGGCCCATCCCCCCCTACCTGTTACATTTGTGGTGGTAAATGTGAGCCCTCCAAAACCCACCCGAAACCCATTGTACCCACATCTAGGTGCCCCCCTTCATCCCTAAGGGCTATGGTAGTGGTGTACAGTTGTGGGGAGTGGGTTTTGGGGAGGGTTGGGGGGGCTCAGCACACAAGGTAAGGGAGCTATGCACCTGGGAGCAATTTATGAAATCCACTGCAGTGCCCCATAGGGTGCCCGGTTGGTGTCCTGGCATGTGAGGGGGACCAGTGTACTACGAATGCTGACTCCTCCCACGACCAAATGCCTTGGATTTGGTAGGTTTTTGAGATGGATGTCCTCGGTTTCCATTATCGGCGAAAACCGAGGTCGCCCATCTCAACATTTAGGTCGACCATCTCTTAGGTTGACCTAAATGTTGAGATTTGGCCGTCCCCAACCGTATTATTGAAACGAAAGATGGACGCCCATCTTGTTTCGATAATACGGGATGCCCTGCCCCTTCACAGAGACGTCCTCGGAGATGGGCGCCCTTAGAGATGGTCGTCCCTGTTCGATTATGCCCCTCTTTGTCTCTTATTTCCTGGCTAGACACATGATTATATATCCATTAGCACATAAACTGCAAGCTGTCTAAAGAGCTTCATGAGCATTGAAGCAGTGGACTAAAATGTTTTAATCAGGTGTTACAAACTGGAGAACATGACTTCAGTGATAGAGAGAACCTGGGCTCCAAGAGGAAAAAAAATAAAATAAAAATGCCTGAATAATCTCAGTAGTCAATAGTTTTGGAAGCTTCATAGGCATTCTTTTCAAACTTTATCAGATCTCAGAAACTCATATATGATAACATCAATGAATAATTTTTTTTTGTTTTTGGTCCAATAAAATATATCATATCCTCCTCCAACATATCCTTTTGAAGTGCATTGCAACTTGGGGATGTGCCCCATGGAATGGGATATGTTAGGGTGATAGTAACATAGTAAATGACGGCAGAAAAAGACCTGCATGGTCCATCCAGTCTGCCCAACAAGATAAACTCATATGTGCTACTTTTTGTGTATACCTTACCTTGATTTGTACCTGTCCTTTTCAGGGCACAGACCATGTAAGTCTGCCCAGCACTATCCCCACCTCCCAACCACCAGCCCCGCCTCCCACCACCGGCTCTGGCACAGACCGTATAAGTCTGCCCAGCACTATCCCCGCCTCCCGCCACCGGCTCTGCACCCAATCTCGGCTAAGCTCCTTAGGATCCATTCCTTCTGAACAGGGTTCCTTTATGTTTATCCCACGCGTGTTTGAATTCTGTTACCGTTTTCATTTCCACCACCTCCCGCGGGAGAGCATTCCAAGCATCCACTACTCTCTCCGTGAAAAAATACTTCCTGACATTTTTCTTGAGTCTGCCCCCCTTCAATCTCATTTCATGTCCTCTCGTTCTACCGCCTTCGCACCTCCGGAAACGGTTCGTTTGCGGGTTAATACTTTTCAAATATTTGAACGTCTGTATCATATCACCCCTGTTTCTCCTTTCTTCCAGAGTATACATGTTCAGGCCTATGTGACACATGATTACATAAATACACTATTTTCAAAGCCATTTCCATGGGTCAGAGTGTTTTTGCCATATTCAGTAGTGGTGTTCCCAAGATATATTTTCAAATGTAGATTTGTTGATTTGCTGGGAAAAACTACCAATAGAATAAGAAGTGGAAGATTCTGTGGGTATTTTTTCTTAAGCATTTTCAAAGTGAAAGAATGCACCTGCAAGTTCTGGAAAACAAAACCCAAAACTGAAAGTGAATATAGAGCTATTACTAGTAATCTGTAACCTATCATTAGAATAAGCTATGGTGCCTGAGGATTGGGGGATGGCCAATGTACTGCCAGTCTTTAATACGAATTCCAGAAAACTAGAGATTAGTGAGCCTGATGTCTGTGCCAGGCAGAATGGAATAAGCTATTCTAAAAAATAAAAGGGGTCAATATATCAGCCATCAGTGGTGAGCGTTTTGCTCACTGCTGCTGGAGCTATTCCGGGACCTGGGGGGGGGGGGGGGGGTTCTGCTTTGAATATCCGCTTATTTTAAAGCTGGCTAACACAATAGCCATTTAAGTTGATATTCATCACTTGAGTGGCCATGGGATACCGCATAAAGATATGACAGACATTTATGCGGTACTGTTAGTCTGCTAACCTTGGCCGCTAAAGTGCTGACTCTGCCCCCAGAAAACCCCAAGATAGCCAGCTTTGTGTTTGGCGCTAACTGTGATATTCAGCAGCACTTAGCTGGTTAAGTGCCAGTGAATACTAGCGGCTAGCCTCAACCAAGCGATTTAGGGGTCCTTTTACTAAGGTGCGCTAAAAAATGACTTACGGTAGTGTAAATGCGTGTTTTGGGCGCATGCAGAATTATTTTTTAGCGCACCTACAAAAAAAAATGCCTTTTTTTTGCTGAAAATGGACGTGTGGTAAAATGAAAATTGCCGCGCTTCCATTTTGGGTCTGAGACCTTACCGCAAGTTATTGACCTAGCGGTAAGGTCTTATGTGGTAACTGGCCGGTAATAGTCTAAGCACGTCAAATTCCACTTGACGCGCATAGCTGCCATGCATCAGAAAATAAAAAATATTTTTGAGACTCGCATAGGTGCCGTGTGCCAAAATTAAAATTACCGCAAGGGCCACACAGTAACTGTGCGGTAACTCCAATTTGGCGCACATTGGGCACATGTAGGTGCCTATGCTGCTTAGTAAAAGGGCCCCTTAATCAGTCAGTATCCTGCTAAATCATTTTGAATATTGGGAAGAAAAACATTATCTTGTGTAATAAAATTGATGGAAGTAGGTTGGTGGCACCTTATAGACTAACCCATTTATTGAGGTATGAACTTTCAAAGATCAGTGTTCCTCAGCTGTGGAGACTTTGAAGAAACTATGGTGATTCAACCAAGAAGGCCTGAAGTTGTAAATAGATTTCCTCATTAGCATCCATCTTTGACTCTGCTGTACATTTGATTAGACAATAAAGAAAAACTTATTTGCCTATTTGGTATCACTGAGCTCTGATACAGTCAATCACAATGACTAATTCCAGAATCTGGACATTTACATATAAGACATTAACATAATAACAGATAAAAGGATTCTTGACCACAAGATCATATCAAGTAACGACGAATGCGGACATATCAACCCCATGGATACCTGAATGCGGAGTTCCTCAGGGATCCCCCCTCTCACCAACTCTCTTCAATTTAATGATGATACCTTTGGCCAAACTTCTAGCCAATCAAAACCTCAACCCTTACATATACGCAGATGATGTCACGATGCTCATTCCGTTCAAACAAGATCTAAACGAAATCACCAACAAAATCAACCAAAGCCTTCAAATCATGCACTCCTGGGCAGATGCATTCCAGCTAAAACTCAACCCAGAAAAAACACAATGTCTTGTACTCACCTCTCAACACAACACAAATACTCAACCATAACCACACCATACTGTTCTCTCCCCGTCTCACAAAACCTGAAAATTCTTGGAATTACCATTGATCGAAACCTCACACACGATACCCACGTGAAGAATACAACGAAAAAGATGTTCCATGCCATGTGGAAACTCAAAAGAGTAAAACCTTTCTTCCCGAGATACATCTTCCGTACCCTGGTACAGTCAATGGTAATAAGTCATCTGGATTACTACAACGCATTGTTTGCTGGCTGTAAAGAAGAGACCATCAAAAAACTCCAAACATCCCAGAATACCGCAGCCAGACTCATATTTGGAAAAGCTAAATATGAAAGTGCAAAACCCCTAAGAGAGAAACTTCACTGGCTCCCACTCAAGGAACGCATTGCGTTCAAGATCTGCACGATTGTTCACAAGATCATTCATGCAGACGCCCCAATCTACATGCTAAACCTCGTGGACTTGCCTCCCAGAAACGCTATAAGATCAGCCCACAAATTTCTTGATTTGCACTTCCCCAGCTGTAAAGGACTAAAATACAAGCTGACACACGACTCCACCTTCTCCTACGTGAGCACACAGTTGTGGAACGCATTACCTACAGCCTTGAAAAATATTGACGAATTAACTAACTTTCGCAAATCTCTGAAGACACATCTCTTGAACAAGGCCTAGAAAGAGAACCCATAACCTTACATAACTACCTCTCCAAACCACCCAGTTACTATAGTCCACCTTCTATATTATCCTGCAATACACTTTCCTTCTCTCTTCCCTTACTAAAGCTTTGTACATTACCAATTATATCTGATACCTTGTAATGTCTATGTCATAACAAAACTCTGTAAGCCACATTGAGCCTGCAAATAGGTGGGATAATGTGGGATACAAATGCAATAAATAAAATAAATGTCTTAAAACGACTATTAAGAACAAGGATTTTGCTTTGGCCTGTAACTTTTCAGCCACCATCCTAGATGGAGTGGCCTAATGGTTAGGGCACCAGTCTTGACAACTGACAGTGTCTAGTTCAGATCCCAGTGCTGCTTCTTGTGATCTTGGGCAACTCACTTAACCCTCCATTGTCTCAGGTACAAACTTCAGGACCCTTTTACTAAGGCGCGTAGGCACCTACACGCATACATCGTGCATCAAATTAGAACTACTGCCTGGCTACTGCATGCCCTGGGCAGTAATTCTAATTTTTAAAAGCATTCAATACGCGCGCCAGATAATATTTTTTTATTTTCTACCGTGTGGTGCTAACCGGGCAGTAATTAGCAGTTTATGTGCGCTGACAGTTACCACCCGGTTAACGCGTGAGAACTTACTGCTAAGTCAATGGGTGGCGGTAAGGTCTCAGGCCCAAAATGGATGCATGCCAATTTTTATTTTGCCTCATGTCCAGTTTCGGCCCCCCAAAAAGGCCTTTTTTGCAGGCGCGCTGAAAAATGAACCTGCACACATCCAATACACATGCCTATACCAGCGCAGGCCATTTTTTGGAGCACCTTAGTAAAAGGGCTCCTTAGATTGTGAGCCCTCCAGGAACAGGGAAATGTCCAGTGTACCTGAATGTAACTCACCATGAGCCACTAGTAAAAAAGGTGTGAGCAAAATGTACATAAATGTTTTGATGCTGCCTGAGTCTTGTGCTCTCACCTATTCCTTTTGTATGCCATTTGTGTGAGTCTCCCACAGATTCTGCCCAGCTGACAGCTCTCTAAAAGAGCATTTTAAACTGTTGGTGCGGAGGCCTGATAATCTTGCCAAAAATCTTGGAGTTGTGCTGGCTGTCGGAAACAAGAACTGAAGATTAGCATTTTCACGTCCATGAGAATCCTATCCCCAAAAGATTATGTAAGATTGTGGTTCATTTACCTTAAGGCATTGGGGTAAAATAGGGATTTATTCAGTTCTATGCCAAGTGCAAGTCTAACTAAGTAAAATATTGGTGCTAGTGATATTTCATTCTTAGAAATAGATCTTTTTTTAAACAAGTCAACTGTTTATCTGAATTAAAACTAAAACTAACTGGTCAATATTATGCCAGGACAATCCACAATGTTTTTAAATGCTGGTTTCCGCGGCTGAATTCAATCTGGATATTTAGCACTGATATCTGGATAGTGGTCAGTGCTGGATATCCAGATAGGATGATCAGTGCTTGTGATATCTGGATAACAGCAATATTCAGTTAGCGATATCTAGTTAGCTATTCAGATAGCTAACTAGATGGCTTAGGACAGTCCTTGCTTGGTGGAAACCATTAACAACAATTATTTAAAAAAGAAATTAGGACAGGCTGTTTACTGTCTTTACTTTGTCTGGACAAGACTGAATATCACTGCTAATTAGATAAATCCAGAGACTATCTTTGCTTTGCCTACAGATCACTCCAATGCTATCCAAACGGGAAAGGGAAATGGAATGGGACTTGATATTCCACCTTTCTGTGATTACAATCAAAGTAGTTTACATATTATATACAGGTACTTATTTTATACCTGGAGCAATGGAGGGTTAAGTGACTTTCCCAGAGTCACAAGGAGCTGCAGTGGGCATTGAACCTAGTTCCCCAGGTTCTCAGGCCACTGCACTAAGCTGCTCCCCCACTCTAACCATAATTTCAAGGTGGTCTGCAATAATTTTCAGCGGCAATATGCAGATAATGCTGCTGAAAATTGCTGACTAGCTCTAGGCAGCAGCACTTATCCAGGTGTTACCTGAAGAAGTGCTTATGAATATTGGTCTGAACATTCTTTATTGTACCCACTAAAATTGTGATTAACACAATAAATTTCTGTGACCTGAGTTGTGCTCAATGTGATTCTTTTCTCAGGTAACTTGGATCTTAAGTCTTATATATGTTTTCTACCTCGACGCATGATCACACCCTAACATTTTGTCTGAATCACCCCAACCTATTTACCGGTACTTCTTTACTGTACTTGTCACTGTAATAGTACCCCTATACTGTATTTGTTCACACCGAAGTTTGTAACCACCTCTCTGGAACTATGTAAGCCACTTTGAGTCTACTTATAAGTGGGAAAAGGTGGGATACAAATGTAACAAATAAAGAAAATAAATAAATATGTGGTGTCTTGGCATCACCCCCTGAGCTCCCCATATAATATACCCCTGGGTAATTTCATGTAGACCTTCTTGAGATCCAGCAATGCTATTCTACATGCTCAAGTCACTTATTAAGCTATTCTCAAATGTACTATCAGGTAGATCCAGAAATTAATAGTGACCACATGTATAGAACTCCTTAGGTTTCAAGTTCAAAAGCTGGAATTTGATTGGACAATATTTTTGTGTGATGTAATGTTTAAAGGGCAGTTCTAGGTAGTACCTATGTAGGCTATGATAACTTGTGTTGGACAGGCAGAAATGATGTAGCAATACACAATACTTTCAAGACCACACAGGCCCCCTTCAAGAATAAGGATGAATTATTGTTGACTTAAAAGCTCAAGTACAATATTGCCTTCTATGCTGGCTAACAGAAGTACCTCTGATGATTACTGGGGATTTATAATTTGGCAATATCCTGAGTCTGAGGAGGGCTTCAAGCTGCCAGTACAGCACTGTCAAAGTCAAAATCCCTTTGTCATGGCAGCTGCTGGCAGCCAAAAGATGTCAGTACTGCCAACAGCTTTAAGACTGGTCTGTCCCCATTTGCATGGAGATAGGCTGTTTGTTTATGAATATATGTTAAACATTGTCTGTAACAGATTCATTGCCTGTACCTTTAATTTAAGTTTGCGCCCTTGAACTACAAATCCCTGTAATCTTGTAGTTCTCTGTAATAGGCTGTTCCTGAGCACATGTCCCAGATTCCTGTGTCTTATGGGACTCTTCCTATTGGTTTGCCTTGTTCTTCAGTGCGTGCTAGGCTACTTGCCGCCTCCCCACCCCCCACCATGGACCATCAGATCTGTAAAAGTTAAGTGTCTGCATTCTTTTCTGTGAAATGAATCTTCCTGTGCTATACTTTGCTGTATGACCCTCTTCAAGCTACTGTGACACTATTAAGATTTCACCAGTATAAAAGTACAAACAGTATTATTACTCAGAGTGTTGTTGAATTGCTCCCAGCTTCTCTCTTGCAGGGAAAGAGAGCTGGTTGAGAACTCTTGTCCAGAACAGCTTGGTACTATTTTTCCTTGTTTGATTAATGAATTAAATAAGATTTTGGTTCATAGTGATGTTCTATAGTTTGGTTAAACTGCATGCTTTTCACACCTCATTGAAAGGGCAGAACAAAGGCCCTGTGATACTGTGGACCAACAGCCAGGTATGGAGCCTTCAGAAATACAGCCACACACAAGGGTTGCTAATAAAACAACTGCTTTATTAACATTCAAATAATCTTCTGTTCTTTCCACACTTTAACCAAACAATCTCTTGGAACTTTACTACGGTAGAGTTCCTTTCATCCCTGTCTCAGGCTCCACAATTCAGTACATGCTACTCTTCTCTTTTACTTCAAGATCCCTGTAGCCTGTCCCTGACATGGCTCCATAGGTTCAAATAATCAGTCACTTCTCTTTGACTTCAGGGTTCCTGCAGCCTGTCCTTGACATAGCTCCACAGGTTCAATCAACACTCACTTGTTTAACTTAAGTTCAAGGTTCCAAGGAAACTTCTCCTAAGCTTCTACTTCAGGCAAACACAGGATAGAAACATCTGCTGAAGGGCTGCTCTTCTTACCTGGGCTTTCCACAGGCACTGCAACCAATGGGAACACCTTGGAAGGACTCCTTAACTTGGGGCCTCCCTGTTCTGTTCTAGGGCATTTGACGACCTCCTCCCTGACTGCTTCCCCTCTAAGGGGTGCATTTATACTACTACTACTACTACTACTTAACATTTCTAGAGCGCTATTAGGGTTACGCAGTGCTGTACAAAATAAACAAAGAAGGACGGTCCCTGCTCAAATGAGCTTACAATCTAAAGAACGAAATGTCAAGTAGGGCTTCTAATACTTTACCCCACCCTTTCTGGACCCCTCCTCCTACTTCCAGATGGGTCCAGAACTTTCCTATGTGGAGCTTTATTCGTAAAAGGGAAATACCCCTTCCATTCGTCGATGGGCTCTTTTACTCTTAGCCTAAAAAGGGCAAGACCACTTCCTACAGCTTTCTTGATTAGGCTGTAATATGTGAGGCAGAGCTCCCTCTATTGACTCCTCCATAGCTAAGCAGGCCATTTACTGTCAGAGCTTCTTCTAGTGGCAGCTCTAGGCAAGGCATACCCTCTCCTTGTCACAATGCATAGGTGAAATCTGGGTGGGGCACACAGTTATATGCAAAGGACTCAGTTTTATAAATGGCACTGAAACATTGACACTGATAAAATTTTGTGCTAAGCGCTATTCTATAAAAAGCACTCAGAGTTGGGCACCATTCATAGAATAACCTTTGGTGCCAGGATCTGTGCCCAACTTTAGACATGAGGATTTATATCAAGTAAAATCTGGTGCAATTCTTATGCCTAAATTATGTGCAGATCTCCCTTATTCTATAAAATTGCCATAAATTCAGGAATGCCCCTGATCCACCCAAGCCCCTTCCATGCCTATTTTGGAAGGCCTTTCAGTCTGTGTGGACAGAGGTTTGGCAAGAACTGAGATGGCTAGTAAAGAAACGAAGAAAGATCAGGAGAAGGTAAAATGGTGGATGCCATGTTTTCCCCTGTCTCAGAATTTACAGAAACTCAGCTGGTGCAGCTTGCCTACGCAGTTGAACGGGCCATGGAGCCCAGAATGGGGCATCTTTTAGCCCAAATTGAACACTTTCAATCGCTCCTGGACTCTGACACAACTCGCATTGATGAATTAGAGATGTGAGTTTCGGCACTTGAGGACGGCTCCCAAGCAACAGGCCTGCAAGTAGCATGGCTGGAATCAGCACTGTGATAGCATGAGGCCAAGCCTGACAACACTGAAAACATTCGCACTGTAACAATTTGAGGATTATTGGTCTGCCAGAGAATTTTCCAGAAAGATCTATTGGAGGATTGGCTCACCAAGAAGCTTTCTTTGTCAGGAGACTTGGGGTCTTTGGTTTTGGAGTGTGCATACCATGTTGTGAGGCCCTCAAACAATCAGCAGTGGCCTAGAGCTGTAGTGGTAAAGATTTTGAATTACTTTCATAAAATGGAACTTTTGAAGTATTACCGCGCTAACAGAGATTCCTTTCAGTACGATGGAATACTGATCAAGATCTTCCAGGACTATTCTGTGGAGCTAGGGACCGCAGGAAAAAGTTTCACCAGATCTGTGCAACTCTAGCAGGCAAGAGGACTCATGCTGTATCCTGTGGCCCTGAAGGTTTTTCTCAGTTGTCTTTGGAAATCTTATGAGTTGGCTGAGGAGGCCCAAGAATGTGTACAGCAGATAAATCAGCCGGCTGCTTCTGTCTAACAGTGGATTCTCATAGGTTCTTGCTCTGCTCCCTGTTGGGGCTGTAAACTCCAGTCTCCTTCATTTGTTATTGAGAAGTTTCATGTACATACTTTTGTTATACAATTCTGCAGGGATTGTGTTATACGATTCTTAATCCCTGCAGTAGTGCTTCTAGATTAATATGGAGAGGGGCTCCCTGCATCTTTAACATTGTTTCTCCCTCTTCCTGTTTTGGGGAGAATATGTGGGTTACAGATGATATGCTTTTGGGAATTGGGGTTTGGGGTGAAGGGGCTTAGTTTTATAAGAGAGTGTGAGTGGTGTGTGCATTACTGGGTCTTCGAGGTTGTGTGTGGAAGGCTCTGGGACATCTTGTTACTGTGGAAAGCAGTAGACGGAGGGGGGGCATAGCCATACTACTCCAGAGAGGTCTACAATATAACACAGTACTGATCTCCCAAGACCACGAGGGGTGTTATGCTTTGCTAAAATTGTGGTTGCAGGGCAGAGTGCTGCTTTTGCTAGCGGTTTATGGTCCTGTTCATAGAGATACAAAATAATGCAGCTTTGTCTTGGCAACCATCCCATAATCTGATAGTTCTTGGTGATATGAATCTGGTATTGGACCCCACTTTGGATCACTCTGCCCCCCAGTCCAGGGGGGAAGGGCTGGGGTTGGTGACTTGGTACAGCTGTTGTGGGCCTTGGGTTTGGTGGATGCTTAGTGATCGCTCCATCCGGATGAGCAAGATTTCAGACACCACTCATCAGATCTATGATGATGAACAGCTGCTAAAAAAAAATTACATGATTCATATGTTCCTGTGATATTTTGATCAAGAAGTTAAGTTTGAATATTAGTTTTAGATTTCACATGAAGATTTCAAAATGTGTTCTTTCTAATTAATTATGCACCATGAATGTTTCCGTTCTTTCCTCTTTAGTCTTTCTTTATTTGGTCCTTCTTTTTTCTAATGTCCAGGCCACATAAAGATTCTGCACATTTCATTTGTGAGAACATCTTTAGTGTTAGGAGTAAACATTCAATTAAAGTCTTGCAGCAGCAAACGAAAAAGACTAAAATATCCACCACATATTCTAGCATGACACCAATCATAGTAAATTTCAGATATGATGGATAACAGGCCAACTGTACTATTCAAGTTACTCTTCTCTTCTAGGGAACATATTGCTCTGTTCATGTGCATGGGGTAAAAATTCATTAATCACACTGCAGGATACAGCACATAGATGGCTCGAAGTTGCTAAAGTGGTCTGGTTAGTATCAGATGATTTTTAAATTCCTTTTTCCACTGGGGGTATTGAAATATATTGGAATCTGCAGGACAGTAAGAAAGAGGGGGAATGCTGATGGTTATAAGGGGGAGGGGGAAGGAAAGAAAATAAGGACCTAGTATATGAGGGATTTATGTACCTAACTTTGAGAGTTATGCTCCTAAATTGGCTTAAAAAAATTTACTTGGCTGAATGCCTAAATTTATACTCAAAATTTCGCTAAACTTCTACATTTGGAAGCATAAAAAATGGTTGGGATTGGGGGCAGGGTAGCAGATTGAGGATGGGGATAAAAGTTGGACCTTAGCACAGATTTTCAGGCATCTCTGAGATCTGGTGGAAGGAGGATAACCAGTGGGACACCGTCATACCAGGATACAAATTATATCACAGTGATAGAGCGGATCGAAATGGTGGAGGGGTAGCATTATATGTTAAGGAGGGCCTTGAATCAAATAGACTAAAAATTCTGCAGGACACAAAACATATCTTAGAATTCCTATGGATTGAAATTCTATGTGTAAAGGGGAAAAGGATAGTGATAGGAGTGTACTACCGTCCATCTGGCCATGATGAAGTGAGAGATGTAGAAATGTTATCAGAAATTAGGGAAGCTAACAAATGGGCAACACAATAATAATGGGTGATTTCAATTACCTCAATATTGACTGAGTAAATGTAACGTCAGGGCATGCTAGGGAGATAAAAGTCCTTGATGAAATCAAGGACTGCTTTATGGAGCAGCTGGTTCAGGAGCCAACAAGAGGAGGAAGAATTCTAGACCTAGTCCTTAGTGGAGCGCATGATCTGGTGCAGGACGTAATAGTGCTGGGGCCGCTTGATAACAGTGATCATAATATGATCAGATTTGATATAAGCTCTGGAGTAAGTATGCACAGGAAATCCAATACTTTAGTATTTAACTTTCAAAAAGGAGACTATGATAAACTGAAAAGAACGGTAAAAAACAAAACAAAACCAACAACCTAACAAACCAAAAAACTTATAGGAGCAGCTGCAAAGGTCAAAATTTATATCAGGCATGGATGCTGTTCAAAAATACCATCCTGGAAGCCCAGGCCAGATATATTCCATGTATTAAAAAAGGAGGGAGAAAGGCCAAATGACAGCCGGCATGGTTAAAAAGTGAGGTGAAGGAAGCTGTTAGAGCTAAAAAAAAAAAAAAAAAAAAAATCCTTCAGAAAATGGAAAAAGGATCCGAATGAAAATAGGAAACAGCATAAGGAATGGCAAGTCAAATGAAAAGCCCTGGTAAGTAAAGCAAGGAGATTCTCTGAAAAAAAGATTGCATTGAAGGCAAAAACACGTGGAGGGGCATAATCGAACGCGAACGCCTATCTCCATGGGCGTCTATATCTGAAAACGGGTACGTGAAGAGGTGGGACAGATCGTATTTTCGAAAAAATGGACGTTTTTCAGCTGGGCATTTGTTTTTTTTTAGCGATAATGGAAAGTAAAAACGCCCAGCTCAAAAGCGTCCTAATCCGAGCCATTTGGTCATGGGAGGGGCCACGATTTGTAGTACACTCGCCCCCCTGACATGCCAGGACACCAACTGGGCACCCTAGAGGTCAGTGCGGTGGACTTCAGACAACGCTCCAACATGCATAGCTCCCTTACCACGGGTGCTGAGCCCCCAACCCCCCTCCCCCAAAACCCACTACCCACAAATGTACAACACTACCATAGCTCTTAGGGGTGAAGGGGGCACCTACATTTGGGTACAGTGGGTTTTGCAGGCCTCCCATTTACCAGCACAAGTGTTACAGGTAGGGGGGGATGGGCCTGGGTCCGCATGGCTGAAGTGCACTGCGGTACCCACTAAAAGTGCTCCAGGGACCTGCATACATGCAGGCCTCTAGGACTGGTTGCTGCTATATAACATTGGCACACCAGTTGACACCTGAAGACTAATCTCTCTGAAAACGTCCTTTATTGGAATAAGCACGCTTACTCACAGTTAACTGCAGATCAGAGGTTGTGCCCCACTGGCAACGAGTCTCCCTGGTACTGAGATGAGCAGTAGGTCAGAGCTGGCACAATGGTGTACAATGCCCTCTTTCAGCCACATTCAAGGTAAGAACTAAGTTCTGTAACGTGGCTAACATGTGAAAGGGATCTAAAACTGGCTTACAAAAATGGCCACTACCTCATGGACTACCGGAAACAAAACAGGGCACACTCTGACCCAGTAAGTAGAGGGAAAAGCACCATGAGAGTAGAGCCTACCAACTACCAACATCGTGAGCATTTGCCACAAGCTAGTGGAATCACGGAGCCCAATACCCTACACCCACCACAATGCATTGCTGATGTGACTCTGCAGTGCCCTTAACAGAAAAGGTGTCACACTCACCCGAGAGCCACATCAGAACCAGGGAAAGGCTGTCACAGGATAGAACACATTCTGCAGTCATAGAGGTGGGTACGGCATTTGAGGCTAGCATAGAGGCTGGAAAAAAGTTTTTAAAGTGTTTTTTTTTTTGGTGGGAGGGGGTTAGTGACCACTGGGGGAGTCCGGGGAGGTGATCCCCGATTCCCTCCAGTGGTCATCTGGTCAGTTGGGGCACTTTTTTGGGACCTGTTCGTGAAAAAAAAAGGGTCCAAAAAAAGTGACCCAAAATCGCGGTAAAAACGCCTTTTTTTTCGATTATCAGCTAAAGACGCCCATCTCTCCTCGGCCGATAACCACGCCCCAGTTCCGCATTCACCACGCCTCCAACACGCCCCCATCAACTTTACCCGTTTCAGTGACGGATTGCAGTTGGAAACACCCAAAATCGGCTTTCGATTATTCCGATTTGGGCGCCCACGGGACAAAGACGCCCATCTCCCAATTTGGGTCGCAATATAGGTGTTTTACTCTTTCGATTATAAGCTGGATAGTAACATTTTTTGGGATAAACTGGCAAAAGAATCAGTTGGACCGCTACATGACTGAGGGGTAAAAGGGGCACTCAGGGAAGACAAGAGAGATTAAATGAATTCTTTGCTTCGGTCTTCACCGAGGAAGATATGGGAGAGATACCAGTGCCAGAAATGGTATTCAATGCAGACGAGTCAGAGAAACTGAATCAAATCTCTGTAAACCTGGAAAATGTAATGGGGCAATTTGACAAATTGAAGAGTCTGTCCCAGTATGGCAAACGCTTATGCTCTTATGACTACTAGGGATCTGAGGTAGACCTAGGGAGCCTATTGTGACTGTTGGGGGGGTGGGGATGGGGTGAGAGTGGGGGTCTTAATATCATGGACTGGAAGGGAAGGGAATCAGAGGGGCTAAATGACCATATTGAGGGTTATGTGGGTGCTGGCTGATATTCAGTGTTGCAACCCGCATAGCTAGCCGGGTGAATTTAGGACAGCTGTTGAGCTGTCCTAAATTCACCTGGTTAGCTATGCGGGTGCTTGCAATATTCAATGTGAGAGGATAATATCACAAGCTGTACTTCCTATTAGAGGTATGCGGCCCAAAACTTTTCATTTGTGTTGGTTCCCGTGTCATTTATGAGAACTTTCATTTTGTTTTCAATTTTTTCATAATACATTCACAGCTTCAATGCATGTACTATAATACCTGCAAAGAAAAAGCTCCGGTCTGAATTGGACCAGAGCTTTTTCTATGCAGATATTACAGTACATACATTGAATCTATGAATGTATTGTGGAAACCTATCAGGCTTATTTTCGAAAGAGAAGGTCGCAAGATGGGCGTCCTTTTCACAGGGTCGCCCAAATCGGTATAACGGAAAGCCGATTTTGGGCGTCCCCAACTGCTTTCCGTCGCGGGAACAACCAAAGTTCCCGGGGGCATGTTGGAGGCATAGCAAAGGCGGGACTTGGGTATGCCTAACACATGGGCGTCCTCGACCCATAATGGAAAAAAAAGGGCGTCCCTGATGAACACTTGGACGACTTTACCTGGTCCTTTTTTTCTTATGACCAAGCCACAAAAAGGTGCCCGAACTGACCAGATGACCACCGGAGGGAATCGGGGATGACCTCCCCTTACTCCCCTAGTGGTCACTAACCCCCTCCCACCCTCAAAAAAAATTAAAAAAAATATTTTTTTGCCAGCCTCTATGCCAGCCTCAAATACATACCCAGCTCCATGACAGCAGTATGCAGGTCCCTGGAGCAGTTTTAGTGGGTGCAGTGCAATTCAGACAGGTGGACCCAGGCCCATGCCCCCACCTGTTACACTTGTGGTGGTAAATGTGAGCCCTTCAAAACCCACCAGAAACCCACTGTACCCACATCTAGGTGCCCCCCTTCACCCATAAGGGCTGTGGTAGTGGTGTATAGTTGTGGGAAGTGGGTTTGGGGGGGTTGGGGGGCTCAGCACACAAGTTAAGGGAGCTATGCACCTCGGAGCAATTTATGATGAAGTCCACTGCAGTGCCCACTATGGTGCCTGGTTGGTGTCCTGGCATGTCAGGGGGACCAGTGCACTAGGAATGCTGGGTCCTCCCATGACCAAAGGGCTTGCATTTGGTCGTTTCTGAGATGGGCGTCCTTAGTTTCCATTGTTGCCGAAAATCAGAAACGACCAAGTCTAAGGATGACCATGTCTAGGGACGACCTAAATGTCAAGATTTGGACGTCCCCGACCGTATTATCGAAACAAAAGATGGATGCCCATCTTGTTTCGATAATACGGGTTTCCCCACCCCTTTGCCGGACGTCCTGTGAGGACGTCCTCAGGAAAACTTGGGTGCCCCTTTCGATTATGCCCCTCTATGTGACCCCTGACAAAGGTTTTTCCAAAACTTGGCCAGGTGAGGTCCTGTTTTCATTAAAGTTGACATTTGGATAAACTGTTGCAGTGTTTGTCCTTCCTTGGATCACTACTGCTGTTTGGTTGTCTGTTCTGCTTCTGCAGTAGATTGTCTCCTGTTTGTTTCTGCTTCAGTTTTTTCATACCAGGAACAATATTGTTGCTAGTGCGCACTCTTCCAAAAGAAGATTCATTTTTTGTGAATAGTGCACACTCTTTCAGAAGAGTGAGCACTATAAATAATACATGAAAACCCCAAATTTTGTTTTTATTCCCTGTCATTTTGGGCAGAAAAAGACACGAAAGAACATAATTCTTGCTCTTTGACTTTACCTCCACTTTCCCTCTACTAGGTATTCTCAGTATGGGTCCCATGTTTTCTTGAGTTGAATTGTTGCTGTTTTCTGTAGCACCTCTGCCTTTTGCTTTACCACTCTTTATGTATCTCCTGAGTCTTCCTCCTCTAGTATCTACAATGACCTCGTCCTTCCCTACACCCCTTCCCGTGCACTCCGCTCCATGGATAAATCCTTCTTATCTGTTCCCTTCTCCACTACTGCCAACTCCAGACTTCGCGCCTTCTGTCTCGCTGCACCCTACGCCTGGAATAAACTTCCTGAGCCCCTACGTCTTGCCCCATCCTTGGCCACCTTTAAATCTAGACTGAAAGCCCACCTCTTAACATTGCTTTTGACTCGTAACCACTTGTAACCACTCGCTTCCACCTACCCTCCTCTCTTCCTTCCCGTTCACATTAATTGATTTGATTTGCTTACTTTATTTATTTTTTGTCTATTAGATTGTAAGCTCTTTGAGCAGGGACTGTCTTTCTTCTATGTTTGTGCAGCACTGCGTACGCCTTGTAGTGCTATAGAAATGCTAAATAGTAGTAGTAGTAGTAGTTCTTCACCTTCCTCTGCACTTAAAACTACTTCCCTCTTGTGCATTATACATTCCCTCTATTATTTGCTTAGATCACTACAATAGTTATGTAATAGGTTAGATAACTGGTTAAGATAATGACAGTCTTCAGTGTTTTGGCAGAAAACAGGACTTTCAGCTTTCAGGTAATCCTGGAAAATAAATAAAATGACATCTATAGGCATCTTGAGTTTTCTTCAATCTTTGGCACTACTAATTATTCTTAGGATTTATTTTTACATCTGTTTTAGCAGTTAATGTTGCTTTTGCATCCATCAAATAGGAAAGCCTCCAGACAAAAATGACCATAATTACTACCAGACACTAAAAAATAAGTCCAAACAAACTCAAGAAGAGTACATGCACATATGTAAACACACTAGGAGCCAGGTTCACTAAGCTTCCTATTCACTGATACAGAAAGAGAGCATAGCCTTAGCACCAAATTCTTATATTTGTAAATAATTTTAATAACTGGAGTAAGTGCGCAAAGGAAATCCACTACATTAGCATTAACTTTTTAAAGGAGATTGTGATAAAGTGAGGAAAATATTTTTTAAAAATCCTAAAAAGAAATTTAGAGGAGCAGCTGCAAAGGTCAAAAGTTTACATCAGGTGTGGACGATGTTGAAAAAAAAAACATGCTGGAAGCCCAGACCAGATATATTCCATCTATTTAAAAAGGTAGAAGGAAGGCCAAGTGGCTACCGACATGGTTAAAAAGTGAGGTGAAGGAGGAAATTAGAGCTTAAAGACAATCTTTCAGAAAATGGAAGTAATACAAATGAAAATACAAATTGAACTTTTATTCTGCAAATTACCAATTATAGTCTTATGTGGATTACAAAAAGGTTAACTAGACAGTTCTGGGATGTACAATCATGATAAAATAACCAAAACAAAATGAACTCACACAGAAAAATATTTCTTAAGAAAGAAGCCAATAAGAGAATTAGTTGGACCACTGTATGATCGAGGGGTAAAAGGAACACTCGTGGAAGACAAGGCCATAGCAGCAAGACTAAGAGGGGAGGTTATTAAGTTGTGTTAGGGCAACGACCAGCGTTATTTGTTCCTTAGCATGACTTAAAGGGCACCAGCACAGATTGTCTTGCCCTAACACAGTGATATTTAAGTAACCAATTTGTATAAGATACAAAATATTGAAATGCAAGCAGCTCATTACTGTATAAATACTATACCATGGCTTGTGGTGTGCACAGGGTGCATATTACAAGCCTCAGTATAGCATGTAAAATCATCCCCCTGCTAAGAGCTGGAGTTATTTTAGTACCTGGGAGCATTGGGCTGCCAAGCGACAGCCTGAAGCTTGTGGGCTAGGTCCTAAAGGGGCTAGCATCTTTAAAAATTAGTAGTCTCTTGTGTGCTCGCCCAACAGAAAGCCTTCGTTTCAGCTCCACCCAATCATGCCCCCAATAGTGAACCCAACCAGAGCCCCCCCAAAGCGTGCCTTACTCAGAAGCCCCAACCCCTAGGATAGGCTGCCCCCCTATAAGGCTTCCCCCATACTTTAAAATTTTCTTGTTGTCTAGTGAAAAGGCAAGAGTAATCCCTAACCATTTGTGCCCTCACTGGCACTGGATTCCAAAATGGTGATGGAAATCATGAGCAGCAGTGTTGTGGTTCTACTACTACTACTACTACTTAACATTTATAAAGCGCTACTAGGGTTACGCAGCGCTGTACAATTTAACATGGAAGGACAGTCCCTGCTCAAGGAGCTTACAATCTAAAAGACAGGTGTACAATCTAAAGACAAGTGTACAATCTAAAAACAAATGTAGAGTTCTACTGCTAGGGGTCATATTTCCATATAAGGGCAAAGAAGCCCTTATATGGAAGCATGACCCCTAGCAGTAGTACTATGAAACTATCTCAAGGGATTGCTCACATCAGTTTAGATCCCAGCACTGGCACTCGATAGTATTGCAGAAGTACTAGCAATTGCAGTAAAAGATTACAGGGACAATTCTCTCATCCAGGAGATCAATGGCTACTTCTTTGCTGAAAAAAACATCGGTCCCTGTCTGCAGCAGCCCACCTATCTGACCAATGAGATTGCGGCATTTTATAGTATCACAGGACTACTGAGCACCACATTGTCAGCAAGCACAAAACATGTACCTAGAAGTTCTTGAGGATGATCAGTGGTCCATTTGCCTATCTGATTAGATGCAATATCACATTTCCCGTGCAATGTCGGGTACCTCCGCTAGTACCCTTATAAAATGCCAAAACTGGAGTGTCACCTTACTGAAGAAATTAGGAAAACATTTCCATGCTTTTGGAAAGGGTTGAGGAGATTGGGAAGCTGAATGATTAGTCTGTAAATCTGGTGCCTATATCTTTGTGGGAAGCAGAGGTGCTAATGATTTACAAGGTCACAGAGATAAGCTAAAGATATCTGTTCAAGTATGCCACTGCCATCCTGTTAGACATACCAACAGTGTTATAGAATGCCTGCTTCATCTGTTCTCATTCTCTCTTTTGGATTTGAAATATAAAGATGGAGTGGAAATGACCAGAAGAACAATCTGGGTGATCTGATATTATATGTTCTTTATTGACAAACAATATACAGAAGGAGCAGATGTTAGATGGACTAAACACAGGATTTGGAATTTTTGTCCCCAATTTCTTGTATATATTACAGGGCATTATAGGGCTCATTTTTGAAACAGAAAAACATCCAAAAAGCAGCACAAAGTGTCAGATAGACTTTTTTTTTTTTGCCAAAACATCCAAATTACTGTTTTCAAAACACATTTGTATGATGTTTTTCTATGCAGTCTGTTTGGAGTGCATTCAAATCATAAGGGGGCGTATAAGGGGCGTGTTGGGTTGGGATTTGGGTTTTCCCAAAACTTAGAAGCTTGTCTGCCATAATAGAACAAAGCAAAAACATCCAGGGTTAAAAGGTAGATGTTTTGTTCTAGACCTGTTCCTATCACATCTAAGTCACAAAAAGGTGCCCTGAATGACCAATGGAGGGATTAAGGCATGAACCCCCTTACTCCCCCAGTGGTCTCTAACCCCCCTCCCACTCACCAGAAATGTGAAAGAAACAGTAGCCTTTATGACAGCATCAGATGTCATGGCTAATCTTATTAGAGCAGCAAGCAGCTCCCTGGATTAGCCTAGTGGTCAGTGCAGTGCATAGTAGAGAAGGGGACCCAGGCCCCTATCCCACTCTGTTACACTTGTGGTGGAAAGTGTGAGCCCTCCAAAACCCACCAAAAACCTATTTTAACCCACATATAGGTGACATCCGCAGCCATAAGGGATATTGTAGTGGTGTATAGTTGGGTGCAGTAGGTTTTTGGTGGGTTTTGGTGGGCTCCTTATACAATATTAGGTGGCAACAGTGAGATGTATAACAAAGTCCACTGCTCTGCTGGGATGTCTGTGTAGCCAGTCTACTAAGAATGCTGCCCCCCTCCCCAAACATCCCAATGGCTTGTTTTTGTGCATTTTTCCCTTGGATGTTTTTTTTTCAAAAATGGTCACAAAAGAAAAATGCACTGAGCACCAAATATGTACAAAATATCTAGGAAATGGTCATTTTTGAAAGAAAAAGATAAACTTTTTCTGGTTCGAAAATCGTTAAGTTGGCCACTTGATTTTTGTACATTTTTAGCAAAATGCTCAAAGTTGGATGTACAGATGTAATATTGAAAATGACCCTCCACATATTCTTTGTGGACTCCTGATGAAGGCTCTTATGTCGATACATGGCCTGTGTCGAGTCCATTGTAGGTTTTTTAAAAAAAAAATGGATTTGATATACTACCTTTCTGTGGATACAAGCAAAGTGGTTTACATATATATTATATGCAGGTACTTTTTTCTGTCCCTAGTAGGCTCAAAATCTAAATTTGTACCTGAGACAATGGAGGGCTAAGTGACTTGCCCAGGGTCAGAAGAAGCTGCAATGGGAATTGAACCCAGTTCCACAGGTTCTTAGCCCACCACACTAACCATTAGGCTACTCCTCCAATAAAGAACATATAATATCAGCTCACCCAGCTTGGAACATCAGTGCCAGGAGTGGGTGGAGCTAACAGGACTAACACCCATAGATGGCATCACCCCCACTCCTATATCTGCCCAGTAAGACACTGGATTAGCAAGCTGCTATTAAGACCAGAGTGAAAACTCTGATGTTCTGTTATTTGAAACAGCATTTTCCAACTTGCTAAAGCTTTTTCCATTTCTGCTAACATCTTACCAGAACAGCTTAGAACATCGGTGCCGGGAGTGGGTGTTGCTATCGGGACTGACACCCATAGATGGCATCACCCCCTCTCCTATATCTGCCTGGTAAGAAGCTGGAGGCAGCTCATGGCCGGCGGCTTGCATAAAGCGCGATCTGAAGGTGAACTCCCCTTAGCGAGTCCCTTGGAGAACCACTGTTTTGTGATGTTTTAGTTTTTATTTCGATGAACTTTGCTGGTTTGTGACTTATTTACTGAAGATATTTAGAGGAAGTTTGGTGAAGTAATTGTTATTTTAATTTGCTTTGAAGCTTTTTATTGGGAAGTTCTGAAGTGTACCATTCAATTTTGTTTGTTTTGGTGATGTAAATAACATTTGATATGGATCAGGGTAAAACTCTCCAGGTTTTGCATGCTTATTTGTTATATGAAATTTTGCTTGGCATGCCTGGAAGTGCCTTTGAAGAAATTTTGCGGGTTTGCATTTAGCCCCGCTTTTTATAACATCTATAGTACCCGATGCTGTTTGGTGGTAAAAGCGAGTTAAAATGATTATCTGGGGTTTACTTTTATTATTGGGGAGTGTATCTCATGCTTTATCAACTTCTGTAACCCACTGGGGTATGCCTATTTGTTTTTTGAATAGTCAAAATACGCAGGCATGCCAAAGTTTATTCCAACCAGGGCCGGTCCTAGGGTCTCTGGCGCCCCCTGCATACTGAGTTGGCGCCCCCCTACAGACTGAGTTGGCGTCCACGCGCGCCCCCACCAGCATCTCCTTTCTCTCTTCTCCCACCATGCCCCTGTCCAGCAATTCTCCACCCCATCCCCCGCCATACCGCGCTGCTCTTGGTGCTTTAAATCTTTAATTTACCTCCATTCCAGCAGCAGCGTCATTTGAAAGCCCTGCCCCGTCTCTAGCCTTCCCTCCCTTCGTGAGTTCGTTCTGAAGTCCCGCCCTTGAGGAAATGACATCAGAAGGCGGGACTGCGGAATGAACTCACGAAGGGAGGGAAGGCTAGAGACGGGGCAGGGCTTTCAAATGACGCCGCTGCTAGAATGGAGGTAAATTAAAGATTTAAAGCACCAAGAGTGGTGCGGTATGGTGCCGCAGCGGCGCCCTTGAAAGCAGGTGCCCCCCTGCGGTGCTTACCCCGCTTACTGGGTTTGGCCGGCCCTGATTCCAACTCTTATTCGTGGGGGAAGAAATTATCCTAGTTTTAGAAATCGGATCCCTTCTGTTAAGGTTAAGCAAGATTTAAAAAAATTATTTATTTATAGAAATTTCATTTTACAAACAACCCAAAGATAAACTTTGACAAGAAATATGCCAGAAATAACAAAGAAAATAATTAGGGAGTAAAACCCCCATAAAGAAAAAGAAGTACAGACTTTAGTCCACAACTTAGGAGGTGTGGACAATACACAAAACCTGAGAGAAGGTAATAAAGAAAAACAAAAGTGGTAGAAGCAATATCTTAACACAGCACCTAAATCTTCAAAATCCAATATCCATCTTGATCATCACTTAGGAGATCTAGCATCTAAAAAGGAGCAAAGTTGTGCAGGTTCAAAAAAAAATGAAAAGTAATATTACCTATCTGCAATACACATTTATATGGGAACCTTATCTGAAATCTAGCCCCCAAAATCAACACTTCCTACCTCATAGAGAGAAACTTCTTCCTTTTCACCTGAGTCCACCTGGAAACATCAGGAAATATACGAATCTTCTTTCCTAAGAAAGTAACTGAGGCGGTTTGACGTAAACATAGTATAAATAAAGTTTCCTTATCTTGAAGAAATACAAAAGAGAGCTGAGGGTGGTTCTAAAAGCCACCTCCTCCTGAGAACTCTCCAAAAGTACTTTAATGTCCAGGCTGTCAGAGGATAATTTTGCTGCTACTGGACCTTCACTTTTCCCCACCAATGCTGATGGAACAGGCACAAAATAAAGCTTCTGTTTGGGCGGCAAATCTGTCTCAGGATATTGGAAAACCTCCTTTAGGAATCTGTAAAAAAATTCTTTTCTTAAGGAGAACAAAGCTTAACAGATGGAAAATTCAAAAGACTTAAGTTCAAAGGCCTAGCTCCATTTTCTAGGTTCTCCAATTTATGATGAACAATATTGGCCCCTTGCAGCAATTTAAATTCTGCCTCCTTAACTTGGGATATAGAAGTTTCAACCACTTTAAGCTGATTTTCCTGGTAGGTCAGACAAGACTGAACAGTCTCAATCAATGAGGCATTAGACATTGAGTTCGTGACAAAAGATACACAGACCTTATGCAAGGACTCCATAGCTATCCAGATGGACTCCAGAGTTATCTTCGTAGGTCTAAACAGTGGCTGTAGAACAGCACTGGAGTCAGGTCAGCTCCTCTCCTCCAGTCTTGTCTGATGAAAGATCTTCCCCAGGCAAATTCAAACCAGCATCTTATGAAGTACCCAGGAGACCCAGATCACCAGAGGAAACTTATCCTAGGCATATAGCTATGATGGGAGCTTGCCCGTCCAAAACTGCTTCAGAGTCCCCAACTTCCGACGCTCTGGCGGCTGCTCCTCCTGGCATGCATATCACACCTGAAGCCTGTAGAGGACTACTTGGGCTAAGTGAAACCTCACCAACCCCGGACTCCTCTCCATTCCAGCAGCAGATATGCTCTTTGGTGCTGTTGGAGTCACATAGGCTGTCATAATGGCTTTCTGAAGGACTGGAGTCACAGGGAGTAAGGAGGGTATTCCCTTGATCTTTCCTTTTCACTTCAGCATTCAGTAAAACCACAGAAAAACTTGTTGGACTAATCAGAGCTCCAGAGTACAGCCAAAATATGACTGCCTAGATCGCCATCTTGGACATGCCCCCCCCCCCCCAAGCAAAAAATTTGATTCCTGTAAAAATAACATATGCAAATTATCTTTTACTCCAGTTTCATGTCTCTATTTAAATGCTAGGTTGGCAGTTAATAAAATTGAAATTATTAAGGCTCTAATTGATGAATCATAACAAGGCCTAATATTTTTAACAGATACATGTTTTTCACTTTTGGCTGATCCTATATTGAGGTTGATGTGTCCTCTAGGATATAAGTTATTGCATGTTCCCAGACATGGTAAACAAGGGTGAGGTTTGCTTATTTTATATAAAAGTTTTTTTTAATCAATTACTTTGTTGGACAAGATCTCTCTGCCATCTTTGGAAATTCTGAGCTGTTCTATTAGCGAGTCAACATTTTTTAGGGACATTAGGATGTGTTCTTGTTTATTGCCTCCCAGGTAGATGGGACAATGCAAAAGATACCCTACAAGAATTTGTTACTAAGTATACTGTGTATCACCAAAATACTTTATTGGTAGGGGATGCAAACTTACATCTTGAGGATAGACAGGATAGCAACACAAATGATTTTTTTTTTTTTTAGAATTTTTAGAGTCTCTAGGTTTTAGGTGGCCTGATATTGAATGCTCACATAATAAGGGTCAATTGCTGGATAATCTGGCCTTGTCAAACTTAAATTCCAATAACTCCTTTTGCAATCTTAACTTTAATGCAAGTAGATGAGTTCCTTGGATAGTTAATTTTTTAATGGATTTTACTATTTTATGGCAGGATAATGGTTTTAAAAAGGTTAAAAATAGGGTTTAGGTGAAAAATAGAGGAAAAATTGAATAGCTTGTACAATTCATGTTCAATTCAAGACCTCTTTTTTTTCGAATTGGAATACTTATGTTAATACCATATTGGATGAAATAGCACCAATTAAAGTTAAAACTAGAATTTGGCCGCTGCTGAAGTCTGACTTACCTGCTGGCTCTCTGAATCTTTTCCTCAAATCCTGGAACACTGCAGGCATATTTTCAGAGAGCGCCGATGCCAGCGTCGTCGGAAGGCAGCCCATTGGTCCATTCTGGGGTGAATGGAGACCCCACAGCGTTCCCTGGGCTAGAGCTTTCGCTCAGCCCCGACGTGAGAGCTCCTCCCCCTCAACCCTCTGGTAGCAGTACTCTGCTCTTTGCATCCTCAATCTCGTTTTCTAAAGTCGGTATGGGAGAAGAGAGACGGGAGGTGGTGTCATCAACCGAGGGAGCTCGAGCTGACGGAGAACTGGGAATCCAGATGGAAGGAGTGCCACTATTAACCTCTGTGGCAGTGAAGGAGAACGAAGCTGTGAGTGTGGAACAGGTGATTCCTGCTAGAGAAACTGAGGTAATAGTGACAAAATTTCCTATATCTAAAAATAAACCCAATGAAGTCACTCTGGACAGTTTATGGACTCTTATTGTAGATTTAGGTAAAGCAATGTGCACTCAAGTACAAAAATTGACTCAAGATTTATCTACATTAGAGCAGAAGACAAAAGAAGTTGACTCCAGAGTGGAAACTTTAATGCATCAAAATAAGGAACATGAAAAAGAAGTTCAAAAGATACAGTCTCATCAAGAAAATATAATTAAAGATTTAACATTCTTAAGGAGGAAAACTGAATTTCTTGAAAACTCAGTAAGGAGTAATAATCTCTGTTTCTTAAATTTTCCTAAACAATTCGCGATTTCTCTGCGAGATATGTTAAGAAAATACATAAAAGAAATATTAGGAGTGGCTGAAGAAGCCATTCCTCCATTTTCTCAAATATATTATTTGCCTACTAAATTACAGCAAAATCAAGGTAACCAAGAATTAGATGTTTCCGCAATACTGGAATCCACTGATAATTGCTGCTGTTGCTTTAACACCAGACAAGAACTGGCTAATGAAAATATTCTTTAAGAATAGAGAAAAACTTTTCTTGGACTGAGAATCCAAGTATTTCCTGATGTTGCTAAAGACACTCAGAAGAGACATCAGCAATTCCTGATGATGAAGCCAGGTGTTCTTCAGTTGGGGGCTACATTCTTTTTAAGATACCCCTGTAAATGTGTTATTAAATACCAGATGAACAAGTTTGTTTTTTTGATCCACCCCAACTCACAGCTTTTTTAACAGCTAAGAAAATTACAGGGGGGCGGGGTCTAAATAATTGCTCTCTTGATAGTGATTAACTGGTATCATTTGGGTAATCAGACTTAGCAAATTCCTATATTATTATTTGTAAAATTTAAAATTCAATTTGTTTAACATTTTGAATCCCAATTGTGGACTTGAGTAATATCTGGCGGGATAATTGATTCCTTTGTTCTTAGACTTTGTAAATTTAATATTGTCAAGCCAGTTTACTTTTCTGTACAAGTATCATACTTGATTGTAATTAAAATTACATAAATAAATATAGAAAAAAAAGTTAAAACTAAAATTTTTAGGAAATCTGAAAAGTGGGTTGATTCCTAAATATTAGTCATGAAATAAGAATGAAGGAAGAGAGAGAGAGAGAAAGAAGCTGGAAAAAGTCTCCTTCTCCTGAATCTAGTCAACATTGGTGATCAATGATATTATATAAATCTGCTTTAACTAAAAAGAAAAAAGAGTTTTATTCAAAACTGGTGAATGAGTCTACTGTGAATCTGTACAAGCTGTTTAATTTAGCAGGTAACCTTACATGTATTGATGATTTGTTGCTAGAACAAAACTATACTATACCATCTGCTGATGATCTAGTTATGTTTTTTAAGGAGAAAGTAGCAAACATTAGGACTCAGTTACAGCTGGATAGTACCAGCGGGTTTGATTGAAATTGATGTTATAAGAGTCTGGCTGGTCTGTTGGAATACCCGGGGATTTCTTGTGGAATACTTTTGAACCTATGAAACTTTGTGATATGAAGTTATTGCTTTCTCAGGGGCGCTTTTACAAAGCACCGGTAAGCCCAATGCGGGCTTACTGCACGCTATCTCGGAACTGCTGCTGGCCCAGTGTGACCACTGGTGGTAGTTCTGCCTCAAGTGTGCGCTGTTTTCAGTGTTCCAGAAAACATTTTTTTAAAAAGTGTGGCGCTAACCCGGAGGTAATGGGGTATCACCGCTCGCTGCCTGGTTACCACCGGTTTACTGCGGGAGCCCTTACCGTCACCTTAGTGGGTGGCAGTAAGTGCTCCCCCCTGCATGGCCATGTGGGAAGAGTAATTTTACTACATGGCCATTTTTAGGGACTTTTTACCCACTGCGGTAAAAAGGACCCTAGAATGTGGGTAAAAGGACCCCTCAGTATGTTAAATCTCATTGTAGTTTAGACTCCTGCCCAGCTTTTGTTGTGAAGGATATATACTTACCTTTGCTTTATAGACTTATGAATTAGTTTAATTATAGTTTAGCCAGTGGTATTTTTCCAGGATCTCGGGGGGAAATTGTCCTTACCCCAATTCCTAAGAACCCAAGGGGCAACTTGCAGTCTGTAAGCAATTACAGATCAGCTGTCTCCATTCTACTGAGATATGTGGTTACATTTTTGGATGATTATGTAGACAATCATAATATTCTCCATATTTCCCAGTCTGGATTTAGAAAAAAATCATAGCTCTGAAACTGTGTTGGGGGCTTTGATTGCACATGGTAAGTCTTTACTGAACAGAAGTCAGAATGCTATTATTATTCAGTTCGACCTCTCATCAGCATTCAATTCAGTTGACCATGATCTTTTGCTATCTAGACTGAGTAATTTGGGTATGGAGGAACCAGTGTTATTCTGGATTAAGGGTTTCCTGTCTATGCAAAGCTATACGGTAAAAAGGTATAATTTTCCATCTGTGAGCTGGAAACCGGGTTGTGGGGTCCCCTAGGGGTCAGCATTGTCTCCTTCTTTATTTAGGTGTTCTTTTACCAAGCTGCGTGAAAAAGGGTCTTGTGCTAGCGGCTGGAACATTTTTTCCTGCATGACAGGGCCCTTTTTACTGCAGCAGCTAAAAAGACCCCAGGCACACATGGTCATGCAGTAAGAGAACTCTTACTGCATGGCCATGCGATGGGAAGCTCTTACCGTCACCCATTCAGGTGGCAATAAGGGCTCCCATGCTAACCTGGCAGTAACCGGGCAGTGCATGGCGATGTCCGATTACCACCAGGTTACTGCCATGCAAGCCATTTCCAGGGGTTTTCTTTTTACCTCAGAAATGGCACACACTCAGGGTGGGTCTACTGCCAGCGGCTGCTTTGGGCCGGCAATAGTCCTGGAAGAGTGAGCAATAAGCCCACGTTGGGCTCACTGCCGCTCTGTAAAAGGGCCCCTTAATATCTTACTTCAGTCTCTTTCTTCATGTTCAATTGTGAAGCGCTGCGTACGACTGGTAGCACTGTAGAAATGATTTGTAGTAGTAGTAGTCTCTGGGTCAAGTAGTCAAACAGTTAAAATACCATTTTACATATATGCAGATGACATCACTTTATTGTTACCTGTTTCAAATGATTGGTCTTCCACTTTGGATAGTCTAACTAGTTTTGTTCGATTGATCAATTGTTGGATTACCAGTAATCATTTGAAATTAAATTGGGAGAAGGCTAACTTTTTATGGTTAGGATCTCTGAGACCTGATTTTCCATTAAGTTTTTTGATTGATGCTGACTTTTTATGTTTTTGAGAAATCCTTGAGAATTTTGGGAGTTGAAGTTGACAGTTTAATGACCTTTATGTGTCATGTTAAACAGTTAATACAGAAATCTTATCATGCAGAAGTTAAGGGTAATATGTAAATTTTATGGGTTTGCCAAATTCAGATGGATGGTTCAGGCTTTGGTTCTGTCTAGAGTAGACTACTGCAACATTGTATAATGTAGCTTGTTTAAGAACTTTAGTCAATAAATTCAGTTGTTTCAGAATACAACAGCTCGACTGATATTTTCAGTCTCTAGATTTATTTTAGTTGTTACATTTGTATCCCACATTTTCTCACCTATTTGCAGGCTCAATGTAGCTTACATGGTACCGTAGAGGCGATCGCCAATACTGGTTATAACAAATACAAAGTGTGGTAGTGGTAAAGTAAAGTTCATGTGTGACAAATACATTGGGGAATCATAAGAAGAAGAGTTAGGTAATGTCCATTATGTCCAGTATGAGCTTTGGTTTTGTTGTGTTGCTTGGTTAAGGCATTTAAGTTGGATCGTTTGGGTATGCTTTCTTGAACAAGTTAGTTTTTAGTCATTTCTGGAATTTCAGGTGGTTATATGTTGTTTTCACAGCTTTTGGTAATGCATTCCATAGTTGTGTGCTTATATAGGAGAAGCTGGATGCATAGGTTGATTTGTATTTTAGTCCTTTGCAGCTTGGGTAATGGAGATTTAGGTATGTTCATGTTGATCTTGATGTGTTTCTGGTTGGTAGGTCTATGTGGTCTGTCATGTATCCTGGGGCTTCTCCATAAATGATTTTGTGAACCAGGGTGCAGGTTTTGAACGCAATGCATTCTTTGATTGGGAGCCAGTGCAGTTTTTCTCGTAGGGGTTTGGCTCTTTCGAATTTTGTTTTTCCAAATATAAGTCTGGCTGCCCCACTTTTGAAACTACATTGGCTCCCGGTAGAGACCAGGGCCCAGTTCAAGCTCTGTACTTTTATTTATAAGATCTTAAATGATTTAGCACCTTCTTATCTTGGTGACTGGGCCAGTGTACTTCATTTTAATTCCTTATACATTGCAATTTGATGCTATTACATTTTCCATCTGTTAGACATCTTAAATATAGATCTATATACTTGGTTATAGATCTTGGTTATTTGAGAAGTATTTTGAAGCTAATTGACTGATCTCTGTTAAGTTATAAGATATAATTCCTGGACTGTGTTTGTCCTGTTTTCTTCTTTTTGTAATCCGCATCGAACTGCTTAAGTATTTGCAGACTGGAAGCAATGTATAGTATAGTATAGTACAGTATTGTATTATATTGTTTATCTCGTTATTCCTGCTGTTGCTGCTTTCTGCCCTGAAATGTGCACTCCATATTAACATGATTTTTATTATTTCAGAGACCCAGGGTCATAGTAAGAGAGCTGCATATAAAAAGTTAACCATGGTCAAGTATGCACAGTACATACCAATTCTGGGTAATACTCTACCCTCTGAATAATATTTTAACCTTATATTTACTGATACCAAGACCTAGTTGGTATACTTCAAGTTATCAGTGAATTCACCATATCCTTTGACAGTATATATTAAACTAATAATTGATCTCAGTAATATACATGCATGAACATATACAATGGTCAAACAAAGGGCAAGAGACAATAGTGGAATATTCACAGAGTTCAACTGGGATGTATATGAGATGCCTCTTCTGTTTCTTAGAGTACAGAGATGGGACCAGAGATTCAACACAGAATTTGGGTTAAACTGTAATCCACAGAGTCAAGCATGATTATAGATGAATATCTGGGTAATATTCACCCTGTGATAACCAGTGTATTTATAAACACTGGCCACTGCTGGAATTTTATACTAAAATATTCAGTGTTGGGCCATCTTTGGATACCAGCATGGGACTGGGCAGCTGCCAGCACTTATTCAGGTACTAATGATACTCAACCTTTTTGCAGTCCTAACTTAATCCAGATAGGTACCCAGTTAGTGGACTAAAAATCACCACTAACCAAATAGTTCCAAAAAGGTCTGAGCAGATACCTCTAAGTGTAGGAAAGTGAATTGTGGAGTGCCACAAGGATCCGTACTGGAACTGATGCTTTTTAACATATTTATAAATATTTGTAAATGGGAAATATGAGTGAGGTGATCAAATTTGCAGATGTTACAAAGCTATTCAAAATTGTTAAATCTATGTGGACTATGAGAAATTGCATGAGGACTTGGGGAGGCTGGAAAGGGAAGAATAACTCAAATGATAGCTATATGATGTAGTTTCCACACTAGGAGTTACCGCTGAGGAAAAGGAGTTTAGGAGTCATCATGGACAATACATTGAAAGTGGCAAAGAAAGCAATCAGAATATTAGGAATTATTAGGAAAGGAATAGAGAATAAAACAAAAACTAACATAATGCCCCTGTATCACTCTATGGTGAGACTGCACATTCTGTCCTCCACATCTCAAAAAAAGATATAGTGGAACTGTAAAAGGTATAGAGAAGGGAAATCAAAATGATGCAGGGGATGGAATGTCTTTCATGTGAGGAAAGACTATAGAGGTTTTTTTTAGGGCAATTCATCTTGGAAAGAGATGGCTTAGGGGAGATATGGTAGAGATCTACAGAACACTCAATAGAGTAAAATGGGAAAATATGAATCAATCATTTTCTCTTTCAAAAAGTACAAAGACTAGGAGACATTACATGAAGTTACATAGTAGCACATTTAAAACTAGGAGAAAATGTTTTTTCATTTAATATATAGTTAAACTCTGGAACTCATTGCTGAAGCAAATAGTAAAAGTAATTATTGTAGCTTAATTAAAAAAAAAGGTTTGGACAAATTCCTGCAGAAAAAGTCCACAAAACATTATTAAGGTAGACCTTGGGTTAAGTAGCATGGAATCTTGCTAATTTTTGGGACTCTTCCGGGTACTTGTGACTTAGATTGGCCTCTGCTGAAAATGGGATACTGGGCTTGATGGACCCATGGTCTAACCCAGTATGGCAATTCTTATGTTCTTAATGTTCTTATTCAGGGGCATTAACTAGTTAAATGCCACTGAATATCTGGGCAAAACCCACTCAGTGGGTGTTAACTATTTAGAAGCCACTCATACTTCACATTGAATATTGATACCTATGGTTTTAAGGTGGTAATAGATGTCATTGAAGTAAAGTTTGGAGGAAAGAGTAACAATCTTGGAAGGTGGTTGAAGTGATGGAGGGTTGCTAAGAGTTGGCGCTCTCTCTTATGGTGAGTAAAGTGGGTTAGGGTTTGCGAGATGGGGTTTTAATGAGTTTTCATTCTATATTTGTTTTTATGCTTTGCAAAATTGTTTTTGTTAAGATTGTACACCGTACTAAACAGTTTGCTTGTTGGGAGGGCAGTATAGACGTAATAAATGAAATGAAAGTTTAGAGGTTCATTAATTGGTACAAGAGTGTCCAGATCACCCAGAGAACAGAAACCTATACCAGGAATTAGTTCTGCATCTTCCACAAAGAAGTGCACAGTACTGCTGCTGAGCCACCAGACTGGCCCTGAGATCATTCTCGTGCCCAGGCTGATTTAGTCATGCAATAGAAGATATGAAAGCACTAATGTAGGTCCCATACTTCACCATGGAAAGAGTTTTGAGGAAGGATCTTATATAAGAATAGGTATGTGCATGTCGTTTTATGTCATTTTTACCCTGAAATAACACAGCATGCGGGTTCTTCAGAAAGAGTACGCACTCTTTGCAAAAGAATGAGAACTCTTACAAAGATTGCACACTCTTCTCAACATTGTCCCTGAAATGAAAAAGAAAGAAATGAAAAAAAAAAACCCCAGAGCAAAATGAAATTTCCTGTGAACAACATGGAAAACAAATAGAAACATAATACAGAAACAGAGAAAAATGAAGGCAGATAAAGACCATGTGGAGGGGCATAATCGAACGCGAACGCCCATCTCCATGGGCGTCTATGTCCGAAAACGGGAATGTGAAGAGGCGGGACAGACCGTATTATCGAAAAAGATGAGCGTCCATCTTTCAGGTCGAAAATACAGTTTGGACGGACCAAATGGCATGGATTTGGTCCCTTCTGAGATGGGCGGTTTTTTTTTTTTGTGATAATGGAAACTAAAAATGCCAAGCTCAGAAATGTCCCAATCCAAGCCATTTGGTCGTGGGAGGGACAAATGTACAACACTACCATAGCTCTTAGGGGTGAAGGGAGCAACTACATGTGGGTACAGTGGGTTTTAGAGGCCTCCCATTTACCACCACAAGTGTTACGGGTGGGGGAGATGGGCCTGGGTCTGCCTGCCTGAAGTGCACTGCAGTACCCACTAAAAGTGCTCCAGGGACAGGACTTGTTGCTGCTGTATAACCTTGGCACAGCAGTTGACAGCTGAAGACTAATCTCACTGAAAACGTCCTTTATTTGAATAAGCATGTTTACTCACAGTTAACTGCAGATCAGAGGTTGTGCCCCACTGGCAACGAGTCTCGCTGGTACTCAGATTAGCAGTAGGTCAGAGCTGGCAGAATGGTGTACAATGCCCTCTTTCAGCAACATTCAAGGTAAGAACTAAGTGCTGTAACGTGGCTAACACATGAAAGGGATTTAAAAGTGTCTTACACAAATGGCCACTACCTCATGGACTACCGGAAACAAAACAGGGCACACTCTGACCCAGTAAGCAGAGGGAAAAGCACCATGGGAGTAGAGCCTACCAATTACCAACATCGTGAACATTTAACACAAGCTAGTGGAATCACGTAGCCCAATACCCTACACCCACCACAATGCATTGCTGGTGTGACTCTGCAGTGCCCTTAACAGAAAAGGTGTCACACTCACCCGAGACCCACATCAGAACCAGGGTAAGGCTGTCAGAGGATAGAACACATTCTGCTGTCATGGAGGTGGGTACAGCATTTGAGGCTAGCATACAGGCTGGGAAAAAAAGTTTGTAAAGTGGTTTTTGTTTTGTGGGAGGGGGTTAGTGACCACTGGGGGAGTCAGGGGAGGTCAGTTGGGACACTTTTTTGGGACTTGGACCTGAAAAAAAAGTGGATCAAATTCTCATCAAAAACGCCCTTCTTGTTTTGATTATCAGCTAAAGACGCCCATCTCTCCTTGGCCAATAACCACGCCCCAGTCCCGCCTTCGCCAAGCCTCCGACACGCCCTGGTGATCTTTGTTCGTCTCCGTGACGGACTGCAGTTGAGGACGCCAAAAATCAGGTTTCGATTATACCGATTTGGGCGCCCACGGGAAACGGACGCCCATCTCCCAATTTGGGTCGAAATATGGGCGTCTTTCTCTTTTGAAAATAAACTGGATGGCCTATCCAGTCTGCCCATCCATATCATCTACTATTCCTTCCTCTCCTTTAGAGATCCTATGTACTTATCCCAAGCTTTTTTGAATTCAGATACAGTCTTCGTCTCCACCCTGTGAGACCGTTCCATGAATCCACCATCCTTTCCATGAAGAAGTATTTCCTCAGGTTATTCCTGAGTCTTTCCCCTTTCCCCTTCATCCTAGACCCCCTCATTCCAGAGTTTCCTTTCAATTGAAAGAGACTCATCTCCTGAGTATTTATGCAATAGAGGTATTTAAACATCTCTATTATACCTCCCCCCACCATCTTTCCTTCTAAAGTATACATATTGAGACCTTTAAGTCTGTCCCCATATGCTTTATGATGATGCCCATGACCATTTTAGTAGCCACCCTCTGGACTGACTCCATCCTGTTTATACCTTTTTGAAAGTGTGGTCTCAAGAATTGTATACGGTAATCTAAATGTGGTATCACCAGCGAGTTATACAGGGGCATTATCACCTCCTTTTTCATGCTGGCCATTCCTCTTCTAATGCACCCAAGTATTATTTGCCTTTTCTACCTGTTTGGCCATGTTAAGACCATCACATACAATCACACCCGTCTCACTTCTGGCCGCTTCTCTGACCAATCTCACTAAGAAGGGGGTTGATGCCATCAACTGCCCACCAGAGGCTTGTCAGGCCTTCAACCACCTGAAGGAGGCATTTCTGACTGCGTCCTTACTTCATCGACCAGATACTACATGGCCTTTTATCATGGAAGTGGATGCCTCTGACCTTGGCGCAGCGGCGGTTCTCTCCCAAACCTCTCCTGCAGGCAAGCTTCATCCCTGCTTTTTCTTTTCTAAAAGGTTCATCTCCACAGAACATAATTACACCATTGGAGATTGAGAACTACTTGCCTTAAAATTGGCACTTGAAGAATGGAGGCACATCTTGGAGAGAGCCCTGTATCCTTTCAGGGTTATTACTGAACCATAAAAACTTCTTGTATTTACAAGAGGCTCGGCGGTTAAATCCCCGGCGGGCTAGATGATCATTATTCTTTGCTCGGTTCGATTTCTGCTTGATTTTCCATCCTGTGGTAAAGAACATCTGAGCAGATGCCCTATCCAGATTATTTGAACTGCCTGAACATTTAGACGAACCTTAAAGTGTAATCCATCCTGCTAAAATCCTGGCTGCTACCGACCTTTCTATTCCTACGGGACTTACTCTAATTCCTCCTCCACTATGCCATAAAGTTTTGTATTGGGGCCATTCCTCACAACTGACAGGACATCCTGGAATTCAGAAGACTCTATGCTTGATATCCCGCTGCTACTGGTGGCCAAGCATAAAGCAGGATGTCTGACAATTTGTCGTCACCTGCCCTGACTGTGCCCGAAATAAGACTCCACACAGGTGACCCTAGGGTCTTATTCAACCTCTGCCTACTCCCAAGGAACCCTGGCAGGAAATCTCCATGGACTTTATTATGGAGCTGCTGACCTCTGCTGGATACACAATCATATAGGTTGTGGTTGATCGTTTTACCAACATGGCCCACTTTATACCTTGGCACAGGCCTTTTTTCATCACATATTCCACCTTCATGGACTTTCTGCTCAAATTCTCAGTGACTGTGGCCCCCAGTTCACATCCTGATTCTGGAGACACTTATGCACCTCACTAGGAATCAGACTACAACTGTCATCTGTGTACCACCCTCAAACTAATGGACAAACTGAACAGGTTAATCAAATCCTTAAGGCCTACCTCTGCATGTACATTACCTCCAGGCAAGACAACTGGGCATCCTTACCTCCTTGGGAAGAATTTGTGTATAACAACAATATTTAGGACTCCTCCCATGTGTTTCCCTTCTACACCTTGTATGGGTGCCATCCTCAGATACCCACACCCATTCCAGAATCATCTCAAACACTGGCCGCACAACTGGAAGTTCAAGAGATCAAGAGTATCTGGAAAGAGATACGCTTTCATCTACAACAAGTGTCTCTCAAATTCAAACACCAGGCAGACCAGAAAAGACGAGCAGCACCTATCTTCCTCCCTGGACAGAAAGTCTGGCGTAGCACCAAGTTTCTACACCTCCGTTTGCCCCCTGATTCATCAGGCTTTATCCAATATGAGAGCAGTCAGGAAATGTAACGTACAGTCTCCAGTTACCCCATACCATGAAAATACAGAATGCATTCATGTGTCCCTTCTGAAACCCTTTCTGACATCCCAATAGCATTAGGCACAACCTAAGAGACCTCTTCCTGTATCAATTTCAGATCCTGGATTTGAGGTCAATGACATCCTGGATTACAAGCACCGATCAGGTTGTCTCTACTACTTGATCTCTTTGGTTCAGGACTTTCATCTCTGCCATCCTTCTAAGCCCGGATCCAGGAAGAGGAGCTTGAACAGGGACTGTCTTTTTGTGTATGGTGTACAGCGCTGCGTATGCCTTGTAGCGCTATAGAAATGATAAGTAGTAGTAGTAGTACTGTCACGATGCACTACCGTTTTGGCACGGGGGTGGCCTTCGGATTGCAGTCGCTCAGATGCAAACTGATGCTGCTCCAGTGCAGTCAGGGGAATGCTGATATACTTCCGGGTGCCACCAGGGAACTGCATGATGCCGCTGTTGATGTCAGATGTGCTGGGGTTCTTCTTGCTGCTTGCCTGCCCAATTCACTGCCTCAACTTTTGCTCTGTTTGACTCCAGTTAGTGTAAAGCTTTGATCTGTTGCCTGCCTGCCTGCCTTTGGCCCTGCGTGACCTCGGATTCTGCCTGGACTGCTGCCTGCCTTTGACCCTGCCCCAGATTCTGCCTAGACCATCGCCTGCCCTGACACTGCCTAACTTCAGATTCTGCTCTGTTCCACCTCCTCCTGATACCCAGTCTACTTCTCCTCCACACCTTAACTGTAAGTCCTCCTGGCTGCCCTCACCTGGGGGCTTAACCTCCGGGGAATGGTGGTTGGTGCAGGTGAAGACCTAGGGGCTTGTAGACCACTGATCTCTCTTGGGAGAGGCACAAGGGCTCACCACTTGACTACCCACCTGAGTTATGACACTGCTTTTCTACTTCTCCCAAATATTCCCATTGAGCTAAAAATTCCACAAAGTAGGCTAGAACCTTCACTTTTGAATGAACCCTCTCCACACCTATCTTAATGAAAACAAAAAAGTTTGATTTGCATACCCCTAATTAGGAAGTCATTCTGTCTGCACTTAGAGTAAGTATCGTCCATCATATACTCTCCACATACTTCCAGTCCATTCTACCATCTCCAGTGGGAAGGAATTTAAAGAGCTTTCAAAGAGATCCTACAAGAAAGATTTATTTCGCATTCATAAAAGAGAACTTTGCACTTACACTTTAAGGAATCACCAACGTATGAGGCACTTTGTGAAGCATATGACTGAGTGTAGCGGCCAACCTCAGGAAAAGTATATGCATTTGAGGTTTAACCCCAAATGTTCAGGAATGATCACAGGTCAACAAGCCAGTCTACTGGTAGAGACTATGGAGGATGGATTGAATTTAGGAAGTGTTCCAAGACATACATCTGATACAAAACCTATTAAAATAAAATGACTTTCATGTAACTGAATTGATCTGAGCTCATCTCACTGTGAAGGACAGACCAAGCATACCACCTTCTCAATACTGTAATACTGAATCTGCCCCTCTTTCCCTCATATCTTACCCAGATTTCTGAAAATCTTCAAGATAACATCATGAGGGGCATAATTGAACAAAAACGTCTATCTCCATGGGCGTTTATCTCCGAGAACGGGTCTGTGAAGGGGCGGACCGAACCGTATTTTCGAAAAAAATAGACGTCCATGTTTTATTCGACAATTTGTGAGCTGGGCGTTTTTGTTTTTCAGTGATAATGGAAAATGAAAGCGCCCAGCTCAAAAACGAATAAATCCAAGGCATTTGTTCATGGGAGGGGCCAGGAGTCGTAGTGCACTGGTCCCCCTCACATGCCAGGACACCAACCGGGCACCCTAGGGGGCACTTTTACAAAAACAATAAAAAAGGTAAAAGAGCTCCCAGGTGCATAGCACCCTTCCCTTGGGTGTTGAGCCCCCCAAATCCCCCTCAAAACCCACTGCCCACAAGTCTACACCATTACTATAGCCCTAAGGGGTGAAGGGGGGCACCTACATGTGGGTACAGTGGGTTTGGGGGGGTTGGACGACTAAGCATTAAGCAGCACAATTGTAACAGGTGGGGGGGGATGGGCCTGGGTCCACCTACCTGAAGTCCACTGCACCCCCTAATAACTGCTCCAGTGACCTGCATACTGCTGCCAGGGAGGTGGGTATGACATTTGAGGGTGAAAATAAAAAGTTGTGAAACGGCATATTTTGTGGTGGGAGGGGGTTAGTGACCACTGGGGGAGTCAGGGGAGGTCATCCCCAATTCCCTCCAGTGGTCATCTGGTCATTTAGGGCACTTTTTGGGGCCTTATTTGTGGAAAAACAGGGTCCAGGAAAAGTGCCCTAAATTCTCGCTAAAAACGCATATTTTTCTTCCATTATCAGCGAAAGGCGCCCATCTCTGATCGCCCGATAACCACGCCCCAGTTCCGCCTTCACCACGCCTTCGACATGCCCCCATCAACTTTGTCCGCATCCGCGACGGAGTGCAGTTGAAACGTCCAAATTTGGCTTTCGATTATACCGCTTTATTCGTTTTTGTGAGATAAACGTCTATCTCCCGATTTGGGTCGCAATATAGGCGTTTTTCTTTTTCAATTATAAGCTGGCATGTCTACTATGCATAAAAACAAGCACTGCTACCTTGACTGAGTCCACCATTAATGGCAATAAAGCCCCTGGAAGTGATATTACTGTACAGGACAGAACAGTTGTCAAAGAAAGAAACCAACAGTCAAGAATGAATACGTTCAGAAACATCCTTGACCACTGTTGCCTCAGCTTTTACTGCATGATTAACAGTGTAGTGCTGCAGAAATCATCATTTCAAGCTCTGAAGATTTGTAACAATGTGCTTCTAATTAATTCCACCCTGTACAAAATACTGTAGTCCCGAGAACTGGAAAATTGTTTTCCCAAATCTAACTTTGTTACGTGGCAGATTTAACTACTAAACCTCAAACTCCTTTTCTGACTTCCTTTAATACTCCATGTGAAGATCTTGGATTGTTGTTCATCACTGGGGCAATCTCCAGTTTTCTAGTAGAGGTGGCAGGCCAGCAAGTATAAAATACTTCTGCGGGAAAACTGAATAATACAAGCAGGGTGTTCCTTTGATAATTTCTTGCCCAGTGGGGATTTGCAATCTTTTAGGCTCATCAAAGGAGGGCAATTTTCAGACAGCTGATTAACATGCATACAGCCCTTGTTCTCCATATACACAGCAGGGAATCTACTGCACAACCTACCATTTCCTGGCGTTAGAGAAAATATAACCTGCTTCCTCAGACTGGTGTAGTTGGATGCTAAGGAAGCTGTTTCACATATTTCAATAAAATAGTTGGAAATTAAGAAAAATGAGTCTTCCTTTGGACTGGTTTAGTTAGCTGTTTAGTCATGCATGGATACATGTTTTAAGAACAGCATAACAAACCAGCAGAGACTGGGGGAATCCCTATGGTTCAGATACAATTAAATATTAGGGCATTTAAAGGGTAATTCAATAAAGGGATGCCTACATCACACCTAGCTGGAGTTTATTCTATAAATAAAAGTAAGAGTCACTTTTCTTAATAGAGTACTAGCATTAACTTGACCAAAATGTGCCTATATTCTAGGCACAATCACTTCCACCAGTCATGGAGAAGAAGAGCTAGCACCTAGCTTGCTAAAGAGGAGTGGCCTAGTGGTTAGGGTGGTGGACTCTGGTCCTGAGGAACTGAGTTCAATTCCCACTTCAGGCACAGGCAGCTCCTTGTGATTCTGGGCAAGTCACTTAACCCTCCATTGCCCCAGGTACAAATAAGTACCTGTATATAATATGTAAGTCGCATTGAGCCTGCCATGAGTGGGAAAGTGCAGGTTACAAATGTAACAAAAATAAAATATATGGGCATCTCACCCATGCACTACTGAAACTTTGCCAGTGTAGCTAATTACAATGAATGTGTGCGCCAACCGCATTATTTGATTTATATAGTTAACCGGTGTTTTGCATCTCATTACTGTGTATTTTTTTTGGTATGTATATCCCACAATATCCGAAATAAGATTATCAGTTCAATGTGGCTAATATACAAGTAAAGTATTACAATGAAAAGAATATTAATGGACATGCGGATTACAAGAGTAATTAGGCATGACAAGCAAATGAAAAAGTTATAGGAGCAGTCATTATATGGAAATAGGATTAGACATCTTGTAATAGAAACTTTTTAAAAATGAAAGTTTTCAGGAATTTGTGGAAGGTCAGATTGTTCAAGAGTCTTATTTCTTTTGGGATGGCATTCCACCATTTAGAACCAAGATGAGAAAAGCCTTTGTTCAGTATTGACTTGTATTTTATATTTTGGTAGGTTGGAAAGTGGATGAGATATTGATGTAGTCAGATGCACATATAGTATTTTGTTAATGAAGATACAGGAGTTGAACACTATCCAAGCCTTAATGGGAAGCCTGGGTAGTCTAATGATGGAACTTCAGAACTTTTAGTACAAGAACAATGCTGGGCAGACTTCTACGGTCTGTGCCCTGAGAATGGCAAGGACAAATCAAACTCGGGTATACATATAAAGTATCACATACCATGTAAAATGAGTTTATCTTGTTGGGCAGGCTGGATGGACAGTTCAGGTCTTTATCTGCTGTCATTTACTATGTTACTATTTGAGTGGAGACGATCTCTCAAATTTAGAGCCTAAAAAATCCGCATAGAAAACATTTCCACCTAAGCGTATTCTATAAGCGGTACCTAAATTTAGGCATGGTATACAGAATATACTTAGTTGATATCCCAGTGCCTAAAATTATGTGCCTCCATGCACACCAAAGAAAATGTGGTGTAAATCCCTGTGCGTAGATTTACGCACACTGGGTCATATTCTATAACTATGTGTGTAAATTTTGGAATGCCCATGAAATACCCATTTCCCTGCCTATATCCACGCCCCTTTTGAATTGCGCGCATTAGAATTTAGGCACAGTTCATTACAGAATACACTTAGAGGCCCTTTTACTAATCTGCAGCAAAAAGTGACCTGCAGTAGTGCGAGTGTGTCTTTTGGGCGTGCACCATGCCATTTTTACCGCATCCTTGAAAAAGGGCCTTTTTAAAAGGAGACAGAAAATGGATGTGTGGCAAAATGAAAACCAGCGTGCATCCATTTTTGGCCTGACACCTTACTGCCACCCATTGACTTAGCGATAAGGTCTCACGCATTACCCGGGCAACAGTAAGTATGCAGTGCATGTCAACTGCCATTTACAGCCGGGTAAGTGCCTTGCGGTAGAAAATAGAAAATATTTTCTAACGTGTTTTCTGCACGTGCCAAATTCAGAATTACTGCTCGGGGCACATGGTAGTCGGGTGGTAATGCCGATTTGGTGCATGCTGGATGTGAGTATGCCCTACACGCCTCTGTAAAAGGGCCCCTTAGTGATCTGTGCATGTAAATTCTAATTATTACTAATTAGTGCTCATTATTGCCTGTTAAGTAGTGGAGGAGTACAGGGCCGCTGAGAGACTGGGCCAGGCCCGGGACAAGACCACCCCCAGGACCCCCACCCCACCCGAGGTCGCCGGGCCCTCTCTCCACCCCGGGCCCTCTGCACTGACCTTAAGCACCTCACCTTCGAAAGCGCAACAAGCAGCGGCAGGCCACTCCTTCCTTCTGTGTCCCGCCCTCGCGGAAGTTACATCAGGCGAGAGTGGGACACAGAAGGAAGGAGTGGTCTGCCGCTGCTTGCTGCGCTTTCGAAGGTGAGGCGCTTAAGTTCAATGCCAGGGAGCGACGGAGGGCGGGCGGGCTGCACTGCGGCGCCGGCCCCCCCTGGAGGCCCGGGCCTGGGGAATTTTGTCCCCCCTGTTCCCCCCTCTCGGCAGCCCTGGAGGAGTAGCTTAGTGGCTAGTGCAGTGGACTTTGATCCTGGGGAACTGGGTTCAATTTCCCCTACAGCTCCTTGTGACTCTGGGCAAGTCACTTATCCCTCTATTGCCCCAGGTACAAATAAGTACCTGTATATACTATGTAAACTGCTTCGAATGTAGTTGCAAAAAACACAGAAAGGCAGTATATCAAGTCCCATTCCTCTTAAGTGCTGTTATCCACGCTGATTAGCTTGTTAAGCCAATAAAATTACACACACTGTTAAAGAATCTGCCTGGATTCCAGCATGGATCTCTAGGCATGCTATATAGAATCCAGGGGATTTTTGTGTCAATGGTATTGATATTCTGCGGGGGGAGGGGGGATGGCTTTTCCTTTGTAAAACTTTAAACCCAGACCTCTAAAAATTAAACAAAAAACATAAAATAGAGGAATTATTAAATGTTTTCTCAAAAAAGTACATTTTTAAACCTCCTTTGAACTTTGAATGTGAGTTCTCGAGTCATAAGTAATGTGGTAGATTATTCCAGATTATTTCATTTTAAAGCTGAACTGTAAGAAAACAATAATTTTTATTAAAAATTCCCATTTTGTTTCAAACAAAAGCACATCCCTAACAGGAAGTCTTCCTGTCCTCATCCTGGAGACTGCAAATTCTAGAGCTTTAACACTTCTCAGTGGTTGGATCAAATGTATCAGTTACTACAAGTCTGCTTCACTAATGGGTCCTTTTACTAAATTGCGGAAAAAGGGCCCTGCGGTAGGGGTGGGGGATGTTTTTCCTACACGCCAGGGCCCTTTTTACCACAGCGGGTAACAAGTCCCTAAAAAATGGCCATACAGGGGGAAGCACTTATCGCCATCCATTGAGATGGCAGTAAGGGTTCCCACAGTAACTTGGCGGTAACCATGCAGTGTGTAGCGATGCCCAATTACCGCCAGGTTAGTGTTGCACTACAGGAGAAAACATTTTCCGGAACACCGGAAATGGCACGCACTCTATCCAGAATTAATCCGGCGGTAGTTCCAGATTAGTGAGCGGTAAACCCACGTTGGATTTACCACCGCTTTGTAAAAGACCCCCTATTATTTAATATGTCAATTAGTGTCATTATTAGCATAATGTTCTTAAAAATTATCTTGATTTTTATTTCATCTGTGGACATACATGTAAGTGATCCTGAGTGTCCAGGTTCCATGGACACAAAAGTCCTCTGTTTGTAAGAAGACTCTGAATTTCCTATTACCTCCAGAATGACTTTTTATAATAAGCTGTTACAGTTTTGACATGGCACAAAAGTAGAACCTAAGACTGAACTTTCAATTTGAGTTATAGCAGTGTTAAGAAAACATATGATGTGACCATTTGTTTGCAGAGAGAAGGTAGCAGGGATGGGGGCGGGGGGGGGGGGGGGGAATCATAAGCTGTTTCTTGATTTGTTCCTGGAGCCCAAGTAGCAAGCTTCTAAATCAATGAATACAGCTGTTCTTGCTTCTCTAGTCTCAGCAGGTGTATTTGCCCACTTTGCCTGCCATATCCCTCCACTCATATAACAAATAATAACGTCTTACACATACCAGCCATCCATCACAATTATGGCCAGTCCCAGTGAGGCCTGCTTTCCCAGAATAGCTTTTATTTCCCTCATACAGTAGAACTACTCTGTCCATGGATTATTAGTCACACTTTCTGGGCTTCTTTTATTGAATAACCTTTGACCCTTGTGTGGAGGGGGGAAACACAGTGTTTATTTGTACTGAACCACAATAGGAATATTGTGAATGGTGAAATCAATTAGTCTTCCTTGCCGAGAGGGCCCACATCTGGTGAGATTTAAGTCAATAAAACGGACAACTATAGAGGCCAATCCTCTGGAGTTCTTAATTCAACAGGTGCCTGAGAGAGAGTAAAAATCTAATACACCAATAGTGTGCAGGCAGCATAGCTGTAAAATCAAAACTGTGTACTTAGGAAGTAAACTAAAGCTGAACTATAACCAGGTAATAAAAACTGGTAACTTTCACGTTAGATGATGTAACGTGAGGTCAGTCACTTGGAATGTGGAAAGGCCCTTACAGACCCTGTGTGTTTCTTTATATCTCTATCTATCTATCTATCTATCTATCTATCTATCTATCTATCTATCTATCTATCTATCTATCTATCTATCTATCTATCTATCTATCTATCTATCTATCTATCTATCTATCTATCTATCTATCTATCTATATGTCAAATCATATTAAAGTGAAATGGCTGAAGCAAGAGACCATGCAGCTTCCTGATACATGTGAATATATAGTCAGTCATTAGCTAATATATTTTAACCTTTCCCTGATTTAAATAAGGGCAGAGCAGAACTGTATAATATTATTTATTATTTATAATGTGTCTGTGTGTACAATGGTATATTAATATACCATCTGATATACTCTGGCACCTTACCTGGATTTTCAGCAATATTATCTGGATAATGCCACTGAAAATCACTGCAGACCTCCCTGGCTCTGGCTCAGCCCTTCCCTGAGGATCTAGATCCACATGACAACCATTTCAACTACAGAGGCCCTACATCTTCCCCCATGGGGGAGGGCGAGGATGGCCTACCTCATTAAGATTCTGGGGGCTATGGGAGTTGGACTTGCAGCAACAGCAAATTGCAGTGTTTAGTTGGGCCTCAGAGATGCTTAGGGTCAAAATACACATAATAAAAATTTATCAAATTTAGCATAACATTTAACAGGAAATCTTGGTGTAAATGCCTATGGTTAAGTTAGGTATGGACCGGGTGTATTCTATAACAATGCGCATAGTTTTTAGTTAAGTGGCAATTATCAGCACTGATTGGCTTGTTAAGATAATTAAGTTACACACGCTAGTCAGAATATGACCTGATTTGCGTGTGCAACTCAAATTGTACTACTATATAGAATGCGGGGGTTGTGCACACATAAATGTAAGTGGCTGGAATTATCCTTTAAGTGAATGTGAGATAAATGATTTTGATTGGTGCACTGGGGAGACATCACCAGCTGATTAGCGAGTAGGCAGACATGCATTCTGCTTCAAAAGTAAGTTCCACTTTGGTTGATCTATGAATCGTCACTGTGGGAACCTGGCGGCGTATCATGATTTCAAAATGTGCTACACCTAGGCTTCCCACAGTTTACTAGAGCAGATCTGGGGCCAGTTCTGAAAATCCACACTTGCAAATGTGTTGCTCTACATAAGTGAAGATGTTGTTTCTTCTCTTAGAAGATGCTGCCCATCTCAGGCACCAAACAGCATCTACATCTGGAGTCAGTTACCAGAACAAGAACAAATCTTTGCAGAATGATTCATGTCTAGAAATGTATCCCTTCATCTGGCATCCATACTAGGTCTTAGGTGGAGACTGGTGTGTGGCACAGAGAATCTACATTCCTCTGGGGGGGGGGGGGGGGGATTTTATGTTGTGTAATATGAATATCATATAGTATCCACGTGCTTTAACATACCTACCCCTAAAAAATATGTATAAGCATGTAGTCTGATTCACAGTGTGTAATGCCCAGAGCTCAATGCTTCACTTACAAAGGTGACCTGAAATTTCACAGCCCCACTTGGGAAGCCAAGAAAGCTGATTACATGCTATTTCCTGCTCTGTAAACTACCAGGTTCATACTTCATTTGTTGCATGTAAAATATTGTTTGTGGGTCTTTGTTTAAAACAAAAAAAGGTTACCTAATTTTTAACCATGCTGTAAATGTTAATTGACATCCTATAAACTAAACAGCATCCTTTTTGGGCAGGGGGAGAATAGGGAACATAGGTGATTTTCTTCACATGCATCTACACACACACACACACACACACACACGCTACACACAGCATAACAATAGTGGAATGACCAAATATAAATATAATAAATGAGGTAACCTTGGACATGGAAAATAAGACTAATATGAAACAGTATCAAAAATAAACACATTTAACAGCATTGCAGAGCAATCATATAACAGAAATATGATAACTAGTATACTACAAACAATACCAGAATTATTTTGATAAATACTGGAAGGAGGATTTTCCAAGGGGCAAGGGGCCCTTTTACAAAGGCGCGATAGGCTCTACACGCGTGAAGCGCATGCCAAAATGAGATTACCGCCAGGCTGCTGCGCCCCCTAGTGGTAATTTCAGATTTGCTGTGTGCCCATAATGCCTGGTTGATTAATTTATTTATTTCCTCCCACGTGCAACCTTTCCAGCAGTAATCGGCAGTTGGTGCGTGCCGACCGGTCACTGCATGTCTAGCGCATGAGACCTTACCACTAAATCAGTGGGTGGCATTAAGGGCTCAGGCCGGTTTTAGGCGAGCACTGGTTTCAGTTCTACTGCATGCCCTTTTCCTGTCTCTTTAAAAAAAAAAGCCCTTTTTTGCAGACACAGTAAAAACTGGCCCGGCGCATGCCCAAGACACATACCTACACTACCGCAAGCAACATTTTGCCACAGCGGCTTAGTAAAAGGGCCCCAAGTGATTTATGTGGGTAAATACTACTTTACCGGGATAAATTGCTCAGCTGAAAATTGCCCTCCTTTGATATGGGTAAAAATGTATTGGATTTTCCACAATACTCAAACATTTAGTCTCATTTAGGGATAGCGTTCCCAGGGCCATGTTTGAGCAGGATCAGAAAAAAAATGCTCAGAGATTATGAAGCCAATATCCAGTCATGTGGTGAATATATAAATTGAACCAAGTTACATGGTTTCAAATATTCTTCATAGTCAAGCAACACTAAGGGCAAGATTCTATATATGGCATTAAAAAAAAACGTGCTTAGTGCTATTCTATAAACCTCACCTAAATTCAGGTGTGGTTTATAGAATATGTATAGCACCCATCCTTGTGGCTATAATTTAGGTGCATCTAAAACCTGGTGAAAATGCCTGCACCTAACTTATCCTGTTTACTAAGCCATGCTAGAAGCTCCACACGACAATGCTGACACAGCCCATTCAAAGTGAATGGGCTGTGTCGGCATTAGTGCATGACAACCGCTAGCATGGCTTAGTAAACAGGGGGGTTAGGCGAGGATTGGGCATATTCTATAACGGTGTGCATAATTTTTAGGAACAACCATGGTCTACCTATGCCCCTCCCATGACTCCACCCCTTTTGAGATCCATGCACACCACTTTACAGAATACTCTTAGAAAGTTGCACACGTAAATTCTAATTAGTGCCAATTAGTGCCGATAATTGCTTGTTATTTTGGCCAATTATCGGTGCCAGTTGGCTTGCATGCGCATTTTGTCTGCACTGTCAAATCTGTGTGCACATCTTTAGTCACCATATGTAGAATTCGGGCCTAACTGTTTAACTCCTCATTCTAGAACTTGGTGCCTACATTTACAATACAATACAGCAATGTACCCTCTAAGCTAAGCAGGAGTCCTCTACCAACATTCCTGACAGTGGAGGTCGCTGTTTCATTATCATATTTTCAATAGTGAGGGACAGGCAAGCTTTGCAGAATTCTAGAGAACTTGCCTGTCTCTAGCGATTGAAAACACAATATTGAAACACTACTTTCTAGTGGCAATAATACAGTTGGAGGACTCCCACTCAACTTAGAGGAAACAGTGAACTGCTGTCTCCCAGTATCACCAGTTCTACATGGTATACATACAAGTAAAATCAATAGAACTATACCAAAGTTTATAAAAATTGCTGGAACAAGTAAGTCTTTAATTTCTTCTGAAATGCCATACAATTAACCTCACACCTAATATCTAAGTATGTGTGTAAAGTTATACCCCCCCCCCCCCAATATTCAGCACTGTTTAACCAGTCAGAACAGCTGCTGACTGGTTAAATAGTGCTTAACTGGCTATCTGCCGATATTCAATGGGTGATAACTGGCTATCCCCGCTCACCCCTGGATATCAGCCAAAAATAAACCAGATATTCAATGGTGGTCACCGGAAACGGCATGGCATGGCATGGCATTGAATATCCGGGCTCAGCACTAACTGCGGGAGTTAGCCAATCTAACTCCTGCAGTTTGAAAATTGGTCTCATAGAGCACTAGAACTTGTGTAGTTGTGACAGTCATGTGCGTAAGTGCTTGTTGAGTTCTAAGCAGTATTGTATACCTTTAATGCTGAACTTGTTTAGTGTGTGCAAGGGGGAGTGCACAGGGCAGGGGTTCATAAGCAAGGTGACTTATATAGAATGAATAAAATGATGAGCAGACCACAAAAAGACATCAGAAGTCCAAAATAATAAAGAAACACTTTTGTTATGCAACAAAAATGGAGGGTTTCGAACAGAGAGCCCAACTTGGCCATATTTTGCAAAATGTCTGCTTCAGGGGCTAAAATAACCAGATCAATGTGAAAACAGGTATGCACCTGATCTGGCTTAATTGTAGCCTTTCCCTCTCAAACACTCATGTCATTGCAATAGGGAAAGACTACAATGTAGCCAGATCTGATGCATGCCTATTTTCACACTGATCTGGTGATTTTAGTCCCTGAAGCAACCATTTGGCGAAACCTGGCCAAGTCGGGCTGTGTTCAAAATCCTCCAGTCTTGTTGCATAATAACGGTGTTTTTGTATTATTTTGGACTTCTACAGTCTTTGCGGTCTCCTCATCATTTCATTTGATCTGGATTTTGTAGACCGCCTGCCCACTTGTTTTGTTTTGGGACCAACGTATATAGAATACTGTAAGTTAGACGTGAAAGCACAACATTTAGCTGCACACATTTTTGCCTGCTGTTGACATGGCATAAGTGGGAGCACCTAAATGTAGGTGCTTTTCTACTGACTTACGCTAGTATTCTATATGCTTTTATAGAATAGGACTCAGTGGGTATAAATCTGGTGCTTAGGAGTAATTTTCTCAACAGGTCATCAAACATTAGGCATCGGGATGATGTGTGCCAACCCCCTGATTCTATAAAAGTCGCTAAAAATTGCACACATGCCCAATTTGTGCACACAATTTATTCGAATAACGAGCCTATTAGTGCCAATAATTGTTTTTTCTAACAAGCAAGAGATACCCATAGGAATATATGGGTGTCTCTAGCATTTAGCATGCGCTAATTCTAGCCTGCGTTAAAAACGCTAGCGCACCTTAGTAAACAGGGCCCAAAGAGTTTAAGCGGGTTATATAAATTCAAAACATACGCTGAAAAGTCAAGGAGGCTTACATAATGATGCGTTTAGATATGTACTAAAAAGATAAGTTCTCATTCTCTTACGGAATGGTAGATAACTCAAAATTCTATGAATTTCTGCAGGTATAACGAACTTTCCTAGCAGATGGAAACCCCAACAATAGAGTAGAAAAGAAATGAGATTTTTCTTGAAACACTGGATAAGCTATCATAGTGGAAGGAGAGAAAAACAATTTCCTTGTAGTATACTAAACACTATACAAGCAGTCTGAAAAACTATCTGAGCAGAGATTGGTAACCAATGTAGTTTTCTAAGCAATGGTGTTGCATGATCATAAAGCGAACAGCCATAGATCAATTTGGCTGTGGTATTTTGCAGTAATTGCATTTTATTAAGTAATTTTGAGTTTAATCCACCACATAAAACACTACAATAATCCAACTGAGGTAATACGATAGCCTGAACCAACATACAAAAATGTTGAATAAAAAACCCAGATCTAATTTGCTCTTGATTGATGTAACAAAAAAAAAAAATATTTTCTTGCTCAGATAACTTATCTGTGAATCCATTAATTGTGAATCCAAGACAATTCCCAAAACCCTGAAAGATTTTTCAAACTTCAGCTGTTCTCCAGAGGCTATAGTCACACTAAAAGGAGCTAAAGAAACATCATTACAAAAATATAGCAACTTAGTCTTAGCTTCATTGAGTTTCAAAAGATGGGAATTAGCCCAAGAGTGAATCAAAGTAATGGAATCAGAAATGGAAGTTTGTAATGTGAAAAAATCTGATATTACTGGAATCAGGACAAATATGTCATCTGCATATGAACAACCTCAATGACTAGAAACATCCAAAACCAAACCCAAAAAGCTCATAAACACATTGAACAGAATTGGACACAATGGTGAACCCTGTGGGACACCAAAGTCTAACCTCCAAGTAAATGAAAAGATATTATTCTTCTTAACACAATACGATCTATTCCTCAAAAAAACCATCCATTTATAAACAGCTCCAGATAAGTCATATTCACTTAGCCTGTCTATCAAGATATATCATGGTCCACTGTGTCAGATGCTCCTCAGATGTCAAACTAAAGCAGGACACAGTGAACTTCTTGACTAAGAAGTTCATGAACCGTATATAGAATTTGGGGGCTTTGGAGTAATTCTATAATGAATTGCTCAATTTTACCTGGCAGGGAGGTACCCAAATAGTGATATTCAAATAATTTACACATGTAAGTGGGTAGGTACTTATACGAGTAAAAGACCTCTTATAAAATACCAACCAGCAAAAACGTATGTGCCTGGTTTGCATGGCATATATTTTTACTGTGTGCATGCACATGGGTAGAGTTTGGGAGGAGCACACATGTACGCACGGAAATAATAAAATACTATAATTTATTTTACATGTTTTTGCTATCATCTAGAGCTGGTGTAAGTAACATAGTAGTAACATAGTAAATGACAGCAGATAAAGACCTGTACGGTCCATCCAGTCTGCCCAACAAGATAAACTCATTTTACATGGTATGTGATACTTTATATGTATACCCGAGTTTGATTTGTCCTTGCCTTTCTCAGGGCACATACTGTAGAAGTCTGCCCAGTATTGTTCTTGTACTAAGTTCTGAAGCTAACATCGAAGCCCCTTAAAATTTACACTCCAGCCCAACCCTATCTATTCAGTCACGATCAGGGCGTAGACTGTAGAAGTCTGCCCAGTTCCCGTTTTGTTTCCAATTACCGACGTTGCGACCCAATCTCCGCTAAGATTCCATAGAACCATTCCTTCTAAACAGGATTCCTTTGTGTTTATCCCATGCATGTTTGAATTCCATTATCGTTTTCATCTCCACCACCTCCCTCTCCGTGAAAAAAATACTTCCTGACATTAGTCCTGAGTCTGCCCCGTGAGTAATGTGCCTTGAATTAAGAAGTGTTTTTGATCACTTCTGCTACAGTAATATTTTATAAGGAAAAGTGGGTACCTACTTTTCTTTATAAAATAGGCTTGAATTAGTCCTTAAAGTAGGCACCCAGCCATAAAATTACCCTCCAAATATATAAATGGTGCCACCCACAGAATTCCCTAATCCTATCCATTTATTAGACTATTAACTTTCAGACCTTCAGAATTATCTGTTCAGCCCCCTGGAATTTTTAAAAAGCTCCTGCCAAATGCTTAAGAACTTTTGAATGTTGAGGAAAACACAAAAATGCTAAACAAATACTTCTATTTGGCATTTATTGAAGGAAACTTTGGAGCAGTTATTCCCAAACTTTTTTTTTTATATGTCTTAACCCTAAAATATTTTTTCATACACTGAGAACACCCCTCTTCTGAGTTCCATCCAGCTTCTACTACCCTTCCCTTCTTCCCCCTCCCCTAGTCTCATCTCTTTTCCCTCCTGCCCTCCCTTGTAGACCAGCATCTGAAATCTCTCTCTCCTCCCCTCCACCCCTGGGTCCAATGTCTCTCCCTCTGTCTCCCCTCCCTTCCCACTACCCAACCCTTGATTCAGCATATCCCCTTATCTCTCAGACCCCCTCCCACTGCACCCTTGATTCTGCATCTTTCCCCTCCCCCGACTACCTTGCTGCTTTGGAGAGGCCTATCTTTGCTTTAGTTTAGTTGAAGAGGTCCATGCCCATGCTGCCTGAGCAGTGAGGATGTTGGTGGTGTGCTTCAGTTGCCAGAACCTCCTGCACATGCTCAGTTTATGCTGCTGAATTGAGCATGTGTGGGACTACCAGTGTCAATGGCTGAAACATGCCACCGCCATGAAGAAGCCCTGAAAAGAACTCACAGAACCCCATGGTTACACAGAACCCAGTTTAGGAATCACTGCCCTGGAGAGTGACCACTGATAACTAGCAAAAGTACACATCAAATGGAGTACATACAGCACCATTCACAGAAGAGGCAATGGCAAGTATAAACTGAACCTTTCCATATGCAATTACTGAAATTTCCACATAGAAATTACAAATAAGGCTTCTAAAATAACCTCTGAAATGAAATAAAAGTAAAACAAACAAGTCAAAGCTAATGAAAATTCAAGCAAAAATCTTTCCCCCTGCATACTACTACAATTTATGTGCAAGGATTGGTATCTACTCAGGTCAATGACTTTGAAAACAGCCCTCACAGAGGGTAATCTAATAAGGGGTTACCTAGATTTAGACATCAGAAGAGTGCCTATTTAAAGCCTATACTATAAAGAAAAGTAGGTGCTTTTGCTGGTGCAAATGCTCATACCTAGATTGCAAAAGAACGTACGTAATTTTTATAAAATTGTATAATCTACACATATAAATATGCACCTCACCCATGCTATGCCCAAACTCTATCTATGTGAACTCCCACTTACAAAGCATCGCACCATTGCATCTTGGTGCATATTTTCAGAAAAGAAACAGAGAAACAGAGAAAAATTAAGACAGATAAAGACCATATGGCCTATCCAGTCTGCCCATCCATGCCATCTACTCTCCCGTATCACTCCCTTAGAAATCCTGTGTTCTTGTCCCAAGCTCTTTTGAATTCAGATACTGTTTTCGTCTCCACCAGGAGCCGGTTCCACAAATTCACCTTGAGCTACTACTGAAAAAGGTGTGAGGAAAATCTAAATAAAAAGCGAAGGACATCCTCAACTGCTGTCGCAGGGACAGAGGCATAGCAAAGGACGTCCTTCACCAAGTTTTTAAAGTTATTTTTTTGGGGGTGGGAGGTGGTTAGTGACCACTGGAGGAGTCAGGGGAGGTCATCTGGTCATTTAGGGAACATTTTTGTGGCTTGGTCGTAAAAAAAAAAAGGGACCAAGTACAGTCGGCTAAGTGTTCGTCAGGGACGCCCTTCTTTTTTCCATTATCACTTGAGGACGTCCATCTGTTAGGCACACCCCAGTCCCTCCTACCGCTAGACATTAACTTAGCGGTAAAGTCTCTTGCGTTAACCATGCGGTAATTGCATACAGGTGTCAAGTCAGAGTTACCACCCGATTTTTGCCGTGCGCCAGAAAATAAAATATATTTTCTGGCGCATGTAGCGGGTGTGTGTCAAAAATGAAGTTACTGCACGGGCCACATGGTAGCCAGGTGGTAACTCCAAATTGACGCATGTTGGGTGCTCATAGACGCCTACGCGGCTTAGTAAAAGGGCCCCTTGATGCCTACGTGTTCTAACTCGTAACTGCAAAGAGTGCGTTCACATGGGAGGGGCATGGATGGGTCATAGGTGTTCTGACTATTTTAGCATGTGCTTTATTGAATACTGTCAGGCACCTAATTGCTGCATGTAGGTGTTTCCAGATTGTGGTCCAAGCACTAGTTATATTAGTCCTCGACTACTGTAATATAATGTACCTAGGTCTCCAAAATAAAGGAAGTTGCAGATTATTCAAAATGCTGCAGCCAAACTAATAGGAGGAGGCTGCTGGATTGATCATGCGACCCCTTTCCTATACAAACTACACTGGCTTCTCTGCAAGGCAAGGGTTGAATTCGAACTACTCACTCTAATCTTTAAATGACTTTACAGAATAGCTCCACACTACCTACAAAAGTTCATACAAATATACACAGACATTAGACTGGTACCTCCAAACAACCAAATCTGCCACCTTAAAAGAACAACCAATACAACAGTGATGGGCAAAGGTGCAGAACTATGGAACTCATTACCAATAAGGATTAGACAGATTTTAAACTATCTGAGCTTCTGTAGAAAATTAAAAACCTGGCTTTTTTGCAAATACTATGGACCAGAAAGAAACCCATCCTAGTGACCACTCAATTTCTTGCATACTCCAAGGGGCTACAAAGGAAGTAGAGCAATGACACAGACAATTCTGTACAACCAAGAGCCATAGCCAATTCATTAATTTGTTTTCTCTTTTTAGAGGTTTCTCCTCTTGTTTCAATGTAACGAATTATAGAGTTTCTTTTTTTTTTTTCAGTTTCAATGTTCAAGCTCTTCCCAATCTGGATTTGTTCTCCGCCTAGAATTTACTACTACTACTATTTAGCATTTCTATAGCGCTACAAGGCATACGCAGCGCTGCACAAACATAGAAGAAAGACAGTCCCTGCTCAAAGAGCTTACAATCTAATAGACAAAAAAATAAATAAAGTAAGCAAATCAAATCAATTAATGTGAACGGGAAGGAAGAGAGGAGGGTAGGTGGAGGCGAGTGGTTACGAGTCAAAAGCAATGTTAAAGAGGTGGGCTTTCAGTCTAGATTTAAAGGTGGCCAAGGATGGGGCAAGACATAGGGGCTCAGGAAGTTTATTCCAGGCGTAGGGTGCAGCGAGACAGAAGGCGCGAAGTCTGGAGTTGGCAGTAGTGGAGAAGGGAACAGATAAGAAGGATTTATCCATGGAGCGGAGTGCATGGGAAGGGGTGTAGGGAAGGACGAGTGTGGAGAGATACTGGGGAGCAGCAGAGTGAATACTGTTCTATAAACCGTGCCTACCTTTAAAGATTAAGCGGACTATAAATGCCAAAATGAAATTAAATTTACACCTGTAAGTGGTGGTGCCTAAATTTCAGTACCTAATTACTGACTTATGCTAGTATTCTATAACATATTAGCCCCCTATTTCTGTAAAAGTCACCAAGGACACATGCCCAATTTGCACATGCAATTTAATTGAATAATGAGCTAATTAGCGCAAATAATTTGCTTTTTAACAAAGAATTATTGCCACTCAATAAATCTAATTGAACTTCATGGGATCCACGCTTAAATTTTACGTATGATTTGAAAAAGGGGGCATGGAAATGGAAGGGTCATGAGCGGAACACGCCATTCCTAAAACTAACGTGCATTGTTATAGAATAACTAGGATATTTGCCTAATGTAAGCATGTACGTTTGCACCACGTTTCAGTTAGTGCAAATAGCCGCACCTAAAAATTTGATGCAATTCCCAGGCATAATCGCTGTTCTATAAACCGTGCCTACCTTTAAGCTTTGTTTATAGAATAGCACTTGTTTCTGCACTGATTTCTTTGGCGTCATATATACAAGCTAGCCCCAGGTGCACAAATTTCCTATTATAGAATGCGAGCTTAGGGCCTAACTTTTAGCATCCTTTATTGAATCACCTCCATAGTCCATAGTCGGAAAAGGGCCATTTATGCACATATTAGTGCACAAAAATACTAAAACATAACTCACTAGCCTGTACTAGGAGTGGCCTAGTGGTTAGGGTGGTGGACTTTGGTCCTGGGGAGCTGAGGAACTGTGTTCAATTCCCACTTCAGGCACAGGCAGCTCCTTGTGACTCTGGGCAGGGCTGTGCCTAGGGTGTCCTGTGCCCCCCTGAAGTTGGCTCTGCCCCCCCCCCCTGAAAACAATTGCTACACTACCTGCCCTCTTCTCCCCAGATCCTTTTCCTTTTTTTTTGTTTAAATTTACCTCTGTCCGGCGGCAGCATAGCGTTAGTGAGAAGGAGGCGGCGCTCCCCTGCCCCGACGTGTCAATCTTCCCTTCGCTCAGTGTCCCGCCTTCTTCTGACGTCATTTCTGATGTCAGAAGAAGGCGGAACTGAGCGAAGGGAAGACTGACACGTCGGGATGGGGGAGCGCCGCCTCCTCACTAACACTACGCTGCTGCCGGACAGAGGTAAATTTAAACAAAAAAAAGGAAAAGGATCTGGGGAGAAGAGGGCGAGGTAAGCATGGTGCGGCGGGGCGCCCCCCAGAGGATGGCGCCCTCCTGCCATGCTTACCTCGCTTACCGTGTTGGCACGGCCCTGACTCTGGGCAAGTCACTTAACCCTCCATTGCCCCATGTAAGCTGCATTGAGCCTGCCATGAGTGGGAAAGCATAGGGTACAATGTAACAAAAAAAACAAAAAAAATTCACCCTTGCAATGCATAGCTAATGAAATCTGCAGAGGCTTCTGTCATTCTTACTTCTTGGCTTAATCGTTTCCTGTCTCTTTGTTAAACAATTAAGCCGCTGCTGCAAATTTTCCAGCTGTGAAAGAAGCAAATGCAAAATCTCTTTGCGTTTCATCTGGGAAGAAACGGGAAGTTTTCTCCTTCACGGCAAAAGGCCATAAATTTAGCCCTACCGGAGACCCTCTCTGTAGGTTGTAATATACAGCACCAGCATGAGCATCGGTGGTGAGATACTGTGCTTGTTACAGGTCAAGACCTTGCAGAACCTGTCAGCAGGGTTTAGCGAGCTTATATTTCTTAAACAGACTCTACTCAGCAGCACTCTGTCAGAGCTTGATAAATCAGCAAGGATATTTCAAATTTTAAAGAAGATATAAAGCACATTTTTCTCATCCTTGATGGATTTCTTGATCATCTTCTGCTACTGTATGCCACAAAGATATTCAGATTCAGAAAAATACATTAGAATAATTATTTCCCATCCAGTTTTTTTTCCAGCTTTGAAAGAAAAGGTTCATTTTGTCCAACGAACAATTTTTCTATGTTAAAGATGCCTACAACAAATTTGCTATTTTTTGAATGCTCACAATTCAATTAAAAGTTAATTCTTAGTCAGCTGGATTATTGTAATTTATAGTATGCAGGTAGTAGTTATTTTCTTTTAAAGAATCTACAAACATTACAAAACACAGCAGTTAGATTAGTTTATTCTCCTGGGACATTTGATAGACTAACCCCTCTTTTGATAAGGACATGTGGAGGGGCATTTTCGATATGACATCTAAGTTGGACTTTGGATGTTTTACAAAACTGGAAAACATCTATTTTTCTTTTCAAAAATACCATTTGTTACAAGATTTTGTGCTCTGTGCATTTATTTGATCAGGCTATTTTTGGAAAAAAAAAAGCCATTGGGATGTAGGAGGGGCCAGCATTTTTAGCAGACTGGTCCCCCAGACATCCCAGGAAAGTAATGGGGCACCATAGAGGGCACTGCTGTGAACTTCATATAAATGCTCCCATTGCTCCATTATCTTGTCTGCTGAGCACCCCCAAATACACCCCTCAACTGTACACCACTACAATAGTCCTTATGGGTGAAAGGGGCACCTGTATGTGGGTACAGTGGGTTTCTGGTGAGTTTTGGAGGGCTCACAGTTTCCACCACAAGTGTAACAGGTAGGGGGAGGTATGGACCTGGGTCTACTTGTCTACAGTGCACTGTACCCACCACTACAGTACTCCAGGGATCTGGCTATAACATCTGAGGCTGTCATAGAGGCTAGTGAGTACTATTTTCTTCACATTTTTGGGGAGGTGGGAGGGGGTCAGTGACCACTAGGGGAGTAAGGGGGGGTCATCCCTGATTTCCTTCAGTTGTCATCTGGTCATTTAGGACACCTTTTTGTGCTTTATTTGTTATAAAAACAGGTCTAGACCAAAACGTTAAAGTTTTCACCCTAAACATTTTCATTTTGTTCCATTATGGCTGTAAAATGTCCAAGCGTTAGGCACTCCCTAAGCCCGTCCTAATCCTGCATTTGAAATGCCCCGACATGCCCCCTTGTGATTTGGATGCATTGCAGATGAAATGCATAGATAAATGTCTGCAAAATAGGTTTAGAAAATATTGATTTGGACATTTTGAGAAGGAATCCGTCCAAATGGTGCTTTATGACACGTTTTGGACATTTTTATCTTTCAAAAATGAGCTCCATTGGCACCCTATCCACGCTAGGATTTTGTTCAAGCTTTTTACAATGATATTTATAATATTTCAAGGTTTTGCACCTCAATACATGCATTCCTTAAGTATTCACCCTACTCTGAATATGTTGGCAAAATTGAGAGATCCTATGGGATTGCATTTTCCATCACCTAAAGGAGTTCAGTATCTGAGTATCTTTAAAATGTCTTTTATTTATTTGTTAGCAAATGCCTGAAATGGTCTTCTTATAGGCCTTCGATATTTGAATGCCTATCAGGGTTTTAGAAAATGTTTGAAAACATGTTATTTTAAATGATATTTAAGCTACAGTTACTGTATTACATGTTAAGATGATTATATTGTAATCCACATTGAACTGACCAGGTATATGCGGAATATAAGCAAGTGATAATGTAATGTAATATAAACAGATAGTTCAACAGCCAAAGGGATTTATACATTAAAAAGTAATTCTCAAAAGGTTGCCTAAAGTTAGGCACTGAGATGATGCATACTAAGCACTGTTCCCTCGAAGCTGAGTGGGAGTCTTCCAACTGCATTGCTACGAGTAGGGGGTGGAGCTTCAATATTGGGTTTTCAATCTCTAGGGACAGGCAGGTGCCCTGGAGTCCTGCAGAACTTGCTGTCTCTCACTATTGAAAATGTGATAGCAAAATAGCACCCCTTACTGGCAGGACTGTAGATGGAGGACACCCGCTAAGCTTAGAGGGAACAGTGGTTAAACACAAATTCTATAATAGCAGTTGTGTGTCATTATGGAACACTAGTGTAGATTGACATTCATGTATCTAACTTTAGGTGCAAACACTTATGCTAGCTCATTGGCTGGTGTAAATGCTCATATCTAACTTGTAGGCAGTTAGGCGCATAAATGCTAGCATTCTATACTACCGGACCCAACCTGCCCATAAGTCAAAGGGCCATGCCCCTCTCCTTGAATTTGCATGCTCTAGACTTTGTGTGCACAACTTTTAGAATACCAACTAAGGTTAGGTATGTGCATAATGGCCAACTGGTGCCAATTAAGGCCAACTATAGCCTATTATTGCTCAGCATCAATTATCAGCTCTTTCTTAAATTATGTGCACAACTGACTTTAATGTATAACTCACACACCAAAATTTGTGTCCTAGTAGCCAATTTGGGCACAGAACTTTCTAGAATTAAGGGGTCAGTGTCCGCCGCTAAATATATGTTAGCCCTATCCATGAGTTTTCAGCAGAACTATCAGGACAGTGCCACCCAAAATCTTAGCAACCATTATGACTTTATAGTAACAATTTGACATATGCCACTTGTGCAAGTAAATGTACAGAATACCAGAGCATTTGCAGGTAAGTGTACATTTATATCTGTCAGCGGCAAGCCAAGCTTCTACATGCTATTCTGCAAGGGTGCATATAAATGGCATGATGCATAAATGAAAAGAGGGTATTCATATGATAAGAGCATGAGCAGAACCTAGGAAGGTCTCCCATGCACGTATGCAATTTACAGAATACTAAGAATATTACACCTGTCCCTGTTGTACAGTATTTGGATACCTGCATAAAATCTGTTCTACTGTGCAGTTTAGGAAGCAACTGAAGGCATACATGATGATGATGATGATGATTATTATTATTACAATGAACTTCTATGCTTAAAAATATGTCATAACAGCATTACTTTTAGAACACATGCTGTTATGATATATTTTTAAGCTTGGCTATTCTTAACTTGCCATGTTTGGGTCAATCTGTCAGCACTGCATGATTGGAGAATAAACTTTGGTCACCCTGGACATTGTGATTGGCTTTTTTCCACTCTTCTTGGTTTGTCTGTGTGATTCGTGTGGACACCTTTGTGCCTTCTTGTGTTTGACTTACTGGCAGTGTGACAGAAAGTAGGATCTTGAAGTCAAACATTTGGATACTCGTTCATGCATCCCTCCAACAGGCATATGTTCCCATAAAGCTCAGACCCTGATCTACCCCTTTTGTTGCTTCTTTGCTCTACACACCGAGGAATTTGTTGTCCTACTACCAGAGTAAGTACTGCATTATGCCCTCCCACTGTCTTGGGGTCTCCTAACTATCTTGCTGTGACATTAGTGCTCTTCAGGTGGTTTGTGGCTTTCCACCCTGTCTTGCTGCTATGTTGACCCTCTTCAAGTGTTTGGGGTCTTCTAGCCAATATGTGTGCTCTGTTGGTCCTCTTCTGGTGTTTTTAGGCTCTTCCAGCTAATGATATTTCTACTTAACCCACTTCCACTGCTTTGTGGCCTTCTAATCAATATCATTGCCCTTTAATTCACTCCTGCTACCTTGGTGGCCATCTTGCCAACTTTGATGCCAAGTTATCCCTCTCCAAGTTCCTTGGTGTGTTCCTGCCCATGTTGGAGGTGCTTTGCCCTTTCCAGTACCTTGGGGTCTTCATTCCACTATTTATGCTGTTTTGCCAATCAGATGGTGGCTTAGAGTTGTTATGCTACTACCCTTTGCCTTCTTTTAGTGGTAGGGGCATTTAAGTGGAGGAGTGGCTTAGTGGTTAGGGTGGTGGATTTTGGTCCTGGGGAACTGAGGAACTGAGTTCAATTCCCACTTCAGGCACAGGCAGCTCCTTGTGACTCTGGGCAAGTCACTTAACCCTCCATTGCCCCATGTAAGCCACATTGAGCCTGCCATGAGTGGGAAAGCGTGGGGTACAAATGTAACAAAAAAAAAAAAAGCCATTCTTGATATCTGTAGTCTTTTGCCTCTGTTACAGATGTTTGCCAGCAAACTTTAAGCAAGTTTCATTAAAAATTGCTGGGAAACACTTCTGTTATCGAAGAAATGAAACAAAAGTGACAAATGAATGGAATGGAAAATTAAACCAAAGACATACCAAACCAAAAATCTTTTTGATGTGCACATCCCTAGATATTTGGCTTTTACAAGGTCACTTGCAAACATGGAGTATGTTTTGGTTGTGATTTATGTTTCCATTTCCCCTGTTTTAATAGGCAATGGAACTCATTTTCAAAGCAGATGAGTGTCTCAAAATGTCCTAAAAAGTTGATCTGCCAATAATGTCCAAATTGTGATTTTCAAAAGGCAGAATTTGGACTTCCTACACTGCAGTTTGTCAAAATAGCAAGGGGGTGTGTTGTGGGTGTGTTTAAGGTGGGACTAGACAGGGCCCAAATTTAGAACATGAACTGCGATAATCGAGAATGAAGAAATGTCCAAGTCAAAAAAGAAGGGCATCTTAAGTCAACCTGTTTCAGTTACAACCAGGGTATAAAAAGGTGCCCTGATTGAGCAGCTGACCACTGGCGGGATTAAGGTATGACACCCTCATGAATCCCCCAGTGGTCACTGTCCTTCCTTCCTCACCCCTGAAAGTGACACCAGAAAGGGAAACTAGGCTCCCTGACAACATTAGACATTATGGGCATTCTGAACACAGCAGCAGCAAGCAGGTCTGAAGGGTAGCCAAGTAGCCAGCGCAGTGGATTGTAAACCAGGGGACACAGGTTCAAATCCCACTTCAACTTTCTCTCTCTCTCTCTCTTTTTTAACCTTTAAATTGTAAGCCCTCCAGGAACAGAGATATACCTACTGTACCTAAATATTAAAGACATCTGCAAGCATGAGGGCTGTTGAGGTGGTGCACAGTCAGGTACAGTAGATATTTCTCTGTCTCTGGAAGGCTCATCATTTAAACTAACAGAGTTGCAGTGGAATATGAACCTGGGTGCCCTAGAATAAAGTCCACTGCATTGAGCACTGGGCTGCTCCTCTGCTCTGCATGGAATTCCATGTGGCCATTTTTATACAAATGCTGCCACACAGACATCCTTGTTCCTGTTTTTTTTGGCATTCATAATTCAGATGTTTTATTTTGGAAAATGGCTTTTCATTTTGGACATTCTCATGTATTTTCAAGCAGGAAACACTGATGTTTTTCAAGTTCGAAAATGGCTGTGAGGTGGACTTTTTTTTTTTTTAGATGTTATGAGTGGGACGTCCCAATTCTGACTTGGATGTTCTTTCAAAAATTCCCCTCCACATGTAAATCAAAATCAATTTTTGACACAGGGTAAAGAGGTACTAGAAAAATGTGTTTGTATGTTTATGTTTTTTACTGGTTAATTCCTCCAGTCCTTTAAGATTTTTCTTTAAGGAGCATTGTGAAAATTCATTAGGGCTTTTAATAGATCCTGAAAAGATAAAGCTATAGCTATAATAGTTATCTCTAATTTTGGAATGCATGTACTGCACTGGAGTGTGAAATTACAACACCTTGTTTTGGGTTATGAAGGACATGTGTACTGGATTGTCCATGTTATCACTTAAATTTGATCATGACATATAGCACTGTGAAGCATGACATCATAGCCCACAATGTAGCAATTACTGAATGGTCATGTGAGTGCATAGGACAGAAGGAATCTGCTATATCTCTTGTATAAGTCCTTTAGTGGATATTTAATATTGGGATGGGTTCTCAGTACCGAGTGTTTCAAGTTTCATGAAACATTGCATATGGAGGGAAGGAGAATGAGCAATCAAAGGTCAGAGCATGAGGAAGGGGTCAGATGGAAGAACAAGAAAGAGATGAGCTGAAGCATACCAAAGGATATGGAGATGCAGAAGAGTTAGAGTATGGTTTCAGGCTGGGCAGTGTTTTATTCCTATGATTTTCAGAGTCCTATCAGTTTGCAAGTATTTTCCATAACCAATCATTTAGCACATCCAGTGATCCAGACGGACATTTTAAATGACTTCACCCGGGACCCTCATAGTGGTAACTTTAATGATTGATTTTAAGGTCTGCTACTGTAACCTGTTCACTGCTTTTGTGTACACATACACTATTTACTAGCTTCAGGCTGGGTCTGGCCTTGTATATTTGGTAGAATACAGTAGAAATTTGCCTGTTGCTATATTGCTGCTAAGAGTCTGCTTTACTAGCTTTTTCTATAAATAGGTGACATTAAATAGATTAGATAATACAGAAAATACGGATATACAGAGGAAAATGTTTGGTTCAGTGCTTTTTCAGGTCAATTACCCATTCCACTCATTCCATCCATTTTTAAAGTACAGAATGATTCCTTTCATTTGTCTTCCCATTTAATCAATAGGGCAAGCATGTTTTCACTATTACAGTGGAGTTTTCCATCCATTTCCAATGAAACATGCTTGCTACTGAAGTCAATATTCTTGTCATCTTGATTTTTATTCTTATGAGACCAATAAAGATCTCAGTTATTATACTTGGCTCTTTTAAATGCAGATTTCAAAACTCTTTTGAAATAATCATGCAAACTTAACTTGTGCATCAAAAATTTAGTTGGAGAATCTAGATAGTGTGCTGCTGGTATCTTGGTAGCTTTGCTACAGTCAGCCGCAGTCTCATCGCTTCTTGCATGATGAAAAGATAGCTCGTGCTAGTGAGTGCCCCCTCCCTGCATCAAAAATTTAGATTGAACTTTGAAATCCTGGTCATCAGAACAAATAATTCTATATATCTTAGAAATTGTGAAAATGATAATCTTTCTTTCAAACAAATATGATGACAACTGTCAAACAGGACTATGTTACAATCAATCTCTTTAATATGCACTTTTTATTTCCACTTTCGTCATAGTTAGCATTGATCAATATAGGGTAGTTAGTTTAGGGTTTGAGGTAAGTTTCCGATGTCCAATTTTATAGCAGATTCTTACCATGAGGTCACTGTACCAGTGACTTCATGGTAAGAATCTTAAAAGGGAACTTTAAAACAATACAGGAATGTAAGACCTTTGAAGTCAGAATGATTAAATATTTTGACACCCACCAGACAGGACTTAACAAAGATCTGGGGTTTCTAGCCCATTATAATCATAAAATTGTACTGCTTTGTCACCTTCCTGTCTCCATACATATCTCACCTGTTCCTCTTCCTGTCTCTCACCTATCCATCCCATCCTGTTAGACTTCACTGGAATGCTTTGATGTTTCACTTATATATACTGTCATCTACCAACATTTGCTTATTTCCGATCTGACAAAGAAGGGCAACCATCGAAAGCTAATCAAGAAATGTATTAAGCTATGTCCAATAAAAAAGGTATCACCTTATTTTCTTTTCCTTGTTTTATTTTGTTTGATATACAATGCTGTAGTTGGTGCTAACTGAAAAATTGAGTCTTGGATAATCCACATTGCTGACTTAAATCATCAAAGGCCTTACATTTACCATTCCTTAGTAATTGAGATAGAGACCAGATTCCTTTTTGATGACACTGTTTCCAGGGTCAACTTCTGTTGCTGGACTCAAACCACTGCATAAGCGTTGGGATTGCTTGCCTTCTGTTACACAAATATACAGCACTGCACTAGTGATGATCCCCCGACGAAGTGAAAGCAACCATTGATCTGATCCAGTATGGCCGTTCTTATGTTCTTATGTATTTTAACCCTGCTATTGCAAAATCAGTCCTTGGCCAGGGACCATGTACTAATGGGTTCTTCTAGAACTCTGCAGTCTTGGACCCTAAATCCACCCACTAGGTGTTCCTGTTGAATAATGACTACGGTTGTGCCCCAGGAAATCTGAGTCCTACTTCTGCAGCATCCACAGCCTTAGCTGACTCGCAGAGTGGAAGAGCTGAGTGAGGAATCAAACCCAGGTCCCTCTGCATCGCTGTTAAGAACACTATCATCAGGCTACCCAGCTACAGTATCTATCTTCTGAGCCTTTACTAGGATGGACAGGTTTGTCAGGTTTTTGAAAATGTATTGTTCTGACAGCCTGACAAATGCCCCCCCCCCCCTCTAAAATAGATACATATTTTGGGAGTAAAATTGAGCCTAATGTGGTCAGTGTTTAAAAAAACCGCTGGCCTCTATGGACAAAACCAAAATCTCAATATGCAATGGCAGTATCTGGATAGTGGCTGCTGCTGAATATCTGGAGTTTGTATTTAGCACTACAGCCATTTAGATAGCAAGAAAATTCAGCCACTATCTGGAGCAAATCCATATACACTTAGCACAGCTTTTGTTCTGTCTTAAGTTATGTGAACAATTATCCAGAGAGTGGCACTGAAAACTGCAGCTATATGGATAAGGGCTGGCTCCGCCCCAGCTCCGCCCACAGACCACTTCTGCAATATCCTGCAGTGGTCAGAGGAAATATCCAGTGGCATTATCTGGATAGTGTTGCTGAATGTTGAACTCACCGGGACTTACTTGGTTCTCGGGTTCTGCTAACCAGATAGCCCTTTTGAATACTGGCCCCTTTAATTGCCCCCTGAAATATTAGTTTTGCAGACTAATACAGCTGTTTAAGTGTTAGTCCCTGAATAACTGGAATGTGTTTCAAGGGCATAATAAAGCTGTATTCCCCTGTCTGCTTTTTACATTTATAAAACTAAATTCCTGGGTTAGTTGCATCAGGGGTCTGTGTAGTCATTTGCCACTATCTGTCTTGAAGTTCCTTTAGAAATAAATATTAATCAACCTGTGGTGAGGGTACACATTGCAGCTTTAAAGTTTTAAAGCCTGCAATAAATAAGCTGCCGACAGTGAGGCTGGAGAGTGTACAAAAATCCACAGTGTCAGTTAAAGTACTCCACGCTACTAAAGAGAAGGCAAATTTTTATATCATTCCTTCCATTTATCTAGTACCCTGACAGCTGAGACTCTTCAGTTATGGCTTTCCAATTTGGAAGCATTAGGGTCGGTACAATAAACACGGTAAGCACAGTTTGGGGGGGAGGTGCACTGAGCTTTGGGGATGCCAAAAGCTACTACATGCCATGCTTACCTGTTGCTCCAGGCTAGTTTCCTTTCTGGTGGTAGGCATTGACATGTGCCTCCCACTTGCCAAAATGCACTACCAGAGCATGCTGCAAGCCATGCATACCTGTTGCACCAGGCTAGTTTTCTCTCCCTTTCCTTTCCTAGCTCCTGCGTGTCATGCATCTCTCTCTCTACCGCCCTCTCTCCTTGCTCCCCAAGTCTCTCCTTCCCCCAAAACATCTCTCCCTCCTTGCCCCGCCCCTGAGTTTAGCGCATCTATCCCTCTCTTTGCTGCAGTACAGCACCTCTCTCTCTCTCTCCCTTCCCTGCTCTCCTTCCAGCAGCATCAGTGAAGTAAAAATCAGGACTGCTTTGACCAGCCCGGGGGGCCAACCTTCAGTCGCATCCTGCCCTTTGAAGCAACTTTCTGTTTCTTTGAGGATGGGATGCAGCTGAAGGAAGGCCCCCAGGCTGTTCAAAGCAGTCCTGCTTTTGACTTTGCTGATGCTGCCAGAAGGAGAGCAGAGAAGGGAGAGAGAGTGGTGCCAGACTATGGTGGTAAAGAGAGATAGAAGAACTGGACTTGGGAGAGGGGAAGGAGAGAGAGAGAGAGAGATGCTGTATGGGAGGGCATGGAAAGGGAAAGAAGTGCTGGACTTAGGTGGGCAAGGAGGGGGAGAGGTGCTTAGGGGGTGCGGTAAGGAGGGAGAGAGGTTCTGTACCAGTGGAGGGCAAGGAAAGAGGTGCTGTATGAGGGGCATGGAGAGGGAAAAAAGCGCTGGACTCGGGGGGCAAGGAGGGAGAGAGGTGCTGCATTGGGAGGAGGGGGAGCAAAGAGGAAGAGATTTGCTGCATTGGGGGAGGGGGAGCAAGGAAGGAAAGAAGTGCTGCATTGAGGGGGCAAGGAAGGTGAAAGATGCTAGACTTGGGGGGGGGGGGGGTTGGGAGGGAAGAAAGAGATCCAGTGAAAGGATTAAGGAAGAGAAGAGAGAAACACTGGGCCCACACAGGAAGGGAGAGAGATGCTAGATGTGTGTGTATGGGGGGGGGGGGGGGGTGAGTGGAAGAAAAAGAGAAAGGGAGACACACTGGCATGGAGGCAAGGGAAAGGAGAGACTAGGATGGAGCTGAGGCTAGTGAGGATTGATAGGGTGAGTACAGAAGAAGGAAATGGGGGACTAGGGAGTAGGAGAAAGTTAGAGAGGAAGGTATAGGAGTCCTGAGAAGGATAGAGACAGAGGGGGGGGGGGGGGGGGTAGTGGGAATGCTGGAGAGGTGATGAGAGGGAGATGGAAAAGGCTGGTAGGTTGATGAGAGGTGAAAAGGAAGAGACTAAGGACTATAGGATAAAAGAAAGGGAGAATGAAGGTAAAATAAAATGGGCAGAGAAAAACAAACAAACAAACAAACAAACAAACAAAGATATCAGTAGAGAAGGAAAGGAAGAAGACATGAGATGAGAGAAGAAATGGAAAGGCCAACCTGGAAAATAATTTAGAAGACTGTCACATGGAAATTGGAAAAGAGACTGAGGCCAGCTCAATTAGAAAAATAAAATGCCCAGACAACAAAGGTAGAAATTAAAAATATTATTTAAATTCTTTTTAAGGATTGGGAAATGTACATCTGTTCTATTTGTGTGTTTAGCAGAGTACAGGAGAAATTGCATTTCTGTTCCTCTTCTACCAGTATTGAGTCTGAATTTCTTGGGAAGAGGGGAGGAGTGGAGAGGTCTCCCATTTCAGTCTTTGTCTGCAGAGTCCTGTTGGTCCCTTATTTTGTATCAGGTGAGGGTCTGTCTGTTTTGCATGTGTAACTGAGGTGAAGGATTCTGCTAGCATATAGTGTCTGTGTAGGAATTTCTTACTCTCAAAGAACTCAGCAGCTAATAGCATAAATTACGGTGTTCTAACCAGATCTCAGTAGTGACTCTTGTCACAACAAGACACAGCCTGGTGATTCACTGATATCATCATCGGTCTCCCCTTAATTCATGTTCATTCAAATCTTTTAAATATTTAAGTTGTATGTATCTTTAAAGAATTAATAAAATATACACTGCATTGCTTGATAGAAAATCATAAAGCTACTTAGCTTCTTCAAAAATATGCTGAACCGTTATAGGACCCTCATTTATGAACAAGCAGAAGCTAAGGCAAACGCTAGGTCCAAACCCTGATGCAGCATGCTGAAACATGGGCCGTGTTGGTGATAGTCTTATAATGGTTCAGCACGTTATTGAATAAGCTAAGCAGTGTTATGATTTTCTTTCAAGCAATATAGTATATAGTTTATTAATTCTTCAGCAGTGGTAGTGCGTGATATGAGACTGGGGCTGAGGGCTAAGGCACATGTCAATGGTGAGACTGTGAGATATGATGCCGAATCGGGGCCAACCAGCAAGAAGAGGAAAGTAGAGATGCTGGATTGGGGGGAAGAAGGAAGAAAGAGGATATGTGCTTGTTTAGGGAGGGGGGTATGGTGGAGTGAGATGTGTACACAGGGAAATGATGGTTCAAGATGAAGGAGGAAAGTTACTTGAACCATTTGGGGTGGGGTGGGAAAAGGAGGGGAAGGTGGACAGGGTGAGAGGGGATGAAGGAAGGAAAGGTGGGGTGGGGGAGGAGAGAATAGTGATATAAAGGGAAAGGGAAATGGCACTTGATATACTGCCTTTCTGAGGTTTTTGCAACTACATTCAAAGTGGTTTACATATATTCAGGTACTTATTTTGTACTAGGGGCGATCTGAGGGTTAAGTGACTTGCCCAGAGTCACAAGGAGCTGCAGTGGGAATTGAACTCAATTCCCCAGGATCAAAGTCCACTGCACTAACCACTAGGCTACTCCACTTATAGGGGCATAAATGGGGATATTAGTCCTTGCAGGAAATAGGATTTCATGGAAAATGCTGGACGTAGGAAGGGAGAGTAGGAAGACAAAGGGGAGATGCTGGACCTGAGGTGGGGAGTAGAAAGACAAAGGAGAGATGCTAAGTATGAGGAAGGGGAGAGAGGAGATGCTAGATTAGACAGGGAGGAAAAGGAATATGGGAGGATGATGGACATGGTGGGTTTATAGGATGAAGGAAAATACTGGACATGGGATGAGTAGGGTGACTGAGTGGAGATGCTAAACATGGAGGGTAGTAAGACAAAGGGGGTGCTGGCTGCTGAATGGGGACTGAAAGGAAGGTGTTGGATATGGGAGGAATAGGAAGATATGGGAGGTGATGAGATGGAAGGGAGAGAGGAACACAGATGGATGCTGGATATGAGGGGGAAGCAAGGTGATAAGGACAGAGATGCTGGATAAAGTAGAAGGCAAAGATATTGGATGGAAGGGAGGAGAGAGTTTATGTGAATTGAGGCAGCAAGAGAAAGAGAGAGCGGAGATACTTGTCAGAGGAGTGAACACAGAGGAATTGCTATACAGAGAGGTGGAAAGAGAGAGAGAGAGAGAGAGAGAGAGAGAGAGAGAGAGAGAGAGAGAGAGAGAGAGAGATAAAGAGAAAAGGTGCTGAAATAGCAAAAAAAGAAAAAACATGGGGAATAAAAGGATGAGGAATGGGAGGGCTGGGATGAGTGGGAAATAGAAAGCTGTAGGTGGATGCTGAAAAAAGAGAAAGATTGAAGTCTGATAGCAAGAATGAATGAAGTCTGAGCAGATAGCGAGGCAGAAAAATAAATGGAGAAAAGCTGAAAGGTAGAGATGGATATAAAAAATAAGTGAAAAAGAAAGGAAGGGAGAGAAGTGGCGGATTGACTGGAGACCCTGGAAAGAAAATTAAGAAAAGGCAGAAGAAAGCAGAAACTGGAGACTTGATCAGAATAACATGATCAGAATAAAATAAAACAACCAGACAACAAAGGTAGAAAATATAAGTTTATTTTTAATTTAGTGAATAGATAATGCTAGTTTTATAGTAAAGAATACTGTAGGAAAGAACTTATGAGCAGATTGAGACAAGGAGAGAAAATGACTAGAATCAATCTGATTGGAAAAATAAAATGCCCAGAGATCAAAGGTAGAAAAGAAAAAAAAAATTACTTGAAATGTTTAGGGACTGGAATGTGTCAGTTTTGGAAAATGTGCATCCTTTCTGTTGTATTGTTTTCTAGCATTGCTTTCTTGATATTTCCATTTTAGTTTCTGTCTACACTTTTTCAATATCCAATGTGTGGTTCCTTAGGTGAGGGTATATTTTGCATGTGTGAGAACGTATGCTAATATATAGTTTTTATCTAGGGATCAATAGCAAAGCAGCTTGTTCTAGTTTCTCAGTAGCAGATGTGTTTGGTATTAAAGGGCAAAGTATAATATTCATAGTTCATTCTTTTTATAAGTAGGGTTGTTGCGGTTTGAGTCCTGGGAATTAGGACTGTTGTGGTTTTATAAGTTTGCTATATAGGTTTGGAGTCTCTTTTTGCAGAGTTTTGTGTTATTTCGCAGAGTGAAATTTTAGGAAAGGACGTCCAGCAGCAGAATATGGATGTCCCAAGTCAATACGTTAGATTTAGACGTTCGTTTCTCATATATTTTAGAACAGGATCTGCCCACATCAGCCTATTCTAAAATACATGAGAAATGGACATCCAAGTGCTGGCTCTATGCAGCATGGATATCCATTTTACAAACTGAAACATCCAAACTATGAATGGGGCAAAACAAGGGACATAGATAAGTACTTAAGTACATAAGTATTGCCATACTGGGAAAGACCAAAGGTCCATCGAGCCCAGCATCCTGTTTCCAGCAGTGGCCAATCCAGGTCACAAATACCCGGCAAGATCCCAAAAATGTTTTTGTGACAGCAAAGGAACATCCATATTACAAAATGGCCACACAGTGGTTCATGAGAACAAGAAGCCTAATGGTTAAAGCAGCCTGCAGAGAACAGGCCAGAGATCCAGAAGTTGTTGGTTTGGGTCCCACTGTATTTTTAAAATAAATTTGTTTTGTTTTTAATTGTGAGCCCTCCTGGGACAGGAAAATACCTATGACTTCCTTTACTCCATTCAGTGGAGAACTGCTCAATCAGAGCATCATTTGTAACCTGGATGTGTAAAGTACCAGGTCTAAATAAGGATGTCCATCTTTTTGAACATGGATGTCTCTTCCCCGTCTGGAATCGGAGTTGGACATCCATCTTTTGCACTTCCCTAGTCCTGCACAAAACACATACAGACCACATCCCTTTGCCATATAGACGTACTGCAGTTTTAGACGTCCATATTCTGGCTTTATAACAGTATTTGGAAGTCCATGCGATATGGAAATTTAAATGTTTACGAGACTGGGAGACTGGGTGTCTAAATGGCAGATGACGTTTAATGTGAACAAGTGCAAAGTGATGCATGTGGGAAAGAGGGACCCAAACTATAACTACGACATGCAAGGTTCAGCATTGAGAGTCACGGACCGAGAAAGGGATCTCGTTGATGATACTTTGAAAACTTCTGCTCAATGTGTTGCTGCGGCTAGGAAAGCAAATAGAATGTTGGGTATCATTAGGAAAGGGATTGAAAACAAAAATAAGGATATTATTCTGCCATTGTATCGGTCCATGGTGCGACCGCACCTCGAATATTGTGTCCAATTCTGGTCGCCGCACCTCAAAAAAGGCATAGTGGAATTGGAAAAGGTGCAGAGAAGGGCGACAAAGATGATACAGGGGATAGGACGACTTCCCTATCAGGATAGGCTGAAGAGGCTGGGGCTCTTCAGCTTGGAGAAAAGGCGGCTGAGGGGAGATATGATAGAGGTCTATAAGATAATGAGTGGAATGGAACAGGTTGATGTGGAGCATCTGTTTACGCTTTCCAAAAATACTAGGACAAGGGGGCTTGTGATGAAGCTGCAGTGTGGTAAATTTAAAATGAATCGGAGGAAATTTTTCTTAACTCAACGCGTAGTTAAACTCTGGAATTTTGCTGCCAGAAAAGGTGGTTAAGGCAACTTAGCGGACTTCAAAAAAGGGTTGGACGGCTTCCTGGAGGAAAAAGCCATAGAATGTTATTGAATGGATGAGGGAATAATACAGTATTTCTAGGATGGGTGGGACAAATTGCTTGTTCTTTTAGCTGCTGTCGGTGACAGGGTGCTGGGCTCGATGGACTCTTGGTCTGTCCTAGCATGGAGATGCTTATGTACTTATGTACTTATGTACTAATGGGGCTTCTAAAATAAGCACCAAAGTGTCTGGCAGTGGAAGGAGACTGTGTAGCTGTTCCAGAGATGATACCACAATTTGAATAATAATTTTGTATGGCGAGTTGTATGGGGAAAGGTCCTAGCTCAACTATAGGTGACTGTGGAGTATGTTACAAAACTGGAGGTTCTGGGTTTATACTGAGATTCGCAGAGCTGCCAAGTTACCCAGTTTTAGACAGTGGTGTGCTGGTAAAGGCTTAACAACAGGTTCTCTCCCCCCCCCCCCCGGTCCACCTCTGCGCCCCTTGTCCACCTCTGCGCCCCCCATCCACCTCTGCGCCTCCCGTCCACCTCTGCGCCCACCCCCTAAAATTGCAGAGCTGGCTATAGCCGGGGAGAGAGCCTGGGGGGGGGGGGGGGGGGGCAATGCATTACTCTCTCCAGGAAAAAGAAAATTAAATGATCCCAGGTTCCAATCTAATTCATGTTTAATGTGGGATAAAATGCCATAAATAAGTACATAAATATAAACTTTTAACGTTGAGCACCTGATTCTCAAAGTGGACATATTCCAAACACTATAATGAAAATAAAATGATTTTTTTCTACCTTTGTTGTCTGGTGACTTTGTTTTGCTGATCATGCTGGCTCAGTATCTGATTCTGCTGCTATCTGTCCTCTTAACTCCATTTCCAGGGCTTCCTTTCCATTTATTTCTTTACTTTCCTCCTTTCTTCTTCATTTCTTGCCCTACATCCGTAACTCAGTGGTTTAGTCACGGGTGGGCCTGGGTGGGCCGGGGTCCACCCACGTAGGGCTCAGGCCCACCCAACAGTAGCACACATTTAGTGGTAGCTATGGGATTCCAAGCTCGGCCAGCTGAAGACTTCCTCCAGATGGTAACGAAACGCTACTCTCCATGATACCGGCACCTGCGTATGTTCGGTTTTCAGTGCATGCCTGCTGCAGACTGTCAAGGTGGAAAGAAGCATTTTCCCACCAGTTGAGATATTTTATTGGGTGGTGGTTGGGGGGGGGAGGGGAAACAATTGGTGCCCACCCATTTCTTCCCTAGGCCCACCCAAAATCTGTTGTCTGGCTACGCCCCTGCCGTAACTAAAAGCTGGGTCCTCCGCAGACTTGACTGTCCAGTGGATCCAGCTTCTGCCTATTTTCTCCATCCATGTGCAGTTTTTCTCCTCTCTTCCTTGTCCCTCATCTCATCTCCTTCCTCTCTGTTCCCTCCCCTCCATTCATGTCCATCATTTCTTCTCTCTCCCTTCCCTCTCCTCCATCCATGTCCAGCATTTTTCCTCTCCCCCCTCCATCCATGTCCAGCATTTCTCCTCTCTTCCCTCCGTTCATGTTCATCTCACTTCCTCTCTCTTCCCTCCCCTCCATCCATGTCCAGCATTTCTTCTCTCTCCCTTCCCCTCTATCCATGTGTGTATCTCCTTCCTCTGTCTTCCCTCCCCTCCATCCATGCCCAGAATTTCTTCTCTCTCCTCTCCATCCATGTGCATCTCCTTTCTGTCTTCCCTTCCCTCCCCTCCATCCATGTCCAACAAGTCTCCTCTCTCCCTGCCCTCCCCTCCATCTATCCATGTCCAGCAACCCTCCTCTCTCCCATGCCCTCCCCTCCATCCACACATGTCCAGCAACCCTCCTCCTCTCCCCTCCATCCACCCATGTCCAGCAACTCTCCTCTCCTCTCCCCTCCCCTCCATCCATTCATCCATATCCAGGAATTCTTTTCTCTTCCCTGCCCCTCTCCATCCATCCATACCCAGCAATTCTGTTCTCTCCCCTGGCCCCCTCTATCCATCCATACCCAGCGATTTTCCTCTCTCACCTGCCCTCCCCTCCCCTCCCGCTCCCATCCCTGTCCAGCGATTCTCCTTTGTCCCCATCCTCCCCTCCCATTCATATCCACCTGCCGGTCCTCTTCTCCCCCAACATCCCCCTTTTTCTTCCTGCCACAGTGCCACCCTGTGTGGTTTAAATCTTTTTTATTACCTCTGTTGAAGCGGCCGCGTCATTGAAAGCCCTGCCCGTCTCTAGCCTTCCCTTCGTGAGTACATTCCCTCAGTCCCGTCCTCGCAGAAAGAGGAAATGATGTCAGAAGGTGGGATTCTGAGTGAATGAACTCACGAAGGGAAGGCTAGAGACGGGCAGGGTTTTCAATGATGCGGTCACTTCGACAGAGATAATAAAAAAGATTTAAACCCCCCAGGCAGTGCGGAGCGGGCGCAGGCAAACAAGGCCTGTGGGAGGTGAGGTAAGCAGGGTAAGCATGGCTTGTAGCACCCTCCCGCCATGCTTACCTTGTTTACTGGAGCCGGCTCACCGTGCAGAACAACCGGCTCACAAGATCAAAGAATTTAACAACAGGCTCTTGCGAGCCGGTGCGAGCCGGCTCCAGCACACCACTGGTTTTAGGCCAGTTCTGGCATTCTGATTACCCTCAAAACACAAAAAAGAACTTAACTTTCTGCCAGATTCTATATATAGCACCTTAATTTCTACACAGAAATCAAAGTGTATTCTATAACAATGGTAGGGTTCAACACTAAGAGCCTGATATTCGGCCTGCGGGATTTAGCCACACAGCCTCTCGCAGTCAGCTCTGAGCTCGGATATTCAATGTTGAGCCATTTCCAGTGACCAGCATTGAATATCCATTTTATTTTTGGCTGGCTTTTAAACATAACCAGCCACGTTGATGTTCAACATTGGCCAGTTAAGTTTAAACCGGCCAAAGATAGGCGACTCAATTTGGCAGCCAAACTTAGCTGATGATGCGCTGAATATTTGCGGATAGCCAGATATATCGTGCAATATAGCCATTATCTGTTAAGTGCTGACTGTGAATATTCAGTGGGAGATAACCGGCTATCTTCCGCTGAATATTAGAGGACAGCCAGTTAAGCACTACTTAACCGGCCAGAAATGGCGATAAGACCTCAAATTCATAGTTGATGCATGTAGAGTAAAAAAGGGGGGAAAACCTCACAGAGGGCCCCTTTTAGAAAGCAGTGATAAGCCCAACACGGGCTTATTGCTTGCTAAAAAGGTAATTCCCACCCCCAGCGTGTCGTTATATCCGGCGCAACAAAAAATATATTTGTAGCGCTGGTGTGTACCCGACGGTAATCAAGCAGTGCTATGTGCTGCCTGGTTACTGCCAGGTTAGCGTGGGAGCCCTTACCCCAATTTCAATGGGTGGTGGTAAGGGCTCCCTTCTGAAATGGCCGCATGGCAAGTGTTTCACTTGCCGCATGGCTATTTCTTAAAAAAAAGAAAAACCTACCTTTTCCCCACTGTGCTAATATGGGGCCTCGGCGAGCATCATAAACAAGCGCTGACACCAACGCAGGCCCCCTTCTGCCGCAGTTTGGAGAAAGAGGCCAAGTTGTCTGGGCTAGAGGGCATGTATGGTTGGAAATTTGTATGTACAAATGATTCCATCTTGATCTTATGATAATTTTATTCAAAAGGCTCTCAGAAGTCTTCAACCCGGACCTCTGATTCTCGCTGGCTGCTTGTTTGCCAGGTTCGTCTGTCCCTGATAGCTTCAGTCAGCATTTAAGAAGCTCCACTGTATTTTCTGTTACAAACATGACTTCACTCCAAGTATTCTAGCACCTGAACTCAAGTGAGTATAATAAATGTCAGAGGAGTATTTATAGCTTGGTAGATGGAGAATTTCCAGTTCCCCGTACTGCACTAAGAGCAATCCAGCTGGTAACTCCATTAGATCTGCATTTTAACAGATATAAGCTGAAAATAGAAAAGTGTCATGTACCTTATAGCTGTTTTTATATCCATTTGAACTGAAGCAGATTATTGAATTAAAATTGAGTAAGACACCAGTTGTTCATATCCATACCATTTTTTTAACAACTTGCTTTGGACAAAAATCCAAAAGAAAAATTATATGAAGAACAGAAAGTTCTGCCTCAAGACTGGTTTGCCAAAACTCCCTTCCAAGCAACTTATTGTTTAAACTGTTCAGTGTGTGGTCCATGAACGCAGGATAAAAGTGTACATTATGACATGATTTCTTATAAATTGAATATGTACCTAAGAAAAGAGACTGTAGCCCACCTGGCAGGGCATAAGCATAGAGGGACTTCCAGATTTAAAAGAACATTAAATAATATTTACAGAAAAATCAATCCTTTCATCAACTCATGTTCTGCAGTCCCTTTACTCTTAGGGCAGATATTTATGATTGAAATAAGGGAGTCCTACATTCTTCCTGATCCTGCAGTGAAATTGTAATTCCATGTGCTTAGACCAACAGGCAGTCTGTTTAGAAAGTGAAAGAAAGGTGATGATGTCACAAAGTTGACACTGTTGTTTTGTGGTTTATCATTTCAAGAATGAGTGTATAGGTGAACATTGAACTGTTAAGGGCACACATTCTTTGGTTAAGCATAAATAAGTGGATATTTGTGCAAAGGAGCCAAATTAAATTTGTATAAAACACACCAATGGGAATGCTTTTTAAAATATGGTTTATTTAATACAGAAACTTTCCAAACTATAAGTTCTTTGAAGGTAATTCTGTAACTGGACCCTTTCTTTTAAGCTCCTGATCATAGGCGGTCGGTGGCCCAACTGTTTGGGGAGGCTAAAGGGGGCGGGGTTAGGGGTGGGGCCAGGGGTGGAACTTAAATCCATAATTGTCTGATAACACACAGAAAAAATAAATAAAAATAAAAGTCACAATTAATACCTTTTATTAAATTTAGATATTAGATATGTATCCTATGTCAAAGAATAAAGTGGTTGCTCAAAGCATATTCTAAGCACAATCGCTCAACTGCAAAACACAATGCACAACTTTGTGCAAAAACACACTCAAACCCTTACTGTACCATAAATATTACACTGGGCAGAACCTAATACACCAATATACCACCCATACGGAAAATGCAGACTGTCAACAATATGAAACAAGGGATCATATCATCACAATTCTCATGTAGAGCCACAAAACACCCTAATTCATGTTTAATGTGGGATAAAATGCCATAAATAAGTAAATAAATATAAACTTTTAATGTTGAGCACCTGATTCTCAAAGTGGACATATTCCAAACACTATAATGAAAATAAAATGAACTTTTCTACCTTTGTTGTCTGGTGACTTTTTCTGATCATACTGGCCTAGTATCCGATTCTGCTGCTATCCGTCCTCAGTGCAGGTCAGGAAGTCATCCTCGTTAAATATCTCCCTGGCAACCCAGGACACCCCCCCCCCCTCCTCTCTCAGCAGTAAAGTAAACAAATTAAACCACAAACCAATTTCTACAACTGGTTACACAAGGCTAGAGGGCTTTCACTGCAGCTCCTGCTGTGAGGATGAAGGTAAATCAATAATTTAAACCCCTCAGAGCACAGCAGGGGAGGCTTAGCCTCTCCAAGCCTCTTATACCGGGCACCTATGCTCCTGATGCCACGAGGTGAAAGCTTATTCTGTAATGGCATCTTGGCACTCGGATTCCATTACAAAATATTAGCGTAACCTTGACCAGGACAAACTTGAAAGTTACCAGCCAATATCTAACATCCTATTTCAAAGAAAACTTATAGAACAAACAGTCTGTGATCAACTCAGTGATAGGCTAGAAGAGAGAAACTGGCTAGATCCATGTCAATCTGGATTCAGACCTGGTTATGGAACAGAAACGGTTTTTGTATCCCTACTAGATGATCTTCACAGAAACTGAGACAGGGGGTTTGCCTTGGTGTTAGTACTGCTAGATTTCTCAGCAGCTTTTGACACTGTGGATCACAATATCATGCTAGCACAAGTGGCAGAAACAGGTATCAATGGAAAGTACTTGCTTGGTTTAGATCCTATCTATCAGACAGGCAACACTCCATACTGCTCAGCAGCACCTCATTGCCACCATGGGCACTGATCTGCAGGGTACCACAAGGATCAATACTATCACCTATTCTTCAATATCTACCTCAAGCCACTAGCTGAGCTGATTCAGTTAATGGACACTGAATTCTGCATCTACACGGATGATGTGCAGCTACTCATACACACTGAACCTGACTTACCCACAGCCCTGAATAAACTGAATACCTGTCTAACATCAATTCAAGAATGGGCTAAAAACAACAAACTTTGCCTGAACCCAAATAAAATCAAGCTTCTATGGGTCCCTAACACAAGTGGGCACACACCTGACATCAAAATCTCTTTTGAGAAATATGAGCTCCCCTTCAAATCACAAGTCAGGAACCTTGGAATTCAGTTTGATTCAACTCTGATCCCTCAAATCTAAGCAGCCTTCAAGAGCTGCCTCTCTTCTTACATTGAGAAGACAAGTCTTGTATCAGTTGTGCATGCCATTATAACATCAAGACTGGATTACTGTAATACACTCTACAACGGTCTGACTACAAAGGGTCTGCACCAGCTCCAATTGATTCAGAATGCTGCAGCAAGACTAATAGAAGGTTGTGACGTGTCCACATCATACTATTATTTTCAAACACTGCAATGGGTACCAGTACAATATAGGGCTAAATTTAAAACTCTGTCTGATCTTCAAGGTTCTTAAGGAAAATGGCCCAGAGTACTTGAAGAACAGGATCTCCCTCTACATATCTCTAAGGTCACAAAGGTCCACCCAAGGAGTATCCCTAACCACACCCTCTCCAAAGGACATCACACAATGTGCTACCCGCAAGAAAATCTTCTCTGGAGTAGCCCCCATACTCTGGAATGCACTCCCTGAAAAGCGTCACTTAACACAAGACTATTTCTTCGTCAGTAACCAGGCCTTTAATGAGTGATACCGGCTGCACATACTATAGCAGGACATATTTATCCACTCCTACTCCTGTTATCCTATCTTATCTATCCATATGTTCCATCTTTCCTTATACCCTATGTTGCCTATTAATATGTTTTATCACGTACTGTGTTGACATTGTAATATGGCATACTATGCCATACTTTGCACTGTAATTTGAATATTTTTACAACTGTAATTGTCTATTGCTTATGTTTGACTTATTCTTGCTGTGCACTGCCTTGAGTGAATTCCTTCAAAAAAGTGGTAAATAAATCCTAATAAATAATGAAATAAAGAGGGCTCCTGGCTAAGGAGCACAAGGACTTATACCAGCTGCAACCTGGTGTTAGGCACATAATCCCATTGTGCCTACATATTTGGAATGCCCCTCACCTACCCATGCCCCTCCTATGGCCACACCCCCTTTTGGGTTACACACCATTATAGAATAGCATGTAGGCAGATACATGTGAAAATCCAAATAAATGCCAAGGAACTCCAATTGACTAATTGGAATCCACTAGTTACCCACAAAAGTGCTGGTGTTCTGTACATTTACACATGCAGGAGCCATGGAAATGGTGGTGCCCAGTTAGAATTGTCCTTGCTGTGTACATTTAGAAGGGGCTTATTAAATAAGTAGTTTTATTTTAATACATAAAATCTAAGAGGCAAACAGAAAAATTGATGCTATCATAAAGTTAAACGTCTTTACAGCTTTGCATCCATAATGAGGTTTAAATGGAAAAAAGTACTTTTGGGGCAAAAACTGCTCATACTTTATATCTGTGGGTTTTGCACTGATTCAGGCATGCATGGTTCCTGGCACCTGCGTTTCTGCAGGTAAAGTTTTGCTGAAAAATAAGTGTGAATATTTGCAAATGCCATCCACAAGTGTACTTTTCCTCTCCCCTAAACATGCTCCTAGGTATGTATCCTCTCCTTGTGTGGAAAAGTACATACATTTTGAGAGAATGTTCAGATTTTTAGAGAAATGATATGATGGCTCATTAATATGGGTGAAATTATTTTACACCCATGTAAAGAGTTTTGAAAAGTGTCCTGTTCCTTTTCTATTCTACAAATTTATAACCTGCCAAATCCTCTAGGATTTGAGGTGACTAACATAAGGAAAAGCAATACAGTTTATGCCATATCACATACTAGCTCCTGGCTGTTTAGATAGCATTAATATTCAATGCGGGATAGCTGGTTATCTCCGCTGAATATTAGCACTTAGCTCATAACGGCTAACCGGTTATATCATGTAATTCAACTCTGGAATTCATTGCCAGAGAATGTGGTAAAAGCAATTAACTTAATAGGGTTTAAAAAAGGTTTAGATCATTTTCTAAGGGGCCCTTTTACTAAGCAGCATAAGTGTCTATGCATGCCCAATGCATGCCAATTTGGAGTTACCATCTGGCTACCACGTGGCTCTTGTGGTAATTTAATATTTGGCATGCATCTGATTCGCGTGTCCAAAAATAATTTGTATTTTCTGGTGCGCGTCCACTATCCAGCTTGTAATCGAAAGTGATCGCCGGCCATCTTCCGACACAAATCGGGAGATGGCTGGTGATTTCTTAAAAGTGGTGAAATCGGTATAATCAAAAGCAGCATTTTTGACAGCATCGCCGCTTTCTTGTCGCTTTGCTGGCGAAAGTTCAAGGGGACGTGTCGGTAGATTATCGAAGGCGGGCATGGGCGTGGCTACCAGATGGCCGGCTTTCGCCAATAATGAAAAAAAAAAAAGCGGCGTTAAGCAGTATTTCGCCGGGTTTACTTGGTCCTTTTATTTTCACGACCAAGCCTCAAAAAGGTGCCCCAACTGACCAGATGACCACTGGAGGAAATGGGGGATGACCTCCCCATACTCCCCCAGTGGTCACCAACCCCCTTCCATACTAAAAAAATAAAACTAAAAACTTTTTTTGCCAGCCTGTATGCCAGCCTCAAAGGCCGTGCCCACCTCCATGACAGCAGAATGTGTTGTATCCTCCGACAGCCTTTTCCTGGTTGCGATGTGGCTCTCAGGTGAGTGTGACACCTTTTCTGTTAGGTGCCCTGCAGAGTCACATTCGCAATGCATTGTGGTGGGTGTAGGGTACTGGGCTCTACTCCCATGGTACTTTTCCCCCCTGCTAACTGGGTCAGAGTGTGCCCTGTTTTGTTTCCTGTTGTAGTCCATGCGGTAGTGGCCATTTTTGTAAGCCAGTTTTAGTTCCCTTTCCTGTGTTACCCACGTTAGAGAATGTACTTCTTACCTTGAATGGTGCTGAAAGAGGGCATTGTACACCATTGTGCCAGCTCTGACCTACTGCTAATCTTAGTACCAGGGGACTCTTTGCCAGTGGGGCACAACCTCTGATCTGTAGTTAACTGTGAGTAAACATGGTTATTTCAAGAAAGGACTTTTTCAGAGAGATTAGTCTTCAGGTGTGAACTGGTGTGCCAAAGTTATACAGCAGCAATAAGTCCTAGATGCTGTATGCAGGTCCCTGGAGCAATTTTAGTGGGTGCAGTACATTTGTGGGTAGTGGGTTGGGGGGTTGGGGGGCTCAGCTCCCAATGTAAGGGAGCTATGCACGTGGGAGCTTTTCTGAAGTCCACTGCAGTGACCCCTAGGGTGGCTGGTTGGTGTCCTGGCATGTCAGGGGGGCCAGTGCACTAAAAATGCTGGCTCCTCCCACGGCCAAATGCCTTGAATTTGGCCGGGGTTTGAGATGGCCGACATAACTTTCCATTATCGCTGAAAAACAAACCCGGCCATCTCAAACCCGGCGAACTCCAAGGCATTTGGCCGGGCTAAACCGTATTATCAAAAAAAAAAGATGGCCGGCCATCTTTTTCGATAATACGGTTCCGGCCAGCTCTAGCGCCGCCGGCGATCTATTTGGCCAGCAACGTTTGATTATGTCCCTCTATGTGCACCAAGTGGCATTTGGCACATGTAGGTCATTACCGCCCTGTTAACTTGTGAGACCTTACCGCTAAGTCAATGGCTGGTGGTAAGGTCTCAGACCCAAAATGGACGAATGTCCATTTTTGGCAAAAATATTAAAAAAAGGCATTTTTGCAGGCACGCTGAAAAATGGGTCTGCACGTGCCTACACTACCACAGGCCATTTTTCTGTGCACCTTAGTAAAAGGACCCCTGAAAGAAAAGTCCATAAGCCATTATTAAGATGGACTTGGGAAAATCCATTGCTTATTTCTAGGATAAGCAGCATAAAATTTGTTTTACTCTTTTGGGATCTTACCAGGTAACTGCGACCTGGATTGGCCACTGTTGGAAACAGGATGCTGGACTTGATGGACCTTCGGTCTGTCCCAGTATGGCAACGCTTATGTTCTTATTCAATGCTTTGCTGGCTAAGTTTAGTGGCCAAATCGGACTGCCTAAATAGCAGTCCTATCTTTAGCCACTATAAAGCTAACTGTCCAACGCTGAATATTAATTTTACCGGTTAAGTTTAAGCCACTCAAAAAAACCTGGATATTCAATGCCGGTCACCGGAAACAGCCCAGTATTGAATATCTGGGCTCAGCACCGATTGTGGTACTTAACCGGCCTGCTTCCCATGGGCTGAACATCTGCTGGAGTGTCTAAACATATACATTCATTAAAACCTATAATAAAAACATGTATTTGAAAAAAGTGACTCTTCAAATGTTTCCGAAAAATAAGAGTGCAATTTTCTTAACAAAAGAGGTAGGCCATTACAGATTTTACTAGCTTGGAATGGAAAGGAACTCTCTCATAATCATTTAGGTTGAATATTTTTTATTAGTGGTTGCACACATACAGAAGACTTAAAACAGCAAGTTATTACAGTTACAACATTAATAACACAGAAAATACAAAGAGAACAATGAAATTATCACCCATTCAAATCCCCCCCACTCCCATTCCCAAAAACTCCCAATCCTTATCCCATTCCCCATTTCAATTCCTCCCTCCTGTTCTCCAAGAACTACAGTTCCACATAACTAAATCAGTATCTCCAACACCACTAAGCAAATAGGAATGTTCAAATGTCTAAGTTTATTCAAAAACACTGATCACACTCTTGTAGTAAGTGCATTTAAGTAAGGAGTCCAGACTTTCAAGAACTTCTTCTTTGCTCTACATCCTCTACTGAAAGCTTTTCAATGTTAAGAAGTTCATGCATTTGAGTGCGCCACTGGGTGAGAGAGTTGGCGGTGCATCTCAAATCCACTGTAATAGTAGGCAGCGTTTCCCTATTCCCATACAGTAGACAAATCAATAAACATTAAATTCAGCTAGCGCTAAAGATGGCTTCGAGTAAGCTGAATATAATGTTGATTTGTCAGGTGAATGAGCTGAAGGCATAAATACCCCGATGCCATTTTAGGGAGCAGGAGTCCCGTGGAAGGAATGAGCAGGACCTTTACAATGTAGGCTTCTTTATGCACATTTCACTATAAGGTGTCCTCTCTCTGAAACGCTATATTTATACTTTGGTTGTAGGGCAGGTATAGTAGCCGAGGGCATGGCTCCTGAGGAAGCACTTGAGAAATGGAGGCTCTCTGTCGAGAGTTCCCAATCGAGCAAACTACAGCCCAGATAAGTGTATTGATGCATATTATAATATAAATATAAAAAGTCTATGAAAGTAATTAAAGTTAATAAACGGAGGTTTTCTGACTTATGACGATTCTGCACCTTATCCTGATATAGCAGATAATGGTCTGCATAGGATAGGAAGCAGTCTGCTATTCGTGCGATGCAACCCAGGGTGAAATGCAGAGAATCTGAAGTCTTCCTCCGAAAAGTGAAGGGAGAATCTTACTTGCTTTAAGAATAAATTGAAGGGATTTCTAGCAGCAAGTACCAATAGAGTTATTAAATTGATGTAGCAATAGGCACCGCTGAAGACACCAGAGAGCTTATTATTGGTGCAGATGTATCATTATTAAAAAAAAATCATTAAAAATATTAAGATATATGGTGAAAAGAAAGGTGGATGATATGAACAGTGATTGAGTGGGAACTGACACGTCTGATTTATATGAGTGAAAGCATACATGTCCCAGGGTCTATTATTTCTAGGGGAGCCCAATGCCTGATGCGCTCTATCAAAGTGGATTTCTATTGGTGATAGAGAAGCTGAAGAGTCCGCTTTTAATATTTGAAGGCAGATATCCTATACAATTAAGCCACAGTCCTCATTGCCTTCAGATTCCAGTATATTTTGGCATCATGCACGATTCTCCAAAATATCAATCTTCTCCTGCAAGGCATCTGTTAACATTACTGCATAATCAAGATGGCTCATGGTTTCTTCAAGTTTGTTGGCATGATTGTCCAGCTGCTGCTCAATATCATCTATGTGAGTTAGGAACTCTTCCTGGCCACTGCGCAATTCCTGGATCAAGGCCTTTATCTCACTCATCCATGCTGCCGAGTCATTTTATAATGCACATTTAAGATCCTGGAACATAATCTGAAGGCAGTGGTGTACCAAGGGAGGGTGATGGGATCGGTCTACTCTTTGTGCAGGCAGCAAGGGGGTGCACCGAGCAGTCACGTGGCTGTCGGCTGTACCGGTCCCATGCCTACTCTGATGTCAACTTCCTGTTCTGGGGCAGGGGACCAGCAGATCCAAAAGCCACGTGACTGCTCAGCACACCCCCTTGATCAGATGAGGAGTGTGCTCCATCCCTGGTGGCAACCAAGATAGGTACGCCACTGCCTGAAGGTCTCGTTTCGTGAGAGGTGTCACAGGATCGATCAATTGCTGATCCTCCAAGTCTCCATATGTATTTTGATTGCCTTCATGTGATGGTACAGTTTCCATGTTTGTTGCACCACGTGCTCCAACTGAGTCATGGCGGCTGGTAGCGCGAAAGTATTGTTTGATTTCACTGTGCCACTTTTCCGACATCAGATTTGGGCAGTAACATAGTAGATGACGGCAGAAAAAGACCTGCAGTAGTACTATATAGCATCTGAAATACTTAAAATTCCAACAATCCCTGGAGGATAAGTGCCAAAATGCACAGAACTCAGTTGGAGTCCCAGATTTAGGCTGCCATCTTATCGATGATGTCACCAGAACACCTCCCATAATCATTTAAACTAAATGTGCTCAACTGAGGGACAACTTAAAATTAGTCATAAACCGAGAACGACTCCTCTTTATAGCAAAAGAGACAAGAACTGGTGGCTCTACTGTATGGTTAAAATTTCAAAAATATGTATGACAAGTAGCTTTCTCACCTTGTATTAATTAACCATAATATTCATTTCCACACTTTGAAATAAAGCTACTCTGCAGCCTTGATGTAATTGCATTACATGTTACCTTGCACTTAGTGGTTTTAATTGGTCCAGTTTGGTCATGATGGCACTATTGATGTTGGGGATAGTACCAAAATTAGGGGCCCTTTTACTAAGCTGCAGTAAAATAACGCATGCATACCAAAGGTTAAAACCACTACTGCAGGGCACGCTCAGGTGTCCCATGGTAATATTTGGATCAGCACATGCTTCCCACATGCTAAAAAAAATACTTTTTATTTTTTAGTGTTGGGGGCGTGTTTGGGAGCAGAGAGTAGGCGGGTTCTGTGCTAATTGTTTAGCGCAGCTAGATCGGCTAACACTGCTTTGTAAAAGGGCCCCTAAATTTGATACTAATGGGGAAATTAATGCATGGCCATTAATTGAGAAAATGGAAAATGCAGCCATTTTACAGCAGTGTTAAAAGTGGCCACAGTGCGCGGGACAGCCCTGCATTAGTGATAGTTCTGGCCACTTTTTAGTGCAGCTTAGTAAAAGGGCCTCTTAATTTTCTTTTATAAATGTGGCTTCATGAATTCTCAATATCTGCCCAAATCTTTAATGAAGTCTAAAAGGGCTTTACTCCTACCTCTTAAAAAGCATTTCAGTAGGTAAAGCTGTGTTTTATCCAAGAAAAGAACAAGGCAACCACATTTAAAGGGGGGGGGGGGGGGTGCCCACAAACCGGCTGAGGGCCAATGAAGCAAGAAAAGGAGATGGGGAGGGGAAGCAAAAGTCTATAAGAAGCTAGGAGGTGGGGAGAGGCTAGGAATAAAACAGGAAGCAAGGGGTTAAGGAATAGGTAGGGAAGGGACGGGTTAGAGGCAGAACATAGGATGAGGGAGAAAAGAGAGGAGGTTGGGAAAAAGAGCAGGATGAAGGCAGAGCAAGACAAAGCTTTCCCGTCCCAGCCACCCAAACGCAAGCTTTGCAACAGCAAAGAGCAGGGTTATGTTAGTGTAGTCACAGCCGGGTATACAGCCCATTGCCAGTTAAGAGTTCAGAGTTAACTGTTAAAGTCTGATAGTTAAGTTGAAAATTGAATTATGAGAGTTATTGACACACAAGGAGAAATGAATGTTGAGACAGTGTTGTCTCACGGTTTACATGGTCGGGAGGCCATGGACATGGGATGATGAAAGGTGTTTGTGGCCTTTCTTGGACAGGATAGACTAGAACAACAGGTGACAGTGACAGCACAAAAAGAGCAAGCAGTGTGCTTGGATGTCAAAACCTGTGTGAGATACCAAAGTGCACAATGAGCGAAGGCTGTGTACCCTATGAGGAGATAGTTTAGGTCTTGCAAGTTATGGAATTTGTTAGAGTGTATAATTTGTTAGAATGTATATGAAGTATTGTAATTTGCGTTCTTGGCTGTGGCCTTAAAAATCCCACATTATCTCAAAAATATATAATTCTTTTTTAAAAAATTCTCTCAAGCCCCCTCCCACCCACTGACAATGCCCTCTCCTTCCCTTCCCCCTCCCTAAGCCCACATGAGAAAGCCCCTCCTGGAACTCCCCAATATCCAGGTAGGCTCCCTGGGCCTACCTCTACCCTGGTGGTCGTTGGGGATAGGAGTGCAGCCCCCTTGCTCCTTCCTCTTGTTGCACCATTCTAAAATGGTTGCCATGACCTCTCATGGTGGAGTACTGCAAGCTGTCACGAGAGATCAAGGTAGCCATTTTAGAATGGTACCGCAAGGGGCAGGAGTGAGGGGGCTGCGCTCTTGCCCCTCATGACCACTGCTGCCCCACCAGGGTACAGATAGGCCCAGGGGGAGGGGCCTATCTGGAATGTTGGCGGTTCCAGGGGGCCTTCTCATTCATGCTTGGGGAGGGAAGGAGGGGGCATTGTTGAGAGGGGACTCTGGGGATTTTATGTTTTTAAAAGGTTTTGCGGGTGCTGGCAATATTCAGTGCCAGCACCCGCATAGTTAAGCGGCCTGATTTAGGTTACGTTTTGAGCCCTTGACCTGTCCATTTTTTTGTTTGGGTGGTCTGTGGGGATATTCAGTGGCACTTTCCAGTTAAATGCCAAGGCATCTCCCTACTTAGGTAGTGGGAAGTGATTTAAGTGGGCAGGAGTGGCTCCTGCCCGCTTAAGAAGCTTTGAATATCGGCCTATTAGATTTAAAAAAAAACATATTGTTGTAGATTTACACTAGAAAGCTGCCTACACCAAACAGCAGATGTAATTGTCGGAAGGATAATTTTCAAAGTGAACAAATATGTGTAAATTCTTTGTGAAAAATGGTACAGCCTATAGATTTTCCCCCAATTCTAAAGAATATTTTAGTGTATAATTTTAAAAGAATATGAATCCAGTTCTTTTGAGCCTAACTTTCTAGCCCCTCTTTCTCAACTAGTGCTATGATAAAATATTGATGACAAAAACAAATATGATGAAGAAATATAGCTGGGTCCCAGAGTTATGAACTGGAATAAACATCGATTGACAGATAACAGAGAATAGTGGTAAATAACAATCATTTGAAAGAAAGAAAGGTGAATAGTGGGATGACTTGAGACTTGCTCCTGGGGACAATTTTGTTCATTATTTTTTTGAGCAATATTGCAGAAGAGTTAGATGGAAAAATTTGCCTTTTTGTGGATGACACAAAGATCTGCAACAGAGAGGACATGCTAGAGGGAGTAGGCAAAATGACATGCAATTAAAAATAAAACAAAACTTTAAGACAGGTCAAACACTTGGCAGTTAACCTTTAATGTGATGAACTGCAGAGTGATGCCCATCTGAAGTCCAAAAACCCAAGGGAACAATATGCGATAGGAGTGGAGAGGCTGATGTACACAGACCAGGAAAACATCTGGTTTATTTATGGCCATTACAAACTTAAATGGCTAAGTCAATATTCAGCACTGGCTGGCTAAGTTCATAGCTGCCAAAGATAGACCTACTATTTACTCGGCCTGATTTGGCCACAAAGCTTGACCTGCCAGCGTTTGAAAATTTGCAACTAGCTGATATATATCTGGTTAGCCACTATCCTACAGATTCTATATAGCGTGCCTAGCGTTCTAGCACACATAACTTAATTGACAAGCTAATCAGCATTGTTAACAGCACTAAACAAGCAATAATGAGCACTAATTGGCAATAATTAGAATGTATGCACACAAGCGTATTCTGCAACTCACTGTGCCTAAATTCAATGTGTGCAGGCAAAAGGGCATGGTTGTGGGTAGGGAAATAGGTGTTTTAGGGGTGTTCCAATGGTCTCCTGCACCTAAATCTATATGCTGGGATTTATGCCACATTTTCATTGGTGTAAATGGAGATGTATAGTTACTGCGCCTAAATCTAGGCACCGCTTATAGAATATGCTTAGGCAGAAATGTGTTCCATATGGATTTTTCAGGTGCCATATATAGAATCTGGCCCTATGTGCTGACCGTGAATATTCAGTGGGAGATAGCTGGCTATCCCCTGCTGAATATTCATGGATAGCCAGTTAAGTGCTATTTATCTGGCCAGGAGCCATTCCTGGCTTTTTAAATAGTGCTGAACATTAGGCGGTTAGTGTCTAAGGATCTCAAGGTGGCGAAACAATGTGACAAGGCAGTGGCCAAAGCCAGAAGGATACTACACTGCATAGAGAGAAACATAACCAACAGGAAAGAAGAGGTGATAATGCCCTTGTAGAAGACACTGGTAAGACCTCACTTGAGTTCAGTTTTGGAAGCTGTATTTTGCCAAGGATATAAAGAGGACTGAGGTGATACAGAGGAAAGTAATCATAATGGTAAGAGGTGTCTGTTAGAAGACATATGAGAAAGGATTGGAGATGCTAAATATGTATATAAGTATGTATACTCTAGAGGAGAGAAGGGACAAAGGAGACATGATATAGATTTTTAAATAGCTGAAAGGTCAGTCCAAATGAAGGAAAGCTCTAGAACTAGAGGAAATAATATGAGGAAGTAGAATTAAAAGCAACCTCATGAAATAATTCTTCACAGAAAGCGTAGTGGATGCCTGGAATGCCCTCTAGAAGGAGGTGGTAGCGGCAAGAACAGTTCTAGAATTCAGAAAAGAGTGGGATAAATATAGTTAATCCCTAAAGAGTGAGAGGATGAAAACAAAGAATGGAGCACCTCAACTCAAAAGAATTATGAAATGACTATTTTGCTTATCCTAAGAAACCATGGGAAAAGTAACCTGCACTGTATGGCAGGAACTGCCCTGGCAACCCTATTGGATAGACTGGATGGACCATATCACTCTTTATCTGCCGTCATCCACTACTATGTTACTACATAAAATGGACATTTGGACTTGAACTGGCTTATTAAGAAAAGCAGAAAAACAGCTCAAAGTTGTTTCTGGGTCATCAAGTGAATAAGTAGTTGTGTTTACTCACTATCATTTAAACCTGGACCAGCTAAGACAAGCTCAAATTCTGTCTGGAATGAATTAAAAATAATAGTTGAAGCAGATACACAGTTACCTGCTCCAATGAATCCCTTTCCCTCAATTTAGGAATCACTGGGTGGTAAAAACTACTATGATCAGAGACAGATTTAACACTCCAGACTTCCCTTAGGCAGTTGGATAGCTGTCACTTGTCTCAGAATTCATGACTAGGAGAAAGGGGTCATCCTCTGTAGTCTCAGAAGGCTTGTGGTGGAGATTGTGTCTATCATCTTCTTGTATAATGATGCAGCTGCACATGGAGCTGCATCATTATACTGTCGCGTTCCGCGCGCCTACCTGCTCTCCCGCTGCGGAGAGCGGGAGTCGGCGGCCTTCGCGGCGCGGGGGGACAGCCGGGGGGTTCCTGCGTGGGGGCCGGCGCTGCCGCGGGGCTGGCGGGTCGGGCTGGGACCGACGGCCGGCGGTGGCGGCCGCCGGTCTCTCGGGTGGAGGAGGTCGGGACGGGGTTCGCGCCGCCCAAGATGGCGGCGCTGGTTCGCGAGGGCCGACATCTTCTTCGCTCCAGAGCCAGGGGCCTCTGGAGCTCCGCCTACCTAGCACCGGATTGGAGGACCTAGGGGTGACTCCGCCTGGGAGATCGGGCAGAGCCAATCCAAGGGGCTCTGCCGACTCCCAGGGCCGGATTGGTGGGGTTCTCCCACAGGGGCGGGGTGGCACGATATTTAAACACGGAGGCTAGCTGACATCCTCGCTTCAGGTTCCGTTCCCGAAGCCTGCGCAGTGGTTCCGTGTTGCGTCTTCGTGGACCTTCCCAGAGACTGTGCTGATACCTAACTACGGATTGCTAGCCGCCTATGCTAGCTGCCTATCCAGAGACTGTGCTGATACTTAACTATGGATTGCTAGCCGCCTATGCTAGCTGCCTATCCAGAGACTGTGCTTATACTTAACTACGGATTGCTAGCCGCCTATGCTAGCCGCCTATCTAGAGACTGTGCTTATACTTAACTACGGATTGCTAGCCGCCTATCCAGAGACTGTGCTTATATTTAACTACCGATTGCTAGCCACCTGCCCAGGGAGTTGCCCTGCGCCTGACTGCTGGTTGCTGATTGCCCGTTACTCCCGACTCTAGCCAGGTCAGTCCGTCAACCCCACGGTTCCAGCAGTCCTGCTGGCCGCCTGCAGCTGGGGGCTCAACCCCTGGTGAACGGCGGCCGCCGCGGGTGAAGATTCGGGGTTGCACGGCTGTCCTCTGAGGTCCTTCGGGACCTTGCGGGACCTAAGGGCTCACCGACGTTAAAGACAAGACATATACTCTTGGTGGCCATAGCACAATCCCTCTCTATATTTTGTAGGCTATTGATCAAGATTTCTGCAGGTCACAGTCCTCAGATCATACAGAGGGGCATAATCGAATGGGGCGCCCAAGTTTTCCTGAGGGTGTCCTCGCAGGACGTCCTCACGAAGGGGCGGGGAAACCTGTATTATCGAAACAAGATGGGCGTCCATCTTTCATTTCGATAATATGGTCGGGGACGCCCAAATATCAGCATTTAGGTCGACCTTAGAGATGGTCGTCCTTAGAGATGGTCATCCCCGGTTTTCAGTGATAATGGAAACTGAGAATGCCCATCTCAGAAACGACCAAATCCAAGCCATTTGGTCATGGGAGGAGCCAGCTTTCGTAGTGCACTGGTCCCCCTGACATGCCAGGACACCAACCGGGCACTCTAGGGGGCACTGCAGTGAACTTCAGAAATTGCTCCCAGGCGCATAGCTCCCTTACCTTGGGTGCTGAGCCCCCCAACCCTCCCCCAAAACCCCACTACCCACAACGGTACATCACACCCCATAGTCCTAAGGGGTGAAGGGGAGCACCTACATGTGGGTACAGTGGGTTTGTGGTGGGTTTTGAAGGGCTCACATTTACCACTACAAGTGTAACAGGTAGGGGGGGATGGGCCTGGGTCTGCCTGCCTGAAGTGCACTGCACCCACTAAAACTGCTCCAGTGACCTACATACTGCTGTCAGGGAGCTAGGTATGATATTTGAGGCTGGCAAAAAATATTTTAAAAGGGTTTTTTTTGAGGGTGGGAGGGGGTTAGTGACTGGGGAAGTAAGGGGAGGTCATCCCTGATTCCCTCCGGTGGCCATCTGGTCAGTTTGGGCACTTTTTTAGGCTTGGTCGCAAGAAAAAATGGACCAAGTAAAGTCGGCCAAGTGCTTGTCAGGGACGCCCTTCTTTTTTCCATTATCGGCCGAGGACGCCCATGTGTTGAGCACGTACTAGACCCGCCTTCGCTATGCTTCCGACACGCCCCCGTGAACTTTGGTCATCCCCGCAACGGAAAGCAGTTGAGGACGCCCAAAATCGGTTTTTGATTATGCCAATTTGGGTGACCCTGGGAGAAGGATGCCCATCTTGCGATTTGTGTCTAAAGATGGGCGCCCTTCTCTTTCGAAAATAAGCCTGAAAGTTTACAGACATCTCATGAAAGTAGAAACATATTCAGTAAACTGTAGGGATGTGTATAGCCAAGAAAAAATTGGTTAATTTTCTTTTCTTTTCCTTTTTTTAAATCAAAATTTTCCTAATTCTTAGGTAATTTTTTTCAGTTAGTTTCTCACATAGGTTTAAGAGTGAATTTTTAATGCATGTCAAATTAATTGGGGGGGGGGGGGGGTGTTATCAATGTAGGTTACTGTTAAATCAGGTTATTCTACCACTAGCTGGGTTATTTATCACAGGGTTTATTGCATAAAATGGGATCCTTTGCTAAAATAACCTGATTTAACAGTAGCTCAAGTTGATAACTCCCCCCTTAATGTATACTAACAAATGAATTAAGGTTTTCTAAATTGATTATTACACATGGAATGTGTGCTAACCAACACATGTGCCTAGTAAACTGATTTACTACTTTTATTTATGCATAGGATATATATGAGTCTTGTTTGTACTCTGTTTTTATAGTATTTGAATTGTGATTATGGGTGTATTTTGTACTCCACCCAGAATAGTAGATGGTGTGGCATGTGGCTTAGAAATCTTTTAAATAAATAAATAAACAAAAGCAATGGCCCCTGTTTAAAGTTAAACACCATTCCCTAAATTAAACTAATAACTTAGGGGCCTTTTTACTAAGCTGCAGTAAACACTAGCATGAACTTACTGTAGCAGAATAGTGCTTACTGGGGAGAGGGGGGAGCTCAGGCATCCTGTGATAATTTTTACATGTGTGGTGCTTCCCATGCTCTAAAAAATAAATTTTATTTTTTAGCGCTGGGGGCAGGCCACAGGAGAAGAGTAGACATGTTCTGTCAGTGCTTGAGCCTTTACCGCCTACAAAAATAGGTGTACTTAACTGATCACGTAGTAATGGCTACATGCTAATGGGAAAATTAGCACCTGTAAACTTAAAATAGGTGTGGACACATACAAAATCTAGATCAAAAACAAAAAATGTTCCACTCAGAAAAAGAGAAAATAAAACTTAAATCAGAAAGGAAGGAAAGGCCTCAAAGAGCTCCAAACAAAGACCTAAAGAGCTAAATTGATCAATCAGATCTACTCTTCACCATCAGCAAAAAAACCTTCCAAATAAAGTGTACACACAAAATCAAAAATACCCACAAAGAGTGTTAAATAATGTCCTACTTCTTTCAAAAAATAATAATACTCTTCGCTAAGGGGCCCTTTTACAGAGGCGCACTGAAACATGGCCTGCAGTAGTGTAGATGCGTGTTTTGGGCGTGCGTAGAATAATTTTTCAGCACACCTGTAAAAAATGCCTTTTTACAATTTTTGCAAAAAATGGACGTGTGGCAAAATGAAAATTGCCGCATGTCCATTTTGGATCTGAGACCTTACCGCCAGCCACTGACCTAGTAGTAAAGTCTCACGCGGTAACTGAGCAGTAATGACCACGCACGTCAAATGCCACTTGGTGCACACCCAATACACATGTCTGAAAATTATTTTCGGACACGTGCCAAAAATGAAATTACATCAAGAGCCACGCAGTAGCTGGGTGGTAACTCCATTTTGGAGCGTGTTGGGCGCCCGTAGACGCTTACGTGGCTAGGTTAAAGGGCCCCTAAAACCATTAGCTTAGTGCACATTTATCAACTCTGTTTTTCATTCCTCATATAAGAGCCAGCTTCTTTGTACAGAAATCCCCCATCACAGGTTTTGATTTTGTGTGTACACTTTATTTTGGAAGGTTTTTACCGATGATGAAGAGTAGATCTATTTGATCAATCCAGCTCTTTAGGTCTTTGTTGACTTGGAGCTCTTTGAGGCTTTTCCTTCCTTTTCTCTTCTTCTGAGTGAACATTTTTTGTTTTTGATCTAAAATTAGCACATGCGGTAAAAATGGCCTTAGTGCGTGGGAATGACCCACGTAAGCATTTGCTAAGGCCACATTTTATTGCAGGTTAGTAAAAGGGCCCTTTAGCTGAATATTGCTGCTAAATGGATAATTGCCAGCTACATCTTTGCTTCTCTCCAAAGCTAGCCCCTTCCTATTATGATCAAATTTGGGACCTTGTTTACTAAGCCATGTTATAGGCACGTTAGCGTTTTTAATGTGCATTAACCATGTATGCATGTAACCGTATACGTGCCTGCAATATTCCTTTAGGCACTTACACAGTTAGCACATGTGCTAATTATAGGCGCATTAAAAACGCTAACACGCCTTAGTAAACAGGGCCCTTGGCCATTTAGCATGTTACATGAGCAGAGTTTATTCCTATAATAACTGAAAATGTACAGATAGGTGAGTTATGTGTTCACTGCCTGCTGGCAATCCATAATTCACTTTGAATATTGGGCCCACTGTTTCCAAGAGCTTGATGTAGAAACCACTTTCTTTCCCAAGGTAAGAATATAGAAGACCATGGAAGAACCACTTTCCTTTCCCAAGGTAAGAATATTGAAGACCATGGAAGAAAGAACCAAGAGAATATTATAGAAATCAAAGTTATCAGCATTTAACATGGAGTGAGGCAATCTTGAAAAGCCTGTCTAGGTGTAAAGCATATGCTCAACTGTGTACCCGAACACCTTGTAGTTAATTTTCAAAGGGCACAGGCACATTGCACCCGCTCTTTCTGCAGATAAAAATGCAATATATGTGCACTGTTAATTCCCACACTCTAGAAACACTCCTGAGACAAGTCTTTGTAATCTGGCTAAAAGTATGTGGCCCGTGGAAGTCAGTGCAGAAAAAGTGGGGATGGACAAATGACCTTCCAGACACCCAAAGGACATACACGGATGTGGATATAAATCAACTTTACTGGTGTTGCCAATCGTATCAGGATTCTACATGCAAACATCCTCACTTTTTCTGCTTGCCTTTTACCTGTGGGGTTGTTTTGTCTTTTTTGTTTCTGTGGAAGTCAGTATATAGCTTTTTTTCTGCACTGAGGATGACAAATTTCAGACAGGGCAATCTACCTTGAATATATGACTTTGAAAATTTTCCTTTATGTTACCACTCACTAGCTTGATGACTACTTGCTTGTTCAGACAGTCTACTGGAGGGATCAGGTTCAAACTATTAGCAGGATAAAGCTGTTATCCTTTCATCACACTTCATTCTACAGGCAAAGAAACATGCTTCACTTGTATAGAAGTAATAAGGCCATTGTTTCTGTTGTTCAACTCTCATCCCTGTAGCTCCACTTCCCATTCAACCCAGGCCAGCCAGGCATGTCATATTTAGCCCATAAGTTTAGGTCAAGGATATAGGACAGCACATTTATTAAAAGCATCATACCTGCTTTATAATGAAGAAATCATTGTATCCTAAGGAGATGATATGATTTTAAAATGACAAAATTATCAGAGATATTATTATTATTATTAATATTATTATTACTACTACTACAATTTTGTTAACAGCATAACAATAGTAAAAACAACCTAATATAAACATAAATATAATCAATGAGATAAACTTGAGAACATCAAATTAAAACCTAAGAATAGGACTACATGAAACAGAGTCAAAAATATATACATTTAACATCACTGAAATAACAGAGATATAATGCGATGTCAGCAAAATACTACTGAAACATCTAATAAGCATGCATTAGAACATTCAAATAACCCAGATATGATGCTAATGCTTTTTTACAATACAGCTTACCATTCAGCTGAGGGGCCAAGTGCAGATATAGAGATGGGGACAAGATGGCTGGTGCTTTTCATTAAATATTAGAAATAGTACACAAGCAATTCATAACTGGTCTTGCATAACAGGATATTCAAACTGCCTGCTCCATCTCAGTTGAGGACTTTGGATAACATCATTGTGGAAATGAGGACCAGATTTAGAGCAGAGAACGCAAGGATGTTGCCCGGGAGCCAAATCACAAGTGGCACCACCAGACTCCTGAACCTGGGTCTGAAGCAGGAACAGGAGGAAATAGAGAGTAAAAGCATATACTGATAGGAAAAGGATATCCTCCCTATGAAAATCTCATGTCTGCCATTGAAGCCTGCTGATTTTACTTCTTTGCCATTGCAACTCCCAACCCTTCCATGCTGCCAGCACAGCCTTCACAAAAAAAGAAAGGCACACGAGGTCTTGGGAAGGATGCTGCCATCAATACTCCTAGAGGGACCAGCAGGGTGACACCATCAAAATTCCTTCCTAAGGCACCATCACACCAGAGCCAGCCCTGACAGCAAGTGTGAAAAAGGACAGGGGAACAGTGGAGAAGAAAAAAATCAGGATATAAGTCCTTTTCCGGTCGCTATTTATTTGGCGGAAGTCTGTGTGTGTGTGTATTTTTTAAACATTTACAGTTGCCAATATGTTCCTAGGTATGTGGCAGCATGCACCTGGGTATGTGGCGACATACTCCTGGGTATGCAGAGGCAGACACCCAGGTATATGGCATTTATATCAAGATATGTTGTAGCATAAATACCCAAGTACATGCCAACACATACCCAGGTACCAGTTATTTATAATTGGACATATTACACTGTTCTCCGTATATATTCACAGTTCAACGGTTGTGATATTCAATACTGAATGGGCTGCTCTAAATACATTTGGTGGTCGATATTTATCAGTAGATAATTGATACAACAATGATCTACCCTTCCGGAAATCGCTGAAAACCCATCTATTCAAGCAAGCATACCCAAATGATCTAACCTAATCTTATGAACCCTTTACCCAACACCTAATCACTCGACAACGACTATGACTTAGACCACATCTTACATCAACTCCCCCTATGCTATCCCTCAAACTATTCCCTCCTCCGGCCACTCCCACCCCCTTATCCCTTGCTCATTTCAACCTTCCCACTCCCGCCTCTCCTACCCCTTCCTACTTGCCCATCCCACCTATCTGCATATCTCCATCATTGTTCTGTTATACCACAGCTTGTACTCTCTCTGCAATACCTTGTAACCCCTATTACTATGTAAGCCGCACAGAACCTGCCTCAAGTGGGAAAGCGCGGGGTACAAATGTAACAAATAAATAAATAAATAATACAGCAGTCATACTGATTTTGATTGCCATTGTTTACAGGCCATTATGCATGGACATGTGTGAGTGGCTATTCAGGTATTTTCAAACATTATCCACATAATATTTTCCAGTTTGAAAATTCTTGCCCATTTTGGTGAAGTTGTTTTTATCCTGATAAGCTGCCACTCACTGGACTTTTGAATATTGACTGGGGTTGAAAATTTGCTTAGGATGAGATAAGAAGTACTCCAAAAGTTAACCTTTTATTCAGAAGCCTAACAAACCAGTTACAAATCTTGATGTCCTACTGACATGCTTGTTAAAAATATTACCCTGGTTTGGGTAAAAGGAATCCTTTGGAGCAAAGGTTTTTGTTATAATGTCCATTATTGTACTGCCACTGTTTGTTACAGGTTACAGGGTCAAAGAGGCTGAGACTTGGATTTTATTGAATATTTTTTGTCCTACAATATTGGGCTGGTACATTCTATCAAAAAGAGTGAATGCCAGGCTGAAAACAATTAGCCTAATAATGGAACAGTCTTGTGCACAAAATGTGGCTCATTATGAACTTGAGAATCAAGTTTACAAAGTGAGCTCATAAACCGTGCTTATTGAGAACTCAAGCAACATGGAATTATGCCCAAGAAAGCTATTATTTTCTTGACCTATTTTCTGACTAATTCCTGCCATTAAAGCAAAAACCTTAAACATATCAAAAATGTATTCAAAGCAATTTTTCAACATGCAGTTAGTCACGCTTGAGTCAATTGACTTGGATGGATCTAGAACACACCACTCTAATTAGATGGCTCCCTTGCATGACTGTTGTGGGGTTTTTAACATTTCTATAACCAGCATTTTATTTTAAAAATTAAAAAAAAAAAAAGACTGCACTGCAGTCATAAAATTTCTTGCCAGTTCCTTTACCAACTGTATAGTGAATACCAGCAAATTGCATCTTCCAGTCTTTGATTCATACTGTTTTTATATCAGGATTTTATATCAGGATTCAGCATTTTTAAATGACAAAAACAAATGCATAATGGACCGGAGTCTGCATATGGTATCTAAACTTTAGGCGCGTCGGAATAACGCATGTGGTGCTATTTTATAAACTGTATCTACAATAAAGATGCAGTTTAGTTTATAGAATAGCACATGAGCTGGGGGAACACACGTACATTGAGGCATGTTCCCTTTGAATGGCCTTTGAATGGGCTGTGTCGGCACTAGTGCATGGACAGCTGTTAGCGCTGCTTCATAAACAGACCCTTAAGAGAGGAAGTATCCTTCCAGTGAGCAATAATAAATTTAACTGCAACTGTCAATAAAATGTCAAATAACTAACACAAATCTTGAGGCAACAGGTTTGGTAAACCCAATGATTTACACACAACAATCCTACAGGTAAATGACTCCCAAAAAGCAAATATAACTGATAAGTGAATCCAGATTGTAACCTGGTGGGTTAATATACATTTTTTTTTACTTGAGTTCCAGGGGGGTCTCTGGGCTTCCAGATGTCATTGGTGGCCAGTGCTGTCTCCTTTGGGCACTCCAGTGCCAGTCGTGAGTCTACGGGGGAGGGGGGGGGAGTTGTGCTTTCCTGCTGCCTGTTGCAGCATTGCCCAGGCCAAGTTGTGCTACTTCCTGGCCGGGTGCATTGAGAGAATGGCCGGATTTGGCCTGTGCATGGGGAGACTTCAAACATATGCAAATTTTTGCATATGCACGGTACCGCTCCTGTGCTGGTGCTAGGACCAAAGAGAAGTTGGGGCCTAGATTTTTGAGACACCCTGGCTGTGCAACATGGTTACCTTGGTAAATTGCGATGTTTTACCTTTGCCACATAAAGTCCTCTGGGATCTGGACCAGTGGTGCAGGTTGAGTGAGGACCCTTCTGCGGACCAGGTAAGGCATCTGGTGGCCCAAGAAATTTTTTTGTTGATTTTTAAAATGTATATTTTTGGTCCCATTGGGCTTAAAGGGTTAATTTTTGGTGATTTCCTTTTGTGGTTATGGGCTCCTGAGAACCTCTTTAGTTGGGCTAGTACATTGAAATTTTTTGTAAAATTCATTTTATGGTCAAATGAGAAGATCTTGGTTTGAGCCAGTTCTAAGCTTTGGATTTGGCATTACTGTATGAGCGTCACTTAGGGATGTGCATGGGGCAAAGCAGAATTTTACTAGAGTGGATGTATCTGGTTTTATGGGGTTTTTGAGAGTAATTTATAACAAAAATGTGTGAACATCCTTAAATCTGTGTTTAAATGTATGAAAAAAGTACTGTATGTGTAGTTTGACAGAACTAATTTTGAACATTTTGACATTTTGAACACATTTCATAGTAATTTTTGTGATATTTTTGTTAAAAATGTAACTTTTCTATTATTCTCTATGGAGAAATTCTCTTTCAAAATAGAGATTGTGAAAAATTCAATTAGGGTCCATGCTTCAATGCAGCCTGTGATCTGAGACCTGATTGTCTACCAGAGGTCAGCTGGTGACTAACCACCTTATAATCGAAAGAGAAAAACGCCTATATTCCGACCTAAATCGGGAGATGGACATCTTTCTCTCGTGGGCGCCCAAATCGGTATAATCGAAAGCCGATTTTGGGTGTCTTCAACTGCACTCCGTCGCAGGAACGAATAAAGTTGACGGGGGCATGTCGGAGGCGTGGCAGAACTGGGGCGTGGTTATCGGCCGAGGAGAGATGGGCGTCTTTAGCTGATAATTGAAAAAAGGCGTTTTTACTGCGATTTGGAGTCACTTTTTTTGGACCCTTTTTTTTCACGAACAAGTCCCAAAAAAGTGCCCCAACTGACCAGATGACCACTGGACGGAATCGTGAATCATCTGCCCTGACTCCCCCAGTGGTCACTAACCCCCTCCCACCAACCCCCCCCCCCCCCACTTTACAAACTGTTTTTGCCAGCCTGTATGCCAGCCTCAAATTCCATACCCACCTCCATGACAGAATGTGTTCTATCCTCTGACAGCCTTTCCCTGGTTCTGATGTGGCTCTCGGGTGAGTGTGACACCTTTTCTGTTAAGGGCACTGCAGAGTCACATCAGCAATGCATTGTGGTGGGTGTAGGGTATTGGGCTCCGTGATTCCACTAGCTTGTGTTAAATGCTCACGATGTTGGCAGTTGATAGGCTATACTCCCATGGTGCTTTTCCCTCTGCTTACTGGGTCAGAGTGTGCCCTGTTTTGTTTCCAGTAGTCCATGAGGTAGTGACCATTTTTGTACACCAGTTTTAGATCCTGTTCATGTGTTAGCCACGTTATAGCACTTAGTTCTTACCTTGAATGTTGCTGAAAGAGGGCATTGTATACCATTCTGCCAGCTCGGACCTACTGCGAGACTCGTTGCCAGTGGGGCACAACCTCTGATCTGCAGTTAACTGTGAGTAAACGTGCTTATTCAAATAAAGGACGTTTTCAGCGAGATTAGTCTTCAGGTGTCAACTGGTGTGCCAAGGTTATACAGCAGCAACAAGTCCTGTTCCTGGAGCACTTTTAGTGGGTACTGCAGTGCACTTCAGGCAGGCAGACCCAGGCCCATCCCCCCCCCACCTGCAACACGTGGTGGTAAATGAGAGGCCTCTGAAACCCACTGTACCCACATGTAGTTGCCCCCTTCACCCCTAAGAGCTATGGCAGTGTTGTACATTTGTCCCTCCCACGACCAAATGGCTTGGATTAGGACGTTTCTGAGATCCTGTACTCATTATGTTTACTTTAGAAAGCATTTAAAGGCTTTCTTATTTAATAAGGCAGGCCAATGAATAATTTAAAGCTAGATAGGTTTATTAATTTAATGGCTGTTATATGCTAATTATCTGGTTTATGTAACTGTAGCTCCTGGACATATTGGTCTAGTTTTTGACTTTTGTAATCTGTCCTTGAATTGTATGGGTATAGGCGGAATACAAATACAGGTGTAACATAACATAACATAACATAACATAACATAACATAACATAACATAACATACTGGTTCTGGATAAAATTGACCTCTTTGCAGGGGCACCTGGTCAAAAGAAACCAGACAAAACGTTCCAAACAAAAAAAGTTCCCGACATAAAAGTCCCTGACAAAATAGACTCCTGACAAAAGAGCCTGATGAAATAGATTTATTTTTGAATGGTACAAATTTGAAGGGTACAAAGAAGTGGAGGAGCCATAAATTACTGAGAAAATCCACGGCTTGTCACTTGAAAGACCTGGCACCTGCCTATGACTTGACTTCACTATCCACACTTGGTATCTAGTGAGAATCATAAATCTGCTTGAAAACATAATCCAGCTTGATTAAGAGTCTATTTTGTCTTGGGTTGTTTTGATGTGGGGTTTTTTTGGGAGGGTTTTTTTTTGTCATGGTCTGTTTTCGTTTTAGTCTGTTTTGTTGGGGTTTTTTTGTCGGGTTTCTTTTTGTATGGTCTATTATGTCGGGGTGCCCTTTGCAGGTTGTGATATTATGTGTAAGATTGATGAAAATGTAGTTCCACTTAAGAACAAGTGCACAGAAGGCAAGTATGTGAATTTGAACATATATGTTTCCTCTTCATAAAAAATCATGAGTATTGGAAAGAACTAAATTCATCACACATCTCGGTTCAGTTAATTGCAGATGCCAACTCCTGCTTTCACTCATAAATCTGCTCACATTTTGCTATTGCCTCTTGCTTTTCAGAGGACTGAAATTAACTATTTCAACTTTCAGCTTCTTAACTGTTAACATCTCTTTGTTTCATGAACTCTCTCTTCTAAAGAGAAGGTTTTTAAAAAATTCATTTTCTGCTTTTGCTCACTTTGGGAAAAGCTGTCGTCACCCTGGAAATTTCATATTAGAACAGAGTGAATTTTCAGCTGTGCAGCAATGCCATAAATACTTTTGTCTCGTGATACAGGATAACCACTGGATTGCACAATTCGGTCTGTTGAACGTACAATGTGAATGTACACTGTGGAGCAAATTTCCATGCTGTCTGCTTTTAGGCCAAGGCCATGGATACATTTTACCTGCAATTTGAAAGGAAAAGTATGTACATAATTTCCCCTTGAAAACTGCCTTGCAAAGTATATGCAGACCTTGCACCTGCTTTCTAAGCTGGTAGAATTTTTATGTGTAGACTTGAAAATAAAATCTATGCACATTATTTTCTGATACAGGCCCACAACATGCTCCAAGAAACAGCTCCTTTAAATCTAAAAGGGGGCCTGCGCTAGTGTCAGTGCATGTTTTTGATGCGCGCTGAGGTCCCCTTTTACTGCAGCGGGTAAAAGGCTGACTTTTTTTTTTGAGGTTGACTTACCACGTGGCCATTTCTGGGGGAGCCCCTACCACCACCCATTGAGATGGCGATAGGGACTCCCATGCTAACTTGGTGGTAACCAGGCAGCGATTACCGCTGGTTACGTTCCAGCACTACAAAAATAGATTATATTTTTGTAGTGCCAGAAATGGCAAGCTAGGGGTGGGAACTACCATCAGGCTCCTGCAGTAGGCCAGTGGTAGTTCCAGATTGGCGCACGGTAAGCCCTTGGTGGTGTTACCATTGCATGGTAAAAAGGATCCCTAAATGTGCTAAAATGATGTATTTTATTGAACATTATGCATACTTTTAGCTTGTACAGAAAGGGAAAGGGGAAAAGGAAATGAGACTTGATATACCGCCTTTCTTAGGTTTTTTGCAACTACATTCAAAGTGGTTTACATATATTCAGGTACTTATTTTGTATCAGGGGCAATGGAGGGTTAGGTGACTTGCCCAGAGTCACAAGGAGCTGCAGTAGGAATTGAACTCAGTTCCCCAGGATCAAAGTCCACTGCACTAACCACTAGGATACTCCATTTTCAGAAAGCCAGTTTATCCAGGTGAACTCCAGAAATAGCTTAGGAAATAGCTCTCTTCATGGTTACTTGTACAACTGGCCAAATAGCATGTGCCATACTCTAAACCAGGGGTAGGCAATCTTGGTCCTTGAGGGCCATAATCCAGCCAGATTTTCAGGATTTCCTCAATGCATGTGCATGAGATCTATTGGCACACAATGGAGGCAGTGCATGTAATAGAACTGATGCATACTCATTGGAGAAATCCTAAAAACCTGATTGGGTTGCGGCCTTTGAGGACCGAGGTTGCTGCTCTAAATCGAATAATACAACTAAAAACAGACTCAAAGGAACTGAGGTTGACAGTATGTGAAATATTGAAGTGTTTTTGCTGAGAGTAGCCCACTGAGCTGGGTTATCAAGAGCAAATAGTAGAGGAATTGGTCATTTTCATTTGCAGCAGTGGGGCAATTCTATAAGTGGGTGCCCACATTTATGCTTGTAAATGTACAGAATACCAGCATTTTGGGGGGTAAGTGTACAGTTACATGCATAAATGACACAAATGCAGTCAAGCACTATTCTTTAAGGGCACATGTAAGTGGCATAGTGCATAAATACAAGGGGAGTGTTCACATGGGTGGATCAATGGACGAAAGAACAAGAAAAATAAAAAGTGGGAAATGGAAAAAAGGCTCTCCTCAAACAAAGGAACTAAAAATGTCTTAAATTTTAAATCTGAGCCTGCAAATAGGTGGGAAAATGTGGGATACAAATGCAACAAATAAATAAATAAATGCATATAACATATAAAATAGGCCCGTTAAAATTGTAACACAAATCACTCTTCTGTTGCATAAAATGACTCAACACTCAGCTGTTGCATAAGATGACTCAACACAGCACCGCATTTTGGCCCAGAAAGGCCTGCCTCAGGAGTCCTTATAAAGATCTTGAGAAATAGATCTTGAGAAAAAACAAGCTCAAACCTCAAGTGAATCTCTTGAACTTTGACGGAGAAACACTGGGCAGGACATAGATACACCTCCTACTTACACAGATAGGACTAGATTCAGTAGAAGGTACTCAAATTTGGGTGCGGAAAAAAAAAATCCACACTGTATGCTAGTCTTTGAACAGCGTTATGAGTTATGCACCATTTGCAGAATAGTGCTTAGAGCTGATTTCTGCGCCAAATCTTGGGTGCGAGGATTTATACCAACTGAAACCTGGTGTAAATCCTGGCTTGTAAGTTAGGCATGGATCTCTGGGATACAGTAATACTACACCCATCTTTAATGAACGCTACTGATCCACTCTTTCTCCTCCCATGGCCACGCCCCCTTTGAGTTGCATGCTAAAAACTTTCTGTGCTGATCTTTATAGAATAGCACTTAGCAAGATGCATGCGCAAAACCAAATTGTTGCCAATTATTGGCGCTAATTGGCTCGAAAGCCAATTTATTTACATGTACATCTGAGAATAGCGAGCAATTTTGCACATGTGTGCCGTTTATAGAATCTGGGGAATAACTTACTGAATAGAGCAAGTTATCTTGCCGCATTGAGGCACGCACAGTCAGCAGATCTGTGGCTGGTGTAATTATGGGCACCTACCGGCAGATATTTAAAACCACTTAACTGGCCAGGAACAGCTCCTGGCCAGTTAAATGGTACTTACTCAGCTATCCAGCGATACTGAGTGAGAGGTAGCCTTCTATCTGCTGCTGAATATCGTCATTTAGCGCTTAGGAGATAGCCGGTTATATCGTGTGATATAACTGGCTATCTGCTGATATTCAGTGTATTGCTGGATACGTTTGGCAACCATATGAGGCCAGCAAAATAGCAAGCCTATCTTTGGCCAGCTTCAACTTAACCGGCCAGCTCTGAATATCAGCTTGGTCGGTTAAGTTGAAACTGGACAAATGTCACCTGAATATTCAATGCCAGTCACCGGAAACGGCTCGGCATTGACTATCTGGGCTGACCGCTGACTGCAGGAGGCAGCCCCACTACCTCCCTCAGTCTGCATATCTGGACCCTGGATTTTAGGCACGCTGATGCTGGGTTATGCCAGTATTCTACAATGGAATCTGAGTGCCCAAATACCATTATACAATAGGTTCTCATTATGTAGCATCAAAGCACCTAAAAGGAGGCACTCGCTTATTAAATTGCCCTCTAAATGCCCAGTCCTAGCCATAGGGAATACAGGATATCAATACATATGATGCAGGAAAGTTTCTCCTGTCAGAGTACATTGCAAGATAATAGGATAGAGATGATTGGAGAATCAATTAGCTGATCTGTGTGATAGTGAGGGGCATTTTCAATTTGACATCTAAATCTGATTTTGGACATTTTGCAGTGAACATGGCCATTTTCAAACCAGAAAAATGTCCAACTTTTGTTTTGAAAATAGCCATTTGCTAGATGTTTTTGTGTTTAGTGCATCTATCCTTTTGACCATTTTTGAAAAACAAACAAACAACAACAACAAGAAAAAAACAAAACACAAAAACAAGCCATTGTGGGGTGGGGTGGGGGGGGGGGTAAGGATTCTTAGTAGACTGACTAGACATCCCAGCAGAACAGTGGGGCACCCTAGAGGGCACTGCTGTGGACTTCACATAAAAGGTCCCAGGTATAGATCTCACATTACTCCCTTAAATAGTATGGGGAGCCCTCCAAAACCCTACTGTACCCAACTATACACCACTACAATAACCCTTGTATCTGCAGGTGTCACCTATATGTTGGTACAGTAGGTTTTTGGTGGGTTTTGGAGGGCTCATAATTTCCACCACAAGTTTAACAGTTAGAGTGATATATGTGCCTGGGTCCCCTTCTCTAGAGTGCACTGCAGTGACCACTAGGCTACTCCAGGGACTTGCTTGCTGCTCTAATAGGACTGGCTATAACATAAGAAGCTGACATAGAGGCTGGTATGTACTGTTTTTCACATTTATGGGGTAGGGGGTGGGACTTGGGAGGGGATTAATGGCCACTGGGGGAGTAAGGGGGCCATGCCTTAATCCCTCCAGTGGTCATCTGGTCATTTAGGCCACCATCTTTTGGATGTTTTTGCTTTCTTCCATTATGGCAGAAAAACATCCAAGTTTTGGGAATGCTGAAATCCCGTCCCCAGCATGCTCCAACAAGCCCTCTTGTGATTTGGACGCATTGTATATGAACTGCCTAGAAAACCGATTTAAAAATGGGTTTTGGAAATAGCAATGTGGACATTTTGGTGAAAACAAATGTCCACCTGCTGATTTGTGCCACTTTTTGGATGTTTTTCTGTTTAGAAAATGAGCCCCTAAACACACCATACAACAAGCAGGAGCAAAACTGAGACATCTCTTCTTTAGAGATGTGCATTTGTTTTGGTCTGTCTCATTTCATTTGACCATGCAAATTTTCTACACCATAAATTTAATTTTACATACAGATAATGGACTTATTTGCATAATGAAATGAAACAAAACAAAAAACCTCAAAACCAACCTAACAAAAATGAATAAAAGCAAACAGGGCAAACCCACTTTTGATTTCTCTTAATTGGCTTCAGGTGCAGGGGACAACTGATGTTAAAATTTAGATTTTTACTTTTAGAGCTTTTAGGTGTAGTGTACCTCATTATTTGTGTCAACTAATCCAACATTATCTGTCCATGAGGACTTTATGCTCAAAGTCATGATATTCGGTTCAAGATTCCCTATTTTCCACATAGAATGGAACCATGCTTCATAGGGATCCATGGTCGTAAAATAACTTGCTCTTGGATATGAAATTAGATGAAAGTTATTTGCAGATCCTGAAAAGCTTAAGACACTGCTCTTTTAACGGGTTATCTTAGGGCCCTATTTAATAAGGTGCGCTAGCGTTTTTAGCACATGCACAAAGTGAGCACACACTAACTGTGTAAGTGCCCATAGGAATATTGTGGACGCCTATACAGTGCATGCTAATGCGTCCCAGTGCTGTGCAGTGCGGGCCACTTAAAAAAATTGGTAGTTCGTGCCTTGGGACAGCTGATTATAGCGAAACTCTGGCCACAGTCGGTGCGCACCTTGAGACAGCTGATTATAGCGAAACTCTGGCCACAGTCGGTGCGCACCTTGAGACAGCTGATTATAGCGAAACTCTGGCCACAGTCGGTGTGGTTGACTTTAGAGACACTTTTGAATCTTCAATTAAGTCAAAATTTAAGTGTTTGATTTTTTTTTCTATCGTTTGTCACAATTTTGGGTGGATCCATTAAAATTAAACATCCCTTGGAGTTTTAACAAAGATTTGTATGAAAGGGTTTTTTATGCCGATGAAGAGAGTTTGACCCAGTTTAAGTCCTTTTTAACTTATTAATGTTTATTGGGTGGAGGCGCGGGTGCTGAGGCTTTTTCCCTTTCTTACTTTTTGTACTCCATAGGAATATAGTGTTTTAATAGTTTTTTGAATGTTGTATGAATCACTAGAATACTGTTATTTACATGTGTTCCTGCTGCATAAAACTAGATAGCTTCTGATAGAATTAACAGCACACTTCAGGTAGGCGCCTACAGAGATGCATTCATACACATTATTTTATAAACAAAAGTAAACACCTACTGTAGGGGTCCTTTTACTAAGCAGAACTTAACGTGGCCTGCGCTATTCCCAACACAGATGTGTACTGTATGCTAAGGCCACTTTTAGCACTGCCAGGAAATGGCCGATTTTTAAAATTCTGCCAAAAATGGCTAGATGCTAATTTTAGTTTCCACTACACTCTAAAAAAAAGTTGAAGGAAGTGAGGTTCTGTAACACATCCTCAAAAAATTGGAGGTTTTTTATGCCCATGTTTGCAACTAAGCTCACTGAGGACTGTGTTACATTTGGTCAGAGTTTGCTGAGGCTTTGTCCTCCATGTGAATTTTAATAGTTTTTCGATGTCAGTAAAATTTGTAAGGTTATATGGTTGATTCTGGTGTATGTGCTAATTTTCCCATTAGCACGTGGCCGTTAGCACATGAGCCCTTAACTACACCTATTTTCTAGGCAGCAAAGGTTCATGCGCTAACCACTTGCTAATGAGTTAGCATACACCAATGTTATTTCTGCAAAGAAGCAGCTTCCCAGAGTCTGGTGTACTTTCTCAGTTTTGACGGTGGATGATACTTATATCCTTTGTGAAAAACTTTTATTTTAAATAAAAGCATTGTTTTACACAAACAACTATATATCATAAGACTCGTGAAGCGCCGAAACACGGCTGCTGTGTTGAGTCTTTTCTGATTTTCTTGCAATAAAGAGTTGATTTTCACCATCACGTCTCCTCTGGTTTTTGAGAAGAGCCTACCCTTCCTACTACCAGCTTCTGCAAAATTAGCATATGGCCATTACAAAAAATATGACAATGCAGTCATTTTATGCCATGCTAAAAGTGGCCGCAGTGTGCAGAAAACCCACTTTTTAGCACAGCACGGTAAAAGGACCCCATAATACGGTCACCACACTGGCTGAAAATTGACTCAACTGATTTAATTACATGTTTGTATTTAGAACAGAAGAACATAAGAGTAGCCATACTGGGTCAGACCAATGGTCCATCTAGCCCAGTCTCCTGCTTCCAACAGTTTTAAAAATTTGTTTTAAAAATATTTCAATGTAACTTCCTTGAGTGTCCCCTAGTCTTTGTACTTTTGGAACGAGTAAACAATCAATTTACATCTACTCGTTCTACACCATTAAGGATTTTGTTATCTACCTTAAACGCTAATATTTGGGTGCAGGCATAATATTAATGCCTGCTTAAATTAAATTTAAACTAAATTAAATGATGCAAAATAAAAAATTGCTGCCAGTGCAAAGCCCTTCTCTTCTTCGTTAATTCAAGGATAATGATACATGGAGAGCCTTCCCCAAATTCTGTTTGCATTCTATAAAATTGTTGCTGTTCTTTAGGTCTGTGTGTTACACTAAGTGTGTCTATGGAAAAATGATTAGTATTATCTGGCCCCGTGGGGCACATTGACAAGAGCAACCTTAGGATTCTGGTGTCAACAGCAGGAAACTATGGAAGAGGTAGATTTTTAAGAAAGGAAGTCAATGTTTGGTGATTTAAGATGGATGAAGATTCATTTTAAAATGGATAAGAGTTCCTTAGTGGCTTCTAACATTAAAGTTCATGTTACAGGAAGAAGTAGAATAGTGCTGAACTTTAATAAATATTAGGGGAATTTCATATTAATGATCATAAATTAAACCTCTGTTTTGAGATAAACTGTGGCTATAAAAGGCAGCAGGATTTGTAATTAACTTAGATGTGCACTTTTGTCTGCAATATTTACTGTACTTTCTGCTATAGACTATTTATTTTGGTAACCAAAATTGGAAAAAAAAAATATATATATACACACAGTGCACTCCATTTAAGTGCACGTCGGATAAGCACATGCTCTGTTTAACTGCATGCTGTACTTCGGTCCCGTTTTTGGCACCATCAATTTCTATGGGGACAAACTTCAGTTTAGCGCTCCACTGATAAGTGCAAGATTTGCTTATATGCATGGTTTAAGACCGCTCCTCTGCAGGAAAGACTCCGAAGCACGCGCATGGAATATGGAAGCCGATTGGCGCGTGACAACCAATGAGATTTAAAATTTACCGCCCCTTTAACTGCCACAGGCAGAATAAGCGAAAGAATGTTGTTAGAGTGTACACTGGGGTCGTCGTCGCGCAACTGTAAGACTTTAACACTGGCTGAATGAATAGAAGTTCTAAAAGTTTAGAAAACAAACAAAATCAAACATCTATTGCTAAAGAATATGGTGTCAATCCCAATCAAATTTCACATATCTTGAAGCAGAAAGACCAGCTTCTGGAAGACTGGCAAAACAGTACAAATCCACACCGGAAACGTAAACGGGCGGGAAAAGCTGAGGATGTAGAAGATGCTCTTCTTCGGTGGTTTTCTCAAGTCAGGAGCAGACAGTTTCCTGTCAGTGGTCCACTGCTTATGGAGAAAGCTAATCAGCTAGCTGAAAGTCTTGGACTAACTGACAGGGCCATGCCTAGGGTCTCTGGTACTCCCCTGCAGACTACCAGTTGGCACCCCTGTGCAGACTATCAGTTGGCGCGCGTGCGTCCCCCCGGACCTTTAAATTTACCTCGCTCCGCCTCAGACGTCTGCGCAGCATCAGTGAAAGCACTGCCTGTCTGACATCTCTCCACCAGCCTTCCCTTTGCTCATTCGTTCCCTCTGTGTCCCGCCTTCTTCTGACGTCATTTCTTTAAGGACGGGACACAGAGGGAATGAACGAGCGAAGGGAAGGCTGGTGGAGAGACGTCAGACAGGCAGCGCTTTCACTGACGCTGCACAGACATCGGAAGTGGAGTGAGGTAAATTTAAAGCGCCGGGGAATCGGGGATGGAGCGGAGGAGTAAGGTTTGTTTTTTTTAAATACAACGCGATGGCGCTGTGCCCTTGAAGGCAGGCGCCCCCCTGTGGCGCTTACCTTGCTTACCGTGTTGGCACAGCCCTGCTAACTGAATTCAAAGCCATTGTTGGATGGTTGGAAAGATGGAAGGAGAGGAACAACATAAAATTCAAGAAACAGCATGGTGAAAAACAAGACGCTGACGACTTTGGTGCTGAAAATTGGGTTGTTTCAGTTCTTCTTACCATCTTGAACGAGTTTGCACCTTGTGACATTTTCAATGCTGATGAAAACGGTCTCTACTGGCGAGCAATTCCTGATGAAACACTTGCATTCAAACAAGCCAAAACTACAGGAGGTAAACCTCGAAGGACCGACTGACGATCCTCCTTTGCTGCAATATGGATGGGAGTGAGAAGTTGGAACCACTTGTCATTGGAAAGAGCAAATAGCCCCTTTGCTTCAAGAATGTTAAGCGACTTCCTGTGTCATACAAGGCTAATGCAAATTCATGGATGACTGGGGAAATTTGGAAGCAGTGGCTAAAGAAGTTAGACACTAGAATGCGGGCACAAAACCGTCAGATTTTGTTGCTTTGTGACAGTGGCGTTCCTAGCCTCGATGACACCTGGGGCGGATTGCCAATGCGCCCCCCCGGGTGCAGTGCACCCCCCCCCGGCGAAATGACCCCCCCGGGTGCACGCTGCTGGGGGGGGGGTGCCGCGGCACGCGCCTGTCAGCTCAGAGTTCGCTACGCTAACTTCGCTGGTTCGCTGCAGCTCCCTCTGCCCCGGAACAGGAAGTAACCTGTTCCGGGGCAGAGGGAGGGAGCTGCAGCGAACCAGCGAACTTAGCATAGCGAACTCTGAGTCGACAGGCATGCGCCGCGGCACCCCCCAGTGGCGTGCACCCGGGGCGGACCACCCCCACTGCCCCCCCTTGGTATGCCACTGCTTTGTGATCATTGTGTTGCACACAGTGATGATGTCAGGCTGTCTAACATCAAGGTGGTCTTCCTGCCACCAAACACTACCCCTTTGATCCAACATATGGATTAGGGCATAACAGCCAATTTCAAACAATATTATCGGGCTCTTGTGCTATGTTGTCTGATGAGCATTATGGATGACCAGACTGGCAAGGATAAACGTGCTGTTGAATTGGCTCATAATCTATCACTGTTGGATTCCCTACATATGCAGAAAGAAGCCTGGAATCATGTTACACAGGCAACCATTGTGAACTGCTACAAGCGGGCAAGCTTTGTTAAGGATGTGGAGAGGGACGAAACAGATGCAGCTGTTGCAAACACGTCAGATGAACAGGCTATTGCCATCCCAGCCTGTGCTACTGAAGAGGAGTTTCATCATTACGTAGCTGTTGATTATGATCTACAAACAGCTGAAGACAGCACTGATGTCCAGATATGTGCCTACACGCAGGCAACGGCTGATGATGAAACAGATGATAAAATAAGCAGCGAGGCACATGCTGACGAAATTCAATAACCTCCTTTCACTTTTGCAAGAGTGCTGGAGAGTCTCAACACCATGCGGGCCTATCTGGAGGCCAATGGATGTCAGTGCTATGATAGTTTTTACCGTCTGGTAGATGTTGTCTATGGAACTCACAGACACAAGGGTGTACAGAGGACTATTGCTGATTACTTCAATTAAGCCTAATGTCAGTTAACGGAGACTGTATACTGTATGTATAATAAACAGTACTGTACATATGTTTATCAGATGTCCAGCTTCTTTGTGTCACAACGGTTAAGTGCATGCTCCTGTTAACTACATGTATTTCTTTGGTCCCAGACCCTTGCACTTAAGCGGATTGCATTGTATATACAGTGGGGGAAATAAGTATTTGATCCCTTGCTGATTTTGTAAGTTTGCCCACTGACAAAGACATGAGCAGCCCATAATTGAAGGGTAGGTTATTGGTAACAGTGAGAGATAACACATCACAAATTAAATCCGGAAAATCACATTGTGGAAAGTATATGAATTTATTTGCATTCTGCAGAGGGAAATAAGTATTTAATCCCTCTGGCAAACAAGACCTAATACTTGGTGGCAAAACCCTTGTTGGCAAGCACAGCGGTCAGACGTCTTCTGTAGTTGATGATGAGGTTTGCACACATGTCAGGAGGAATTTTGGTCCACTCCTCTTTGCAGATCATCTCTAAATCATTAAGAGTTCTGGGCTGTCGCTTGGCAACTCGCAGCTTCAGCTCCCTCCATAAGTTTTCAATGGGATTAAGGTCTGGTGACTGGCTAGGCCACTCCATGACCCTAATGTGCTTCTTCCTGAGCCACTCCTTTGTTGCCTTGGCTGTATGTTTTGGGTCATTGTCGTGCTGGAAGACCCAGCCACGACCCATTTTTAAGGCCCTGGCGGAGGGAAGGAGGTTGTCACTCAGAATTGTACGGTACATGGCCCCATCCATTCTCCCATTGATGCGGTGAAGTAGTCCTGTGCCTTTAGCAGAGAAACACCCCCAAAACATAACATTTCCACCTCCATGCTTGACAGTGGGGACGGTGTTCTTTGGGTCATAGGCAGCATTTCTCTTCCTCCAAACACGGCGAGTTGAGTTCATGCCAAAGAGCTCAATTTTTGTCTCATCTGACCACAGCACCTTCTCCCAATCACTCTCGGCATCATCCAGGTGTTCACTGGCAAACTTCAGACGGGCCGTCACATGTGCCTTCCGGAGCAGGGGGACCTTGCGGGCACTGCAGGATTGCAATCCGTTATGTCGTAATGTGTTACCAATGGTTTTCGTGGTGACAGTGGTCCCAGCTGCCTTGAGATCATTGACAAGTTCCCCCCTTGTAGTTGTAGGCTGATTTCTAACCTTCCTCATGATCAAGGATACCCCACGAGGTGAGATTTTGCGTGGAGCCCCAGATCTTTGTCGATTGACAGTCATTTTGTACTTCTTCCATTTTCTTACTATGGCACCAACAGTTGTCTCCTTCTCGCCCAGCGTCTTACTGATGGTTTTGTAGCCCATTCCAGCCTTGTGCAGGTGTATGATCTTGTCCCTGACATCCTTAGACAGCTCCTTGCTCTTGGCCATTTTGTAGAGGTTAGAGTCTGACTGATTCACTGAGTCTGTGGACAGGTGTCTTTCATACAGGTGACCATTGCCGACAGCTGTCTGTCATGCAGGTAACGAGTTGATTTGGAGCATCTACCTGGTCTGTAGGGGCCAGATCTCTTACTGGTTGGTGGGGGATCAAATACTTATTTCCCTCTGCAGAATGCAAATAAATTCATATACTTTCCACAATGTGATTTTACGGATTTAATTTGTGATGTGCTATCTCTCACTGTTACCAATAACCTACCCTTCAATTATGGGCTGCTCATGTCTTTGTCAGTGGGCAAACTTACAAAATCAGCAAGGGATCAAATACTTATTTCCCCCACTGTATATAAACCAAAATACTGGAATGCTTTCGCATGCTCAAGAGCATAAAGCTTGCTAAGTTACTGAAATAAGTATTAAAATTCCTTGATGATTGTGAATGAAAACAAGAAAAAAATCTTTAAAAGAATATCACATTTTGAAATGCTTCAAGGCATTCCAGTAATCAACAAGATAAAGTTAAAATGAGAGGGGGAGGGGAAATGTATCTTACAGCTATTGACATGTACATCTTCATACAAAATCAATGTATATAGTGCCAAGTATTAAGTCATCTCCCCAGGAAAGCATAAAACTGAACTCAACTTCCAAATCTCTGCCAACAGTGAGAGGAAAGTGGGAAGGAGGAAGAGAGCCACTGGGAGGAACATTAAATTAGATATTTGCCCAAACAGCCTCATGAAGTTGGCCCCACAACAATTCATAAAGGACCTAACAAACCACGTGAGCATCATGTTACAAAATGGACTCTTCCCAAGGGAGAAAGGTAACATTTTACTTACCCCCATACCCAAGGATGCAAAGAAAAATGCCAATGAATTAACGAACTACAGACCAGTAGCTTCCATTCCCTTAATCACTAAAATAACAGAAGGTATGGTGACCAAACAACTCAGCGAATATCTAAACAAATTCTCAATATTACACGATTCCCAGTCAGGATTTCGCTCTAAACACAGTACTGAAACCGTACTAGTTACACTCACGACCAAGTTCAAACAATTGATAGCAAACGGAAACAACATACTACTGTTACAATTCGACATGTTGAGCGCATTCGACATGGTTGACCATGGAAACTTATTACACATCCTTGAATACTTCGGAATCGGAGGTAAAGTCCTCAAGTGGTTTAAGGGGTTCCTAACCACACGCTCATACCAAGTAACTTCAAACTCGACCACTTCAGCCACATGGACGCCTGTATGTGGAGTTCCACAGGGATCCCCCCTCTCAACGACCATTTTCAACCTAATGATGATACCCTTAGCCAAACTATTATCGAATCAGAACTTAAATCCATTCATATACGCTGACGACGTAACGATCTTCATCCTATTCAAACAAGATCTAAGTGAAATCTCCCACGAAATCAAGCAAAGCCTAAATATCATGAATTCCTGGGCAGATGCATTTCAGTTGAAACTCAATGCAGAAAAAACCCAATGCCTAGTACTCACCTCACAATACAATAAGAACAAATTCACCACCATCAACACACCTAAAACTAAATCTACCAGTCTCGGACACCCTAAAAATTCTTGGAGTCACTATTGATCGACACCTAACACTTGAGAACCATGTGAAAAACATAACTAAAAAGATGTTTCACTCAATGTGGAAATTAAAAAGAATCAAACCATACTTTCCAAGAACTGTCTTCCGCAATCTGGTACAATCACTAGTACTCAGTCATCTGGACTACTGTAATTCACTTTACGCTGGTTGCAAAGAACAAATACTTAAAAAACTCCAGACTGCCCAGAACACGGCAGCCAGACTAATATTCGGCAAACCAAAATACGAAAGCGCGAAACCTCTTCGTGAAAAACTACACTGGCTCCCACTTAAAGAACGGATCACATTCAAGCTTTGCACCCTAGTCCATAAAATCATTCATGGTGACGCCCCAGCTTACATGTCGGACCTAATAGACCTACCACCCAGGAATGCAAAGAAATCTTCTCGCACATTCCTCAATCTTCATCCTCCTAAGTGCAAAGGACTGAAATACAAACTAATGCACTCATCTACCTTCTCCTACATGAGTACGCAGTTCTGTAACGTGTTGCCACGTCACCTGAAAACAGTCTATGAATTGACCAACTTCCGTAAAGCATTAAAAACTTATCTCTTTGACAAGATATATCACAATGATCAACACATGTAACTGTACATCTTAAAATGCCTTTTGCTCTTACACTATCATGTATTTCATCTTCATGTAACCCGAAACACTCTGTAAAACCAAATGTATACTCTCTTATCTCAGTATCCATGACAAATTGTAAGCCACATTGAGCCTGCAAAGAGGTGGGATAATGTGGGATACAAATGTAACAAATAAATACATCTTCATACAAAATCAGTGTATATAGTGCCAAGTATTAAGTCATCTCCCCAGGAAAGCATAAAACTGAACTCAACTTCCAAATCTCTGCCAACAGTGAGAGGAAAGTGGGAAGGAGGAAGAGAGCCACTTGGAGGAACATCAAAGCTTTGGAAATAGCAAAGGTGATCCTTTAGTTAATTTTTTGAACTGTTCTGCTAATATTCTGTGGCAACAACAGGTTTTTGCAGTGGGAAATGCCTTTTTAAACTGCTGACATGTTGTAGGAGAACAACCTTATTTAGCATGAGCAAATGGTTTCAAAATGACATCTCATTACCATCTGGTCCAGCCTGTTTCAAAAACTTTTATATATCTGTGAATCTGAGAATGGGGAGAGCTTTTCACATATCTTGAAAAATCCTACACCAATCAATTCTTATCTTTTTGGCATTTAGGAGGTAATTCTATAACAGGGCACCTAGGACAGGAATACATTTCTGAGTGACAGAGAATGTGTGCATATTTAGATGTGACCACTTGCACTAGCCCTATAGTTTATGTAAATGTCCATGCTTAGATGGTAGAGAAATCTCAAAAACATACAAAGAAAACAATCCTAGGCTTCCAAATAATTGTTAACACAAAATAAAATCAGGATGATGAAGAACTTAACAATGGTAATATTTTGAATGGAAAAAAAAAAAAAGATATCAGATGCCCTTAGATAGAATCCGGCCAATATTCAATGTGAGTTAACAGGCTGGGAATAGATGCTGACTGGTTAACTCACTTGTATGTGGCTATTTGGTCATTTTCAATGGCAGTTAACCAGTTAGAGTTGAAGTCGGCTACATTGGGGATGTTCCAGGGGTGTTTCGGGGCAGAGTGCGGTTAGCTCCCAATATTCAGAGCTGCGCAGTCATGTTTAGCTCTCAAGTAGGGCTGCATAAATAACTGTCCTATCTTTGGGCTTCTTTTACAAAGCTGTGCTACTGATTCTCAGTGCGGCAAATGAGAGGAAGCCCATTCAATTCCTATGGGCTTTCTCTCGTTTGTCACGTGGGAATCGTGAAGCCTATGGTATGCATTTTTCTGAGAGTAAATGTATGAGTGTGGTGAGATTGGGGGTTTGAATTCATAAGTGGATGTATTGATGTATTGCTGAGCAGTACGTGTGAGCTTTATGTGTTTTGGTTCTTTCCATAAATTTTGTTAAAAAGATGTGTCTTCAATGACTTACGGAAGTTGGTTTGTTCATGTATCGTTTTCAGGTTCTGTGGCAGTTTGTTCCAGAACTGCGTGCTCATGTAAGAAAAGGTTGATGCGTGCAGCGTCTTGTATTTCAGGCCCTTGCAGTTAGGGAAGTGGAGGTTAAGGAAAGTTCGGGATGATCTTTTTGCATTTCTGGGTGGTAAGTCAATTAACTCCGACATGTAGGCTGGGGCTTCGCCATGGATGATTTTGTGGACCAGTGTGCATACTTTAAAAGTAATGCGTTCTTTGAGTGGGAGCCAGTGTAGCTTCTCTCGTAAGGGTTTTGCACTTTCATATTTTGGTATTCCGAAGATGAGTCTAGCTGCTGTATTTTGGGCTGTTTGGAGTTTCCTCTGGATTTCCTCTTTGCATCCTGCGTACAGAGAGTTGCAGTAATCCAGATGGCTGAGTACTAGGGATTGTACTAGGCTGCGGAAGACGGATCTAGGGAAGAATGGTCTAATTCTTTTCAGTTTCCACATGCAGTGGAACATCTTTTTGGTTGTGTTGTTTGCATGGGTTTCGAGTGTTAGGTGGCGGTCGATAGTAACTCCAAGGATTTTTAGCATTTCTGAGATTGGAAGGTTCAGGTTAGGTGTGTTTATGGCGGTAAATTCATTCGTGTTGTATTGGGAGGTGAGTACCAGGCATTGAGTTTTTTCTGCATTTAGTTTCAAACGAAATGCATCAGCCCAGGTGTTCATGATACGTAGACTTTGGTTGATTTCCTTGGTGATTTCTTTGATGTCTTTTTTGAAAGGGATGTATATTGTTACATCATCGGCGTAGATATAAGGGTTGAGGTTGTGGTTTGATAGGAGTTTTGCCAAAGGGGTCATCATTAGGTTGAAGATAGTCGGTGAGAGGGGTGATCCTTGTGGTACTCCACATTCAGGTGTCCATGCGGCAGACGTGGCTGAGTTTGATGTGACTTGGTATGAACGTTGGGTTAGGAACCCCTTGAACCAGTTTAGGACATTTCCTCCCATGCCAAAGTATTCAAGTATGTGTACTAGGATTCCGTGGTCTACCATGTCGAAGGCGCTGGACATGTCAAATTGTAGGAGGAGTATGTTGTTGCCGGTTGCAATCAATTGTTTGAATTTAGACATGAGGGTGATTAATACTGTTTCTGTGCTGTGATTCGATCGGAATCCTGATTGGGCGTCGTGCAGTATTGAGTGTTTGTTTAAATAGTTAGTGAGTTGTTTAGTTACCACTCCTTTGGTTATTTTGGTTATTAGTGGTATGGATGCTACTGGTCTGTAGTTGGTTATTTCCCTTGCCCTTTTCTTCGTGTCTTTGGGTATAGGGGTGAGTAAGATTTTTCCTTTCTCTTTAGGGAAAAGTCCGTTTTGTAGCATGAAGTTTATGTGGTTTGTTAGGTCTATTATGAATTGTTCAGGAGCTGATTTCATGAGGTTATTAGGGCATGTATCTAGTTTGCAGTGAGATTTGGCGTATCTTCTAAGTGTTTCAGAGATGAGGTTTTCTGATAGTAGTTCAAATTCAGTCCAAGTTCTGTCTGCTGGGTATATTCCGTCTTCTGGGTCTAGACAATCTAAGAGTGTGGCGTATTCAATAGGGCTGGCAGGTATTTGGATTCTTAATTGTGTAATTTTCTCCTTGAAGTATTTTGCAAGGTTGTCAGCTTCAGGTGTATCTTTGCTGTTGTTTGTGACTGGTGTGGTGTCTAACAGTTTGTTTACGAGGTAGAAGAGTTTGTGTGTGTCTTTATAGTTTGGTCCTATTATTGTCTTGTAGTGTAGTCTTTTAGTCTGTTTTATTGTATATTTGTATTTCCTCCACAGTAGTTTCCAGGCATTTAGAGTTTGTTCATCTCTTTTTTTGTTCCATGCACGTTCTAGTTTCCTGACTTGTGTTTTAAGCTTTTTCAGCTCTTCGGTGAACCATGGGTTTGATTTTTTTCTGTGTGTTGTTCTGGTTTGGATTGGGGCAATTTTGTCTAGTGTTGTTGTGCATAAGTCGTCCCATTCTTGGAGGAATTGGATGGTGTCAGCATTGGTTGACCATTCGTTCTGGTAGATCTGTTGCCAAAATGTTATGGGGTCAATTTTTCCTCTCGTGGTGTATATTGTTCGCTCATGTTTGTTGACTGTGTTTATGTGCGTTTTATGCCATTTGAGAGAGACATTTGCTTTATGGTGGTCCGACCATAATGTAGGTGTCCATCTTGTGTTGGTCAGTGTGATAGCTGAATCCGGGTCGAATTTGTGTGTTATGATGTCCAGTGTATGTCCTTTTTCGTGTGTTGGTTGTGTGTAGGGGGCATGTAAATCCCAAAGTTTTAGGAATTCTTTGCATTCTCGTGTGCTTGTTGAGGTGTCATCTTCAAGGTGTAAGTTGATGTCTCCTATTATAAGTACATTTGTGGCGGATACACGTGTTCGAGATGAAGTCCATGAGTTGTGTTTGGGAGTCTTGCCATTTTCCTGGTGGTCTGTAGAATAGGATTGTATTGAGGTGTCCTGTTAGGTTTGGGTGATTGATTCTTGTTGATGCAATTTCAAGTTGTGGTGATGTAGATTCACCTGTGGTTGTGATGGTGAATTCTGGTTTGTAAATTATGGCTATTCCGCCCCCTCTTTTTCCACTCCTTGTCCAGTGGGTGATTTTGTATTCTGGCAGGCATGCTTCAAGGATGGCTGGGTCTGTGGGGCTGTGGAACCAGGTTTCTGTAATAAACAGAAGGTCTAAATTATCTGTGGTGATCCAGTCTAGTATATCTACTGCATTTCTTACTGCTGATCTTGCATTGATGTATCCCAGTTGGATTGAGCGATATGGTTCTGTGGGGGGGTTCGCTGTGTTTATTTTTATTAGTTGCCTGTTTCTTCGGTAGTTGGGTTTGTCGTTGTTGTTGTTTTCCTCTGTTTGTTGGTAGTGTCCATGCTCGGAGAATTTTTCTTTTGGTTGGTTGTTATGGCTTTGGTTTGGCGAGTTGTTGGTAGGTTGTGTGTATGGTTGGTGTGTCGTGGGTAGGTTGTTATGGATGTTCTTTGTGGTGGGCATAGTGTGTATGAGATTGTTGTGTGGTTTGTGATTTATGGTGTTGTTGTTATTTGGGTTGAGGGTTGTGTTTGTGTGTGAGAGTAGGGCATATTTTGCAAAAGACTCATTCTTCTAGGAACCTTTTATAAATTATGTGTATCTCTACTCCAAAATCCCGATAAGACAATAACAGCCTGGATAACAGGTCATGGATCAATACTATCTTTAATACCTTTTTTGTTTCATAGGCAGATACCTACGGTACAATCCTTTAAATACTTAGGTGTCATCATTGATTCTGCTCTATCTTGTAAAGAACAAATATCTGAGGTATTAAAAAAATCTTTTTATCATTTGCGGAAATTACGTTCAATTAGGACGTCCTGTGTACTTTGACATATGCATATATTACAACACGTCTTGACTATTGTAATATTATCTATGCCGGCCTTACAAAGGTAAATTTAAGGCGCTTACAAATGATACAAAATACAGCTGCTCGTATTATTTGCTGAGCCACAAAATATGATAGGATAACACCCCTCCTAAACCATCTACATTGGCTCCTGATTGAAGTTAGAATAAAATTTAAGATTCTTATTCTTACTTCTAAAGCATTATATACGCCTGGTATATCTATCTAATCTTACCATACCATACTTACCGACTCATACGCTTTGGTCTCTCACTGATAATAGATTAGTAATTCCGTCACCTCAGAGAGCTAGATGGGAAACTACATGAGCATCATCTTTCTTTTTCTTATCTCCTACACTCTGGAATTGTCTTCCAAAAGAAATTATACTCGCTTTCGTAAGGTTTTAAAAATGCACTATTTTTATAATACATTTGAAAATAATGTAGGATAAAGGCATAAACCAAGTTGACCCTGTTTTGTTTTTAATATGCAGAATTATATGCTTGGTTGTATGAATGTTATTTAATTCTTAGAATGGATGATTGTTTGCTGTGCTTTTCTATTGACAAATGGATTTCTTTGTTTGTATATTTGTGTTTTTAATTGTATTTTACAATGTAAACTGTTCTGCTTTGCAAAGTGAAATAAGTAACGGTATAGTAAATAAACGATAAAAGAAAATGTGTGAAAAATAGCTGCTGAAGTGGAAACCTGCTTGCACTTACTTGTACAGATGCTGCTTCACTGCTGCTTTCATTAAGTAGCACATGTTGCATCTGCCAGCCAAGGGGTGAGAATGACCAAGGTGATGGATCAAGAAGAGATTGTAGATAAGCCTTTATTATATATACACTTCGAGTCAGCACAATCAGAACAGTAAGTAAGTATACACTACAGTATGGATTCTACATGGTCCATGTTTCAGCATGAACCTTCCTCAGGAGTCCAGGCTAACAGTCAAAAATAGCACAAAACTGCAACAGTAAATCTTAACACAAGGCTTATCGCAGCTTTTGAGCTAATGTTTGGAGATAGATGCTATTACACTTTGGATCTCACTATGCCTACATTGGCCTTCTGTTAAGATTTACTGTTGCTGTTCCTTGTTATTTTTGGCTGTTAGCCCAGACTTCTAAAGAAGGATAATGCTGAAACACAGACTGTGTAGAGTCCACACCATAGTGTATATTTACCTACTGTTCTGATTGTGCTGACTCCAAGTGTATACATAATAAAGGCTTATCTACAATTTCTTCTTGTTCTATCGTCTTGGTCATTCCCACCCTTTGGCTTGCTTGTGCTGACTTTGTGGGATTGTCATTCCTTTTGTTTGGACTACATGCTGCATCTGTACATGTAAGCACTGATGATTATCCATTATATAGATGTCTATTTCATTTTTGCACTAATAAGTGGTACTGTCTGCCATGTGGGGCTGGAAATAGGTTTCTTCTATTTCTGTAGGTTACAGTGCCATCTACAAAGGAAGAAATCATTAACCTAAAATGGATTCCAGGACGTAGGCTAAATTTCAGGGGGAGCTGTGCCTTTTGATGGCATAGTTTGTCCTCCAGGAGCAGGGCATCCTTTGTAGAAGGTGTCTCAACCAGCTGCAGTCTGCTTCTGTCTGGAAGAAAATTAGAAAGTCCATGTGGTTCATTCACAAGTTCATTCTGGCAAAATGAATGAACAGATTTGGGGAGGTCTATAAGAGAAGACAAATTCCTGCAACAGAGAATCTAGAGGGACCAAGAGAGCAGATAATTGACTTTACATCTGTGGGGAAAAGACTGTAACAGTTGTTACCCATCTGAGGAACCTAGCCCAAAGAGAAAAGAAACAAAATCAAACTCCAAATAACCATGAATCTCATCTCTTTAACCCAAAGCATTAGGGCCTTCTCCTCTCTAGAGCCCAGGCCATTCCTTAAAGCCTCAGACATTCCAAGGAAGGGTGTAAATGGAAAACTCAGCTCCTTCCTCACATGGTGTTTTACACTCTCTCAATAGATACCTCCCACATAGACATCCTGATCTTGGGTCCCAACCATCTTTTTAAGACAGGAGAGAAATGAGAAAAACAATCATGAGTTTTCTTCAACACCTTCCTTTCTGGAGATCCTCCCAATGGAAAATGTCTATAAACCACTAACTTCATATCAGAGCCTGCAGAGATTCTGATGCCTTTAACAGGGGACACTCGTACAGCAGGTTGAACAGTCAAGAACATAATTGGAAGTACTTGTATTTGTTTTTCTTTCTCCTTTTTTCAGTTTTCAAGCTCAATTGCAATATACCCTACTGGAACAGTGACACCATGTCTTCATTTGGATTTGTAACTATCTGAGGTGTAAGTTCTTCATGATAATATTCCCTTATGAAGCCCAGCTTTGACATTGGTAATGCTTTCATCAGGGGACATAGACTCTGATGGTCTTCAGAGACAGCATCCATGCACTCTGAGTCTATTAAATGTCATCATTGAGCAATAGCTGGGATTTCCTCCCCCAATGGGTATGTCAGTGCTGTTTCTCCAGGACCTAAAGCTACGATCTGAACTCAAACCCTGATTTCCAACACAGCACCATACAGCACTGCCACTAAACCATCAAGTGGGCCCTTCTTATTCCAGTATGTACCAGCGTACCTTAATCTGTAGTACAGAGTTCTAATGGCCATTTGAAGAAAACTAGGGCCTAATATTCAAAGGATTTATAGCCTCATAGGTCTTTTTGAAAATTTACTAGGGTTGAGTGCCTAAATTTATACTCAAAATTTCACTAAATTCCTAAACAGGAGCATAAAAAGTGGGTGGTAACAGGAGTAGATGTAGGGTGGGAAAAAAGTTAGCAGCTTAGCACTGATTTTTAGAACTAGGTTCATACATTAGCCTCATAAATCTAGACAAATGAATGGCAGTCCTAACTTTATAAACATAACTTTTAAGCTAATAATTAAGATGAATTTTCTGCTGAAAACTTGGACACCTAAATTTGGCTAAAAATAGGTCAAAAATTTAGAAGTCTAATTTAGGGGCATAAATTTAGGAACTCAGCCTTTTCTGAATATTGGGTCATGAATTCTTTGTGGACTTTGATTCGTTTTATTGAATTCACCACAAAAATAATCAAAAAATGCAACTGAAAATGAGCTTTTCAGACCACAGAGGCTTCACTTCTCAGCTTTCTGTGGTAAAGCAGATTTGCTGAATTGGTGTCCAACTCACATTATAACTTTCGTTAGTGGAAACAGCAGACTAGTTGTGTAACTTTTCAACTGAAGCATAATCTTTGACCTTTGAGCGTCAAAGCCCAATCTCCAGAGGATATTGCTCTTATCCTGTTTTGAGTGCAACCATGAAGATTCAATTGCAGATACACAAAACTTGTGGCCTGTGGTTTGGTGGTTCCTCTGTGACTGACTCAAGATGTATGTTTTAGGCTCACCCATGAAATCTCCCTTTTTGTGGTTTAGGTCATGTGGTTTGCTTGAGGAAATGAATGGCAGCCACTGTCTGCATGTTTATATGAAACAATGGAACAACACTGGCAGGCAAGAGAAATGACTTCAGTTTGCAATGGCACTTATGTTCCAACATTTTTTTGAGAAAGTTACAATCATTGGCATGACTGACCAAAGACACAGCTCTCACTTATTGATATCATTTGCTAGATCTTCTCTCATCCTGCATTTAGTTCACTTACAATATTTCTGAAGGAATGGAAGAGCAGGCCACTATTTTCTGGTATAGGTGACGCCCCGTAGAAAAGCTGTAGGTTGGAGAGGAGGAAAGAAGCTGAACTTTGGGGGATTTTCTCCCAAATAGATTACTTTAATAGATGGATGATTACACTGGAAATCATACTCTTCGCTCCAGGATACAGCAGCTGTCCTGCTCCCCGTCTTCATTTTTTGCTGGCAGATTTCTAGGTTATATTTAACTTGGAGACCTTACTGACACCATAGAAATGCGAATGTGTGTCTTTACTTCCCAACTCTAGTGCTCCAAATCCTTTGGTGAAGATTGACAGGTTCACATGGACAACTTTTTAACTCATTAATTTCTCAACTTTCTCTCCCCAGCTTCCCCACCAACTTCAAAACACATATACACAGCCATGAAAAGAAGTGCCTTCCAAATACGTCATGACCTAATTTGATCGTGTGTATTGGACAGAGTAGGTTTCATGGGCATTCTTACATGAGGGCAAGATATTAGCAACAAGTCACCTTAAGGGTCAGATTTCCTTTCGATCATTCTCTGTTTATGAGGAAAAAAGTTTAATAAATCTTGTTCTAAACATATTATTCAATAAAATGTTTCTTACAGAGATAAGCCCCAGTAACTTATTACTGATGACAATTTATTTCATTTATATACCACATTTCCTCGAAAGCTCAAAGCAGTTTACAAACTAAAATAGTGCAACATATAGATGGCATCTGTGCATACCGAGCTACTGTTTCATTAGTGCTATAGTTAGCTGACATTTATACATTTTGGAGGTGTGGAGGGGCATTTTCGATATGTCTAAATCCGATTTTGGACATTTTGAAAAAAGGTCCAAAAAGTAGCAAACATGGTTTATTTTCAAACCAGAAAAACATCCAACTTCTTGTTTTGAAAATGCCAATAGATATTTTTGTGTTCAGTGCATCTATCTTTTAGGACCATTTTTGGAAAAAAAAAATGCCCAAGGGAAAAATGCACAAAATAAGTCACTGGGATGTATGGGGGGGGGGGGGGGGGGGGGGGGGGAGGGGGGGCAGCATTCTGTAGACTGGCCACACAGACATTCCAGCAGAGCAGTGGGGCACCCTAGGGGGCACTGTAGTGGACTTCATATAAAAGGTTCCAGATATACACCTCATTGTTATCCCTTTATATTGTATGGGGAGCCCTCCAAAACCCACCAAAAACCTACTGTACCTACATATAGGTGACTCTTGCAGGCATAAGGGCTATTGTAGTGTTGCACAGTTGTGTACAGTAGGTTTTTGGTGGGTTTTGGACAGCTCCCCATATAATATAAGGGGGTAATGATGAGATGTGTACCTGGAAAATGTTCCACTGCAAGTATACCAGTTAGAGTGGGATATGGGACTGGGTCCCTTTCTCTACAGTCCACTGCACCAATCACTAGGCTACTCCAGGGACCTGTTTGCTGCTCTAATGAAACTGGCCATAACATCTGAAGCTGTCTTAGAGGCTTGTATATATTGTTTCATTCACATCTTTGGGGAGTGGGAGGGGGGTCATTAGCCACTGAGGGAGTACAGAAGATCAGGCCTTAATCCCTTCAGTGGTCATCTGGTCATTTAGGGCACCTTTTTGTGACTTAGGTGTGACTGAAACAGATCTTTACCAAAACATCTAACCTTTAGCCCTGGACGTTTTTGATTTTTTCCATTATGGCTTCATTTTGGAGGTGGGGCTGGCTAGGGCAGGAGCGATTGCGGATCACACCTGCCCACTGACCTTTGGACTTCCAAAGCACTCATAATAGGTCCTTTTGGACAGTGGAGGGCCATTTGGGGGATGGGGGGCCATGATGGGGGGGGGGTTTAGGAATTTCCTTGTGGGATTGGGGTATGGTTAGGGGATGGTTGGAGCTTGATCGGGGGAGGGGGTAGGGGATGTGCTTGAGGAGTGTCGGTAACAGCACAGGCCCTACAAGCTCTGGTTTAGTAGCATCAGGACACAATTTTACCACAGGCTGCTGACTTCTATGGTAACTCACGGTACAGAAAAAACTTGCATTTTACTGTACTTTGATAATTTCCCCCTTAAGTAGTGATCAGACCAAGAAACTAGTAAGTTGACTGGGTCAGAAAAACAAAAAGAGGGGTCAAAGCAGTGGTGTCCTGGTAAATGTTTAACAACAGGCTCTCTGCTCCTCTCCCTCGTCCACCTCTGTGCCCCCCCCCCCCCCCCGTCCACCTCTGTGTCACCCCCTCCCAAATTGCAGAGCTGGCTATAGCTGGGGAGTGAGCCTGGGGGGGGGGGGGGGCAATGCGTTACTCCAGGAAAAAAAATTAAAATGATCCCAGGTTCCAATCTAATTCTTGTTTAAAGTGGGATAAAATGCCATAAATAAGTAAATAAATATAAAACTTTTAATGTTGAGCACCTGATTCTCAAAGTGGACATAGTCCAAACACTATAATGAAAATAAAATGATATTTTTCTGCCTTTGTTGTCTGGTGACTTTGTTTTTCTGATCATGCTGGCCCAGTATCCGATTCTGCTCCTATCTGTCTTCTTAACTCCATTTCCAGGGCTTCCTTTCCATTTATTTCTTTACTTTCTGCCTTTCTTCTTCATTTCTTGCCCTACATCTGTAATTAAAAGCTGGGGTCCTCCGTAGACTTGACTGTCCAGTGGATCCAGCTTCTGCCTATTTTCTTCATCCATGTGCAGTTTTTCTCCTTTCTTCCTTTTCTCTCATCTCATCTCCTTCCTCACTGTTCCCTCCACTCCATCCATGTCTAGCATTTCTTCTCTCTCCCTTCCCTCTCCTCCATCCATGTCCAGCAACCCTCTTCTCCCCTGCCCTCCCCTCCATCCACCCATGTCCAGCAACCCTCCTCTCCCCCTGCCCTCCCCTCCATCCACCCATGTCCAGCAACCCTCCTATTCCCCCTGCCCTCCCCTCCATCCACCCATGTCCAGCAACCCTCCTCTTCCCCCTACCCTCCCCTCCATCCACTCATGTCCAGCAACCCTCCTCTCCCCCCTGCCATCCCTTCCATCCACCCATGTCCAGCAACCCTCTTCTCCCCCCTGCCATCCCTTCCATCCACCCATGTTAACCATCTCCTTCCAGCCTCCTCCCCCAGCAGCCCATGTCAACCATCTCCCTTCTAGCCCCTCCCCTACTCAATGCCAGACATTTCCTGCCTTCTTCCAGCCCCCCCCCCCCGATTCCCACTCCCCCACTCCCCAGGTTGTCCATCATCTCCTGTCTGCCCTCAGCTCCCCGATAGCTCTCGTTTCCTTCCTACCACCGCCCTGCCTTTAAATATTGTATTTTTCCTCGAGTCTTGGCACCGGCATTGAAAGCAGCAGGCTCAGCTCCAGCCTTCCCTCGCATGGTTCCGCCCTCTTCTGATGTATTTCCTGTTTCCGCAAGGGCAGAACCATGCGAGGGAAGGCTGGAGCCGAGCCAAGCCTGCTGCTTTCAATGCCGGCACTGCGACTCAAGTAAAAATACAATATTTAAAGGCAGGGCGGCGGCAGGAAGGAAACAAGGGCTATCGGGGAGCTGAGGGCAGACAGGAGATGATGGATGACCTGCGGAGTGGGGGAGCCTGCAGCTCGCAGGGTGGGAGGAGGAGAGGCAAGCCGGCTCGCAACAACCGGCTCTTGCGAGCCGGTGCGAGCCGGCTCCAGCACACCACTGGGTCAAAGGGAATGAAGATAAATTGCATGGTATCACTGGCTTGATGGGTTGGGCAATGAACAGTTTGAGAAAAGCCATGTTGGGAGAAAAGTGAAAAAAAGTTCAAAATAAAGGTTTAAAGATCAGAAGGGGGAAAAAAGAAGGACATTAAAGTTGTAGGCAATGATAAGAGAAGCGTAGGCAAGGAAAAGTTCAGCAATGAGAAGAAAATGTCATCCAAACAGGCACAGGAGAAGTGTGTTAACATGAACAAGTAAAGGGTGGGCCCTGGAGCCAGGGTATATTGGAGCCACACAGCAGATTAAGGTGTACAAAATAATATTTATTTGAGGTGTCAGGTAGTGATCCTGTTCAATTCACAGAAGGGGGAAGAAAGAAAACATAAAACTAGTCCTTATATAAAAGAAAGTCCTTTTGTGGCCTGCTCCTGAAGGGCCACGGCATGTACTACAGTCTCTCAGCAAGATAGCATATACTGCTGGCTCTGGTCTGGTTCCCTAGAGTACCAGTGCAATCTTTAGCAGTCAACACATGCTGGCCTCCATCCAGCCAGGTCAAAGATTGTTGCAGTTGCAGTTCACAGGTACACGTTGGAAGCATATGCAGTTGGGAATCATTGCTTCCCTTTGGGCCTCCTTAACCTAGCTATGCCCTGAGCTTTTATACTTCATGGGCTCTACTCTTCCTGTGTCACTTCCCCCTGGGTGGCACATTGAGTTTTAAGGTAGTTCTACTGTGAGGGAGTATTTTTACGGGGAAGTGGCAGCATCTATAGACTCCTATAGATGGTAGAAGATCATACCTCATTGAATGTCTTTATTTTAATGCTCATTCTGTATGTAATAAAGCGCAGATAGTGAGGGACCTGATTGGAGATACAGATCCTGGTTTGGTCTTTATAACTGAACCATGGATCCCAGACTCTTTTTCTTCTAATGTTTTAAATATTTGTCCTCCTGGTTATAAGGTGATTCATTCACTTCGGCAAGATACGGGGGGGGGGGGGGGGGGGGGGGGGAGGTAGGTCTTCCTTTTATTTATACAGATTTTTTTAAATTTTAGATTAGTGGCTAGTTCAATAAAAATGAATTTGGAATATTTGATTTATAAATTCTCTGGTAACAACTATAGCTTCACCTGGATTGGAACAGTAAAGGGCAAGAGCTTGGCAGCAGTACCATAGAGATGAAGAGAGACAAGACCCGTAGAGAGGGCAGAAAGAACAAACATCAGAAGTAACAGAGGCGTATGCAGTTGGTAATAGAATATTGGCACAGAAGCATTCAAATTCTCCCACACAAACGTACACCTGCTCCAAAAAAAAGTTTAAATGTGTGGTTGTATTTTAGGTATTGTCACGTTTCCAGGCTTTTAGCAACCAGGAGTGAACTCTGGAACAAAGTGAGCCCTTGGCCTACTGCCATCGAGCGGCAACAGGAGGCAAAACCCCCCAAGCAAGACTAGGCAGGATTCAGGATGCACTTGGCTTGGCTAGAGTCAGATACTGGAACAAGCTTGGCTTGACTGGACTGGAACCAAATGCCGGAACGGCCCTGGCTGGGCTGGACTGGAACTGGATACTGAAACAAGCTTGGCTTGACTGGACTAGAACCAAATGTTGGAACGGATTTGGCTTGGCTGGACTGGAACCAGATACTGAAACAAGCTTGGCTTGGCAGAAACAGGATTCAGGATACTCAGGCAGGATTCAGGATTTCCAAACAAACTTGGTAGAAACAGGATTCAGGATACTCAGACAAGGCAGACACAAGCAGGGTATGGCTGAAGCTAAGGATAAACAGGGTAATACAAACAGGAAGGGAACTAAAGCTGAGGACGGGCAGGACAGAGACACACAGCAAGGAACTGAAGCTAAAGACACGCAGGGCAGAAACAACAGTAAGGAACTGAAGCTAAAGACAAACAAGACAAGAACTATGGCTGAAGCTAAGGTAGAAGGGACTAGAACTAGCAAGGCAGACTAGGCAGGAAACAAAGCTGACAAACAACAGAGCAATGGCTGAAGCTCGGGTAGAAGGGACTAGAACTAGCAAGGCAGACTAGGCAGGAAACAAAGCTGACAAACAACAGAGCAATGGCTGAAGCTCGGGTAGAAGGGACTAGAACTAGCAAGGCAGACTAGGAAGGACACAAAACAAACAAACAGACAAACAACAGAACTAAGGCTAAAGGCAGAAGTGCCCACAGACACACAGACTAGAACAAGGCAACAAGGATCTAGGCAGAAGTGCTCACAAGCACACAGACTAACCTGGGGACCTTTGGCGTTGCAAAGGCCCTGAATGAAAGTGAACCAGTTCCTTATAACAGGACAGAGACAGGAAATACACAGAACCCAAAGTGAGGCTTGAAACACAGAGGAAGAGGAAACCCTACAGGACAGAAACAGGAAATGTAACCGGATATTAGTAAGTAAATCAAGAGGCTGGAGGCAACGGATCCAAATCAAGAGAACTTTATTGCTAGCAGTGACACAGCTGAAATGTTTCAGTAACACTGCGTGTCTTGTATCATTTGCCACTGACATTTATAGGTTTTTATCAGTAGTCATGCACATTGAGTTCACAAAGGATTACACAGAAGTCAGGAAATCGAAACTTAACACACAGCTCAGAAGCTTAACACACAGTTCATTTTCATTACACAGACCAAAGGAATATACTGATAAGCATATGGCAGAAGCGAAACTCAGCACAAGCTACAAGCTATAGCTGTTATCTGGTTGCCTAGGCAACCTGTCCTTTTGGCAAGCTTCAGCAGCTCAGCTAACTATTACAAGTTACAGCTTCTTTAGCAAAAGCACAATAGAGTGTAATTTCTAGCAAAAGCTTAACCCTGAATCTAATCCAGTCTCTGTAAAGCTGCCCCCAAATACACACTGAACACTGAAGTGAGGCTTGGAACACAAAGGAAGTAGAAACCCTACACTCAACACCAAAGTGAGGCTTGGAACACACAGGACAAACACAACAATGCAGAAAAGGTGAGTCAAAAGAGGGGTCACTTACAGTGCAACTGCTTCTCTGCTCCATCCAAACTATTCCCCAGAAAATGTCAACATGTGGTCTGCTTAAAAGTGTTCACAACCTTTCGATATATGTACTTTTTATATGCATATACCTCTCTGCAATTTCATAAAAGGCCTTTTCTGCATGCCAAACAGATTTTACATGTGGAAAAATCTTTATAAAATTACCCCTATAATACTTCTAAGATATTTGAATTTTCATCATTTTGCCTTTTGCCTTACTTTGTACTTGAGATATGTTACTCAGAGGTCCTTTTATGAAGCTGCGGCAAAAGGAGGACTGCACTGGCATCGGTGTGTGTTTTTGACACGCCAACGCCCCCTTTTACCGCAGGCAGGTCTTACTTTTTTTAAAGAAATGGCTGTGTGGCAAGTGAAGCACTTGCCATGCGCCCATTTCAGGGGGAGCACTTATACCACCCATTGAGGTGGCAGTAAAGGCTCCCATGCTAACCCAGCAGTAACTGGACAGCGTGCAGCACTGCTCAATTACCACATGGGTGCTATAAAAATTAAAATATTTTTGTAGTGTCAGAAATGGTGCACACTGGCGTTGGGAACTACCACCGCCGAGCTGCAGCGGTAGCCCAGCGGTACTTTCGCTTTAGCGAGTGATAAGCACTTGTTGGGTTTACTGCTGCTTTGTAAAAGACCCCCTCAGTGAAGGAAAATTGTTTTTTTAAAGGAGTTTAAATGCAATATATATTATTATTACTACTCTGTTATGTATTTAAGAGTGTAAGAATATAAGAATAGCCATGCTGAGTCAGATCAATGATCCATCTAGCCCAGTATCCTGCTTCCAACAGTGGCTAATCCAGGTCACAAGTACCTGTCAGAAACCCAAATAATAGCAACATTCCATGCTACCAATCCTGGGGCAAGCAGTGGCTTCCCCCATGTCCATCTCAATAACAGACTATGGACTTTTCCTCCAGGAACTTGTCCAAACCTTTTTTTAAATCCAGATACGCTATCCGCTGTTACCACATCCTCTGGCAGTGAGTTCCAGAGCTTAATTATTCTTTGAGTGAAAAAATATTTCCTCCTATTTTTTTTAAAGTATTTCCATATAATTTCATTGAGTGTCCACTGGTCTTTGTACTTTTTGAAAGAGTGAAAAATCGATTCACTTCTACGAGTTCTACTCCACTCAGGATTTTAAGAGTGGCATAACCAGAAAGCAATTTTTGGGTGGTCCAACAGGAAGGATGGGTGGACATGCATTTTCTCTCTTTGCCTCCAACTCTGCCACTCTCACACCAAATTTAAAAATGAAATACCTTGGCTTGTGGGAATTCTCAAGTCCCACCAGCTGAAGACATCTGTAGCCCACCAAAATGCCAAACCCTTCTTAGAAAACCACAACAGTCAGCAGCAGCACTCTAATCTGCCAACGCCGGCACCCTGTGTATGCTTATTTCTCATGCTGCTGTTTTCTAACAGGCTTTCGGCAATTTGGCAGGCTGATGATGTCTTTAGCTGGCAAGGCTTGGAGATCCCTGCCAGCTACACCAATAGTGTGGAGCAGCTGTTATGTGGGCCTGAGGTGAACGTGGACAGGCCTAGGCCCTTTCATACCCCATCCGTGGCTATAGCCCTGGTTTGGGAGATGCTTCGTAGTCCTGCTTATATTTACTAAAGATATAAAAAGGCTTTATTGATCTTGCAATTAGGAATTAGTAAGATGTTACCCCTTCTGCATTCTTATACCAATTAAATGAATATTCAACATTTTTTCCTTAACTGGAAAAGCTCTCCATATCAATACTGTAAATTCAAACCAAGGAAGGGGTTAAAATCAGCAAACTGAATTAGTGGCAACACTGCAGAGCTTAAAGTGCCGCCCAGTGATTGACAGGTTCATATGTGAAATCTTTACATTAGCAACGCGACTTTGGTTGCTAGGTAAACACGGGCAGATGGATACAGACTAGTGGTTTACAGCATTGACCGAAGGCAAAGATATTTCAGACTCTCATCACACCATGCAGATTCCATGAAAATGACTTGGCAGTGGAGAAGAGTATTAGATTCGGGTGACAAATTATTACCTGACATCAGCTGCATGGCCTTAGAAAAGGTTATACTGCAAATAGGTTGCATTTGCATAACTAAATTTTATGACCTGAAGCTGATCGTAGATTTAAAAAATCAAAAACCCTTTCACAGAATGCCAGCACCATCTTTCAAGCCACACCAAATAGTTTCAGCCAGCTATCTGCATGTGGTTTCCATTCATTATACCAAAGGACAAATCTTTTTTATCCTCTTTAAATCAAAGAATGATTAAATGAAAACATCACCAATCAACCCATAAATCTTAGGCACTGCTCTAAAGACTGTAATTAGAACAAGATCGGTTCTCAGTGAAAGACAGATTTCTGTTCCTTTCTCGTTTGCCAATATTTATGCTCCTTAAAATCAGGATGCTGCTGTAAGGCCAGACCTGGTAGAGGTTCAGATAGGCTGACAGCAACAGCAAATAACATTTTGCTGATCAGCTGCATCAGTTTCAAAGCCTATATTAACATTGTATGAATAGGTTACTATTAGAATATGGAATGGGAAATTTAAATAGCATGCTCCATTTCACTTCAGTTTTAAAACAAAACAAAAGTAAAATGAATACAAATTTCTTCATTTTCATTTTGCTTTAAAATAAAACAAAATAAGTCCCACCATCCCCCAATCCTCATAAATATAAAATAAAAACAGTACCCAAACACTTTAAAACTGAAGTTCTCCGAGGCCGTTCTCTATCTCTCCATCTTGTTCCAGACATACCTTACCCCATCTGCGGGTCTCTGAAAAGTCACTTCTACCTAGCAACTGCCATATGGTTGTACAGCTGATTCTCTTGTACAGCAAAGTGGCATCGGCCTTGGATTGGCCTACGTGATATGAAAAAGAGCAGCAGTGAGGCAGGGACAAATGAAGATCAGTCTCATCCTTTTTAAATCCACAAATGCGTTAAGAGGTAGGCAGGAGGTCCAGGAAGTTTGTTTGAGATAGGTGTTTTAGGTAAGAGAGAGCTGGCACTGAGCATGCGTAAAGCTAAAACTGTGGCAGTACCAGGAGAGAGAGAGAATCTGGATCCAAGCCAGCCTGACAGGGGCCTTTTACAATGCGGTGGTAAGGCTACCTCATGGGTAGTGTGTGGCAAAACAGCACTACTGCCGAGCGCCTGTAGTAGTTCCGAGTTTGCCATGCGCCGTTTCCAAAGCTAGTTTCTAGTGTGGGGGGCGGGAAGTAGGCATTCCTGGTGGTAACCGGGCAGAATGGGCACATTGCTGCATTACCACACATGTAGGTCATGAGCCCTTACCGCCTCCTAAATAGGAGGCAGTAGGGGCCCTGGAGGTAATGGCCGTGTGCTAATTTGGAAATTAGCGTGTTGCCATTTACGGCAGAAATAAAAATTTTGCCATTTTAAAGCTGTGCTAAAAAGTGGCTGGAGTGTGCAGAAACCCTACCTCTGGCTACTTTTTAGCATGGCTTAGTAAAAGGACCCCAAAGTTTTATGAAGCAGACACTTTCTTTTTAAACAGGGATTGATGAAAAGTCCTTGACTAGTTTTACATTCTAACCCCCTCCCCCCATTTATGCCAACACAGCCCATTTGCTTTGACTGGATAGTGTCGGCATTGCAGCCCAACTTAGTAAACAGAGGTTGATATACCACCTTTCTGTGGGTTTTTTTGCAACTACCCTAATTGCAAAGGACTCAAATAGATTGTAAGCTCTTTGAGCAGGGACTGTCTCTCTTTGTTAAATTGTACAGCGCTGCGTAACCCTAGTAGCGCTCTAGAAATGTTAAGTAGTAGTAGTAGTAGTAAATACAAATCAACTTATGCATCCAGCTTCTCCTACGTAAGCACACAATTATGGAGCGCACTGCCAAAAGCAGCAAAAACAACCTACGACCACCTAAACTTCAGGAAATCACTAAAAACCAACCTGTTCAAAAAGGCATACCCCACTGACCCAACATAAGTGCCTCAACACTGCAACTCAGCAAAACCAAAGCTCAGAACGGATACTACATAACCCTTCCCCTCTTCTATCCCTGCTGTGTCTGAAACACATGAATCTTTATTCGACCACAATATCACCTTGTGTTTGTTTCTCTACCGGACTTGGCGAACGCCTTTACGGTACTAGGAAAGCGAATAGAATGTTGGGTGTTATCAGGAAGGGTATGGAGTCCAGGTGTGCGGATGTTATAATGCCGTTGTATCGCTCCATGGTGCGACCGCACCTGGAGTATTGTGTTCAGTACTGGTCTCCGTATCTCAAAAAAGATATAGTAGAATTGGAAAAGGTACAGCGAAGGGCAACGAAAATGATAGTGGGGATGGGACGACTTTCCTATGAAGAGAGGCTGAGAAGGCTAGGGCTTTTCAGCTTGGAGAAGAGACGGCTGAGGGGAGATATGATAGAAGTGTATAAAATAATGAGTGGAATGGATCGGGTGGATGTGAAGCGACTGTTCACGCTATCCAAAAATACTAGGACTAGAGGGCATGAGTTGAAGCTACAGTGTGGTAAATTTAAAACGAATCGGAGAAAAGTTTTCTTCACCCAACGTGTAATTAGACTCTGGAATTCGTTGCCGGAGAACGTGGTACGGGCGGTTAGCTTGACGGAGTTTAAAAAGGGGTTAGATAGATTCCTAAAGGACAAGTCCATAGACCGCTATTAAATGGACTTGGAAAAATTCCGCATTTTTAGGTATAACTTGTCTGGAATGTTACGTTTGGGGAGCGTGCCAGGTGCCCTTGACCTGGATTGGCCACTGTCGGTGACAGGATGCTGGGCTAGATGGACCTTTGGTCTTTCCCAGTATGGCACTACTTATGTACTTATGTACTTATGTACTATGTAAGCCAAATTGGGCCTGCAAATAGGTGGGAAAATGTGGGATACAAGTGTAACAAATAAATAATAACTGCATTCAAAGCAGTTTACATAGTATATACAGGTACTTATTTGTACCTGGGGCAATTGAGGGTTAAGAGAGTTGTCCAGAGCCACAAAGAGCTGCAGTGGGAATTGAACCCAGTTTCACAGGATCAAAGTCCACTGCACTAACCACTAGGCTACTAGATCTTGATGGGGCAAAGGGGGAAAGGTTTTGCTCTCCCACTGAAGTATCTTTCACTAAGGGGGCCCTTTTACTAAAGAGTTGCTGCATGGCAAATTGGAACTACCGCAGGCTTAACGTGGCCTCCAGTAGTTCTCCCTCCAGTGCGTGGCATTTCCAACACTACCAGAATTCCCCCAAAAATATTACCTCAGGGGGTTACCCAGAAGTAATTGGGCAGCGGTTACTGTCAGGTTAGTATGGGAGCCCTTACCGCCACCTCAATGAGTGGCAGTAAATGCTCCCCCCCCAAAAAACAAAATGGCCGCATGTTAAGTGCAAACTAAACAGAACCTCAGTGTGCGGCAAAAATGGCTGCCACCAGTAGCGCAGGACCCCTTTTACTGAGCTTAGTAAAAGTGCCCCTAGAAGAGCTTTTGAAGTGAGAGAGTATGGAAAATGGTATATTTTTGAATTGAAAAGAAATAAAATGAAACGCTGTTCCAAAGGCACAGAAGGAGCAATGGAAAATCTTTAACACAAAACATGCCTCTTGCAGTAAATCTCACAAGCGAGTGGACAAAATATACTGTTTTTTAAAGTTTCATGCAATATCTCTGGCTTTTGAGCTGGTCACAAGGCATGCTGACATATTTTCTCTGGTTCTTCTCCCATGCTGGATTCATCCAACTCTTCTAGTCTCCCAAGAAAGCTCGCTCCCCCAACACTCTGCTCATGTCCAAATTTTTGTTTCATTTCCAACTTCTGCCAGTATTTCTACGATACCAATTTACTGCTACATAGCTTGCCGAGAGCAGTTGAGTCTCTTTGCTTGTGAAAGTGCATAGGAAAGGAGCCAAACCTATCTGAGAGATCTTTTTCCTGCCAGCACAGTATAAGCTAATAAACAATTAGGGTCCACCGCTGCTTCCAGATTTCCATGAGAGGCTAATCCAGTCCCGGTTGTGGACCATTGCATGCATGGAATTTCAGGTTTGCTTTTCTGGGGGTCTATATAAATTTTAAGGGCAGTTATTTGCATAAATTATAGTTATAATTCAAGTGTGTTTTTATATTTTAGGCATGAGCACTTAAATTAGCTTTATGGCTGGTGTAAGTTCTCATGCCTCCATAATATGCTCATATCTAGGGATGGGCAGCCAGAAAATGTTCATTTCTTGTTGTTTCCCGTGTTGTTTTGGGGAATTTTATTTTTCTGGGCATTTATTCATTACTGGAGCTAACGAATGCACACTCTTTGCAAAGAGTGCACACTGTAACTGGCAAACAAAAAACCTCCCACAAATTGTCTTTTTCTGCTCATTCTCATTTAATGACATGGGATACGTTTCCATGTAGTTGTGAACGGCAACCCATCTCCACCCGGATCTATCCTGCTACATTAGTATTCCATAAAGGAACAATGGAAAGTAAGGTCCTAGAAAAGTGTGAGCTAAAATCCAATCCAGTTTCTTTGGTCTCAGTCAATCAATTAGGCTCCATCCTCCAGGAGTCCCCTCCATCCCCTATATTACCATTTACTCAGGGGCGCCGCTACTATTGATTGAGCCTGGCAAAAAGCCCAGGGCCACCCAGTAGTAGGGGTGGGAGTTTGGTTCTTCATTCCTGCTGCTCTCCCTGATTCTGCCAACTCTGACCTCCTGCACTGCAGTGATGTTGAAATCGAAGAACAAGTGCTTCCTGTATCATACAGGAAGTACTTGCTCTCCAATTTCAATTCCTGTTCTGAGATTGCATATTATAACTGCCTATATGAAGGTTGGCAAGGAGGCAAGTTCACTGCCCTGTTTGACACCAGTTTTAATCATGAAGCAGTGTAACCTGTGCAGAATGCCAGGTACAACTTTGGCCACCTTGTTGGGCAGACTGGATGGACCACACAGGTCTTTATCTGCTGATATTTGCTGTGTTACTATGGTACTCTCCTTTATTGAATAGGTGCCCAAATATAGGTGTACTGTATTATAGAAGTGCCCTCTATGGGGGAAATTTGGCATAGGATTTTCCTCATGTAGAGCTTATTTTCCATGAAAATAAAAAGGGCTTTAAAATTGTGCAACTGGAAATGTATGTAAAAAGTATCTTTCTACAGCCCCACGGTTCACATGAGCAGTCAGGTCAATGCTGACAGAGGAACAGGAAATGACCCAGTATACAGTGTTTCATTTCCTGTTCCTCTTGCCACACGATCTCTGTGCTCAGTGGGGGAGAGACAGCAGGAGAGATCCGATGTCAGCTGCATGTATGCCATGGGGATATATGTATGAGTATGCGGATGGAGGGTACAAGGCAAAATGAGTGTGTCATGGGAATGGGGTGGGAAAAAAGCAAGGTGCATTTGTCAAGGGGATGGGGGAGAAGTAGGGCAAGGTGAGTGTGCCATGGAGATTCAGGTGGGTGTCAGAGCAAGGTGAGTATGTCAAGGGGATTGGAGGGCAGGGAAAGCTGAGAGTGTGCCATAGGGATTGGGTGACAGGGCAGAGCAAAGTCAGAGTGGGGACTGGAGGAGCAGAGAAAGTTGAAAATGCCATGAGGATGGGAGGCGGGCACAGAAACCAGATAATGTGCTGTGTGGTAAATGCAGGGGCAGTACTAGCTGAGAGTGTGCCATTGGTTTGAGGTGGGGGTAGAGATGAAGCTTGAAGGTGTGCCATAGGGCAGGGTGGGGGAGAGATACAATGACAGCTGGGGAAGGGAGGAGAAAGAATGAGAGGTGAGAGTGTGTACCTGGGGGAAGAATGAGAGGTGGGAGCAGGGCAGACAGAATTAGGGGTCTTGCTGCGAGACAGAGGGAGAGTAAATTGAAATTGAACTGGGGCGGCTGGAGCCTGGGGAGAGAAAAGGCAGGAGGGGATTTTAGGTCTTATGATGGGAGAATTCTGTGCAAAATCACTGCAAATAAACAATGCAGAATTTTAAAATATTGTGTGTAGAATATTCAAAATGTTTGCGCAAAAATCCACCAGGACTACAAGTTGTAAGAAATATAGAGGGGCATAATCGAACGAAAATGTCTATCTCCATGGGCGTTTATCTCCGAGAACGGGTCCGTGAAGGGGCGGACCGAACCGTATTTTGGGAAAAAATAGACGTCCATGTTTTATTCGACAATTTGTGAGCTGGGCGTTTTTGTTTTTCAGCGATAATGGAAAATGAAAGCGCCCAGCTCAAAAACGAATAAATCCAAGGCATTTATTCGTGGGAGGGGCCAGGAGTCGTAGTGTACTGGTCCCCCTCACATGCCAGGACACCAACCGGGCACCCTAGGGGGCACTTTTACAAAAAAAAAAAAAAAGGTAAAAGAGCTCCCAGGTGCATAGCACCCTTCCCTTGGGTGTTGAGCCCCCCAAATCCCCCTCAAAACCCACCACCCACAAGTCTACACCATTACTATAGCCCTAAGGGGTGAAGGGGGACACCTACATGTGGGTACAGTGGGTTTGGGGGGCGGTGTGGAGGGCTCCCATTTACCAGCACAAGTGTAACAGGTGGGGGGGGGGATGGGCCTGGGTCTACCTGCCTGACGTCCACTGCACCCCCTAATAACTGCTCCAGTGACCTGCATACTGCTGCCAGGGAGGTGGGTATGACATTTGAGGGTGAACATAAAAAGTTGTGAAACGGCATATTTTTGTGGTGGGAGGGGGTTTGTGACCACTGGGGGAGTCAGGGGAGGTCATCCCCGACTCCCTCCAGTGGTCATCTGGCCATTTAGGGCACTTTTTGGGGCCCTATTCGTGGAAAAACAGGGTCCAGGAAAAGTGCCCTAAATTCTCGCTAAAAATGCATATTTTTTTTCCATTATCGGCGAAAGGCACCTATCTCTGATCGGCCGATAACCACGCCCCAGTTCCGCCTTCACCACGCCTTTGACACGCCCCCATCAACTTTGTCCGCATCCGCGACGGAGTGCAGTTGAAAACGTCCAAATTCGGCTTTCGATTATACCGCTTTATTCGTTTTTGTGAGATAAACGTCTATCTCCCGATTTGGGTCGCAATATAGGCGTTTTTCTTTTTCAATTATAAGCTGGATAGTGTCTCTTTTTCTAAGATGCATTACAAAACATGTCCTAACATGGGACTTCCCCATATGCTAAGGCTATTTCTAGTGCACCTATAAAATAGGACATTTAAACATTTTTCTTATTTGCTGGCCATGCACTAATGTTGTCATTAGTGTTCGTCAACTGGAAATAATTAACAAGGAAGCACACACTGCCTTCTGTGTAGGAGGAGCTGAGGACTCCCCGTGTTAACCCTGTGTTATTCAGTTAATGTGTGCTAATATGAACATTTATTTATTTATTTATTTATTGCATTTGTATCCCACATTTTCCCACCTATTTGCGGGCTCAGTGTGGCTTACAATACATTGTGAATGATGAAAATACAATTTGTTCCAGTACGATTATGGGTTACATTGTGAAGAGTTATGGAAAGACAAAGTCAAAGTCAAAACATCATTAGGGAATAGAACAATGGAATGTAACAATGGGGAAATGATAGGGCGATAAACAATAGCAAGAGAACATTAGGGTATAACAATTTTATCTGTGGGTAGAGTTTTAAGTGTGGTGAAAATACGGGGGGAGAGAGTTCAGAAGAGAGTGTATTGATGCATTTCTATTAGTGTGTATGGACTTCATGTGTTTTAATCCTTGCAATAAATTTTCTCAAAGAGATGAGTTTTCAATAGTTTGTGGAAGTCGGTTAGTTCGTAGATCGTTCTCAGGTTGCGTGGTAATGTATTCCTGAATTGCGTGCTCATGTAAGAGAAGGTTGAAGCATGCAGTACTTTGTATTTTATGCCTTTGCATTTAGGGAAGTGGAGATTGAGGAAAGTTCGGGATGATCTTTTAGCGTTTCTGGGTGGCAGGTCTATTAAATCTGACATGTATGCAGGGGCTTCACCGTGAATGATTTTGTGAACTAAGGTGCATACTTTAAAGGTGATACGTTCCTTGAGTGGGAGCCAGTGTAGTTTCTCACGTAAGGGTTTTGCACTTTCGTATTTTGGTTTTCCGAAGATGAGTCTGGCTGCTGTATTCTGGGCTGTTTGAAGTTTCCTCAGTATTTGCTCTTTGCAGCCCGCGTATAGTGAGTTGCAGTAGTCCAGATGACTGAGTACGAGTAATTGCACTAGGCTCCGGAAGACAGATCTTGGAAAGAATGGTCTTATTCTTTTCAGTTTCCACATGGAGTAGAACATCTTTTTGGTTGTGTTGTTCGCGTGAGTTTCAAGTGTTAGGTGGCGGTCAATAGTGACTCCAAGGATTTTTAAAGTTTCTGAGATTGGCAGATTTAGTTTAGGTGTGTTAATAGCGGTAAATTTATTCGTGTTGTATTGGGAGGTAAGTATGAGGCATTGAGTTTTTTCTGCGTTCAGTTTCAATCGGAATGCATCTGCCCAGGTGTTCATGATGTGTAGACTTTGGTTGATTTCGTTGGAGATTTCATTAATGTCTTGTTTGAAAGGAATATATATCGTTACATCATCGGCATATATGTAAGGGTTAAGGTTGAGGTTTGATAGAAGTTTTGCCAAGGGGATCATCATTAGGTTGAAAATAGTTGGCGAGAGGGAGGATCCCTGCGGTACTCCACACTCAGGTGTCCATGCAGCAGATGTAGTTGAATTTGATGTGACCTGATATGAGCGTAAGGTTAAGAACCCCTTGAACCAGTTTAGGACATTGCCTCCGATGCCAAAATATTCAAGTATGTGTAATAGGATTCCGTGGTCAACCATATCAAAGGCACTTGACATGTCAAATTGTAAGAGGAGTATATTGGTGCCGGTTGCAGTCATTTGTTTAAATTTGGTCATTAGGGTAATTAATACTGCTTCTGTGCTGTGATTTGACCGGAATCCTGATTGGGCATCATGCAGTATTGAGAACTTGTTGAGATAGTTTGTGAGTTGTTTGGTTACCATCCCTTCGGTTATTTTGGTTATTAGTGGTATAGATGCTACTGGTCTGTAGTTAGTTATTTCGCTTGCGTTTTTCTTTGTGTCTTTGGGTATGGGGTGAGTAAAATTTTTCCTTGTTCCTTTGGGAAAAGTCCGTTTTGTAGCATGAAGTTCACGTGGTTCGTTAGGTCTGTTATGAATTGTTGAGGAGCTGATTTCATGAGGTTGTTTGGGCAGATATCTAGTTTGCATTGGGATTTGGCGAATCTTTTGAGCGTTTTAGAGATGAGGTCCTCTGACAGTAATTCGAGTTCGGTGCAGATCCTGTCTGCTGGATATATTCCGTCTTCTGGGTCTAGACAGTTTAGGAGTGTGGCGTATTCAATAGGGCTGGCGGGTATTTTAAGTCGTAATTGTATAATTTTCTCCTTGAAGTATTTCGCGAGGTCGTCGACCCTTGGTGTATCTTTGCTGTTATTTGTAACTGGTGTGGTATCTAGCAATTTATTTACAAGGTAGAAGAGTTTGTGTGTGTCTTTGTAGTTTGGTCCAATCATTGTTTTGTAATGTAGTCTTTTAGTCTGTTTTATGGTATATTTGTATTTCCTCCGAAGTAATTTCCAGGCATTCAGTGTGTGTTCATCTTTCTACCTTTCTACCTGAATAGCATTTCCGTGCCCATTTTCCACCCTGACAGGCCCCTCCAAAATAAATAAATAAATAAATAAAAATTACCCTGTAGTTAGCACACACAAAAGTGAAAATTACAGCAAGACACTTTAGCACATACACATATCTAAAGTCATACGAACCATCAACAGATGAGTCAATTGTTCAACTGCTCAATATATCTGTGGATCTGTACATCAGCATTGAAAAATACTAATGGGGTTGTCAATGAATTCTGATAGTATAAATGATTTTTTTTTAATATATTTCTCCCTCACAGAACATATAAATGCATAGGGCTCATGCATTTGATAGAAACATAGAAAAATGTAGGCAGATAAAGACCATCAGGCTCATTTTCAAAGCACTTAGCCTCCCAAAGTTCCATAGAAACCTATGGAACTTAGCCTCCCAAAGTGCTTTGAAAATATGCCTCCATATGGTCTATCCAGTTTGCCCATCCATGCCATCTACTCTCCCTATTACTCCCTTAGAGATCCTATGTACTTGTCCCAAGCTTTCTTGAATTCAAGTACTGTTTTCATCTCCACCGTTCCATTAATTCACCACCCTTTCCATGAAGAAGTATTTTCTCAGGTTGCTTCTGAGTCTATACCCATTCACTTTCATCCTATACCTCCTTGTTCCAGAGCTTCCTTTCAATTGAAAGAGACTCGCCTCCTGTGCATTTATGCGCATAAGTATTTCAATGTTTCTATCATATCTCCCCTCTCCCACCTTTCTTCCAAAGTATACATATTGAGATCTTTAAGTCTGTCCCCCATACGCTTTATGATGAAGACCACTGACCATTTTCTAGACCAACTCAATCCTGTTTGTATCTTTTTCAAGGTGTGGTCTCCAGAATTGTACACAATATTCTAAATGAGATTTCCCCCAGAGTCTTATATAGAGGCATCATCACCTCCTTTTTCCTACTGGTCATTTCTCTCCATAAGTACTCAAGCATCCTTCTAGCTTTCACTGTTGCATTTTCTACCTGTTTGGCCACCTTAAGATCATCACATACGATCACACCCAAGTCCCGCTCCTCTTTTGTGCACAAAAGTTCTTCACTCCCTAAACTGTGCCATTCCCTCGGGTTTTTGCAGTCCAAATGCATGGCCCTGAATTTTTTTAGGATAAAATCTAAGCTGCCAAATTCCAGCCCATTCCTCTAGCTTTGCTAAGTCCTTCCTCATGTTATCCACACCATCAGGGGTATCTACCCTGTTGCAGCTTACATATTACATGCAGGTACTTTGTCTGTCTCTAGTGGGTTAACAATCACAATTTTTGCTACCTGGAACAATGGAGGGTTAAGTGACTTGTCCAGGGTCACAAGGAGCTGCAGTGGGAATTGAACCCAGGCTTTTCAACTCTCTAAACAGCTGGAATTTATGCATTAGATTTTAGGTGGGCTGGAGGCAAAGGAAAACTTTGTATGAGAGTGGCAAAATTCAGGCATTATAAGTGCCAACACATAAATAGCAGGTATAACTTTATATGGATAAGATATCTGAATTATATATATATATATATATATATATATATATATAGCAGTGGCACGTATGCATTTATAGTGCTGAATGTACACATAACCTTAAATAGCTATCTTATCTCTGTCAAATATCAATCTGCTGAGGTCATAAACTTATAATTTTTGCAAAATGATACCAGGAAATCCATGAATCAGAGTACGCTGGAGCTATTAGGCAGCTACTTGAACTGCAACACCAAGTGGATAATATTTTTGTATGTTTACTGACCTGTCAGTTCTTATCAGTGACTTTTCCTAAAAGCCCCCCACAATCGCCTTTCAACAGCTGCGCTTTCAGCTCAGGAGACATCACATGTTCATACCTTCTGGTTCCCATTTAATTTGTCCTCTTCCTTCAACAAGTCTGAGTTAAAGTGCTGAGAGGGTGCTGATTTTTCAGATAGGGGACAGGTGCAACATATTTCTGGGCTGCTGCTCGCTGCACTGGCCAACTTGTCCTGAGTGAATAGTGAGCATTTTCTTCTGATTCCAAAAGTGTACAGTTTCAAATCCCATTCTTATTTATATATTAAAAATGTATTTAATTGTTTTCTTAGGGGCCTTTTTACTAAGCAGTTAGCACAGGTTTTAGCTTGTAAAGTTAGTGCAGGCCTATGCCAAAGGCTACTGTGCACTAAAACAGCCAGTACAATACAAATCTCACTCTGATTGCTTAGCAGGGGATGGGGCAGGGGAAAACTATAAGTGGAATCAGAACCTAGAATATTCCTTGTTCTAGGGAGAAAAGGACCTCATATAGCCTACAGCAATGACTGCAGTAGCTCTCAAGATTAAACAATTCAGCTTCCTGAATGACTAATTGGCTCATTTCTCAATTGAGTAATGCACATAAATTGGGGGAAGTGCATAATTTGCTTTGTGCATGAAAGCAAGGGGACAGACAAGTGGATGGAGCATGGGTGGGGCATAGCTGAGCCTTCCACTTTCACTTTTAGTCATGCACTGAAATGCCACATTTAGGGGTGTGCGATTATGCCTGCTATTAACAAGGTTAAGTGGGCACACCTAAATCTAAGTGTAGAGATGCAAATTTGCGCTAGTATTCTATAATGAAATCTTGGCACCCAGATGCTGTTATTGAATAAGTAAGTGCGCGGCATGCTCCATGTGGGCACCTAACTTTGACATCCAGTTATAGAATTGCTTCTGTGGCACCTGTCTGGCCTCTATGCTAAATTCAGGGCAGATGCTGGGCATTCCACTTGCATTTATCGCACAGGCTTTGCACATACCATGAGCTACTTTTTGCAACTAATGCATGGTAAGTGTAAAACCTTACTGCATGTAAGTAAAAGAGCTTCAAAATTCACAGAGATCCTATGCAGAGCAGTTGAATTTTGCTGTGCAGTGTGTAATGGTTTTTGCCAGCCTGTCCTTCTCCCCATTCATTTTTATATACAAATAAAAATCTTATGAATTTTTTTTCCTTTATTTTTGATCATTAGAAAAGAAAGAACAAAATTTTAGGCCAGCATTTTTCTGTATAGTTGCTGCAAATTTGTTTTTTAAACAGCTCTCATGCAGCCAGCTCTGCCACCAGCTGCATAAGTGGCATTGCATATTGAGTCATGCTTTTAGAATCTTTCAGATAAACCATCACAAATTGCTGTCATCTGTGAAGAAAGAAACCCATTTTCATTATCAAGGGGAGTAAAGGAATAGAGCAGCAATGAAAAGCTCTCTTTTTAGCAGAAAAATACTTGACTGTTTTCTCATGGTGGACAAAGCCTGATGCAAACATAATTCAGTGTATGACATTACTTAGTTTCAATTTTACTAGGCAATAACTAAACGGCTGGGAAAATCAGGAAAACATCTGCTAGCCTTGTCTGTCATAGATAGCTAATGTACATTACAATATCTGTATATAGAAACTCATAGCTAAGTAAAGTTTCCTCAGTAATGTTAACAATGAGAAAAGTTAATTCAAGGGGTTAATCTATTACTGCAGTTAAAATGGGAAAAGTAGTTCTTTCGTGTTGTGGCTTATATTGGAACTGTTGTTTTCAGCTACAGGACGACAAGGAGAGCAGATGACAGAGGAGGCACAAGGAAGTGGCTGTCATTCCAAGAAAGGAATTATGGGATCTAAAAATAAGACTTATCGATACATCAAGCAATATTTATGTTTTTGCTGCCCTGCCCATAAAGGGTTATCAATGTAGTATTATCTTTTATCAGCTGCTCAATAATGGAACATGTCTATTCCTTACTCAGCCAGACACACACATAGAAAAAATCCCCTGGGAGTTGCAAGTATTTTTAACCAACTGAAAAAAAAAGTTGCAAAGTTGCTCTCAGTAGCTGAAAATTACTTGTCACGTCCACAAGTCTATGATTCTGCATGTTTTTTTATTTTCAAATGCCTTAACCACATGGTGATTAATGACTCACAGAGATGAGCTGAAAATAAGTCTGGCAATAACTCTAGCACAAGTGTCAGGGATCTGGCTGGCCCACAGCAGGACATAGGAGGCATGGCTGGCATAGCGGGCACTCTGTCAGGAAAAAATATTTTGTGCTATTTGCGGCTCGGGATTATAGCCTCAGATGGTGGCTATCAATTGTAGCAGGAGCTCATGGCAAAGGGCAAGGTAGTATGTGCAAGCTTGTGGCCTTCCTCTCTCTCTCTTTCTCTTGCTAATAATTAACACTCAGGAAGCCGCTTGAATCTTTTCACAGGGGCTTGATAATATCCTACTATAAAGAAGGTGCAGTTGCAACTCAACAAAATAGTCATTGGAGACTTTGTAAATAAAATGGCAGCGGTAAAATTCTTAACGTGTTTGGTTGCAAGTGTGCAACAAGGGTGTCAAAGATTACAATTTTTTTTTGTTTTTTTGCCAAATTTGATTCACAAATGCAGACCCAAAATGTGGCTGCTTTGACATGTGAAGTCTTGAGCTCGATTCATTACATGACCTTGCTTCCAATGTACATTCCAAGGATATGAATGAATAGGGCAGGACCAGTGGCGTAGCCACAGGTGGGCCTGGGCGAGCCAGGGCCCACCCACTTAGGGCTCAGGCCCACCCAACAGCAGCACATATTTAGCGGTAGCTGCTGGGGATCCCATGCTCTACCAACTGAAGACAACCCCCTGATGGTACCAAAAATGGTACTCTCCATGATACTGGCACCTGCTCATGCTCAGTTTTCAGTGCATGCCTGCTGCAGACTGCCAAGGTGAAAAGAAGTGCTTTCCCACCAGCTGAGATATTTTTTTGGTGCCCACCCACTTCTTGCCTAGACCCACCCAAAATCTGTTGTCTGGCTACGCCCCTGGGCAGGACATCCCAGCACATGGATGTCCATCTCATGTATTTTCAAACAAGAAATCTTGACATATTTCCTGTTGGAAAATACCTATGAAATGGATATCCATTTTGGATGTTATGACCTGGATCCATTTTGGATGTTATGACCTATTCTTTCTTGGACATCCTTTCGAAAATGCCCCTCCACATCTCTACCAGTAGAAGTTTCTTTAATTAGAGTAGATTGGTTGTATTTATTCATTTTATTGTCCTTTTTTCCTTTTCATTTTATTCTGTGTATTTGAAAACTCCCCTTCCAGTCCTTCTAGACAGCATGCTTGGACAGCTATGGATAATCTTATTGTTAAATTGAGGCTGGAAGCACGCCTTCTCTAAGGCCCATGTTCCATACCGTCCTGTGGTTGGCAAGAAAAATAACAATAATGTGAGCAATATAGTGGACAGTTTAGAAGGAAAAACTTATTTTGAGCAGATGGCACTGTGACCATTTAGAAATGAAATAGAGCAACTTTTAAACTAGAACCTGGGGGAAGGCTAACAATTACTCAAAAGTGCATGTTCAGAATAAGATATTTTTGGAGGTCGATATCACCAAAACAGGGAAGTTAGGGCATCCTGATAGTAAGGTTGCAATAAAGGCCATAGTTGACCAGGTGCCTTTAAATAAAGAGCAGTCAGACTTGAAAATTGCAAATTATCACTGTGAACTACTGGGCAAGTTGTTAACAAGAACAAAAAAAATATATTGTTTGTATACAAATGCTAGAAGCCTAAAAAATAAGATGTGAGAGTTAGAATATGTAGTACTAAATGAAAAGGTAAATATAATAGGCATCTTTGAGACCTGGTGGAAGGAAGATAACCAATGGAACACTGTTACACCAGGGTAGAAATTATATCACAGTCATAGGGTGGATCAAATTCGTGGAGGGGCAATGCTATATGTTAAAGAGGACCTTGAGTCAAATAGACTAAAAGTTCTTCAGGACACAAAATTTAATTAATTACTTTATTTTATTTAGAATCTGCACTATCTTAACATTCCAGGCAGATTACAATATAAGAACATATATAATAAAATAAAACATAAAACAAAACAACAAGGAAACAATCCAAATAAATCAGCAACATGATGTCTTCAATATCAGCATATCTGAAAGCAATATACTGAGCAGCCTTTATAATAAATCATAGAAGGCCTTTTGAAAAAGGAAGTCCTTTAATGATTTTCTAAAAGTCAGATAAATAGATGATGACTCTAACTCAGTTGGCAGTGTGTTCCACAATGTTGGTCCAACAACTTAAAAAATAAGTGACCAGTGGCATTCCTAGGCTGCCTGACACCTGGGGCAGATCGCTGATGCGCCCCCCCCCCCGGGTACAGCGCGGCCCTCCCCCCCCGGCAAAATTACCCCCCCCCCCCACTGGTGAAATTACACCCTCCCCCCTGGGTGCATTTTTACCCGCTTGGGGGGGGGGGTGCCGCGCACTCGTTGGCCGAGTCCGCTCGTTCCCTCCCTGCTGCTCCCTCTGCCCCGGAACAGAAAGTAACCTATTCCACGCAGAGGGAGCAGCAGGGAGGGAACGAGCAGACTTGGCCAACAGGCACGCAGCCCCCCCCCCCAGCGGCGTGCTCCTGAGGCGGACCGCCCCCCCCCCTTTGGTACGCCACTGTAAGTGACTGGGACTCCTCAAGATTGATCTGTTCTTATGACTAAAGAGTTACATGAAAGAAGGAAAATGCATATAGCCCATACATTCCTGCTCTCTGGGTATGATAGGAGCTCAGCATTCTCAATATTGAGTGAGCTCCATAAGTATGTCCAGGGACATGTAATTTGTGCTATGTTTAGCAACCCCAGGGGCCCTTTTACTATGCCACGTAGGCACCTACACACGCCCAATGCACATCAATTTAGAATTACCGCCCGGCTACCACATGGCCTGGGTGGTAATTTCATTTTTACTTGTGTCTACTATGTGTATCAGAAAATAATTTTTATTTTTTGGTGCGCGGTGCTCACCGGGCGATAAAAGGCATTGTATACGCCTTGACCATTACCGCTCGGTTTACGCGTGAGACCTTACCACTAAGTGAATGGGTGGCAGTAAATTCTCAGACCCAAAATGAACACGTGCTAATTTTCATTTTGACGCACATACATTTTTGGTCAAAACAAACCCACATTTTTTATAGGTGCGCTGAAAAACGGATCTGCGCGCGTCCAAAACACATGCTTACAATAACACAGGCTATTTTTCAGTGCACCTTAGTAAAAGGACCCCCCCAATTACTATGAAAAGGTGGGAGCTATGATATAGCCCAAATGACAACAGAAGCTCATAAAAATAGTTAGATATAAGAAGAAAACGACAAATGATGAAAGTTCCAAAAGACCCTTTGGAGATTAAATACAGCATGGAATTTCTATGGATAGAAATTTCATGTGTATAGGAAAAAAGGATAGTGATAGTATTATACTATTATCCTCCTGGCCAGAATGAACAGACAGATGTTGAAATGTTAGCAGAAATTAAGGAAGCTAACAAATTAAGGGCCCTGTTTACTAAGCAGTGTTATAGGCGCATTAACATTTTTAACATGTGGTAACCATGTACATGCGTTAACCATGTAGGTGCCTACAATATCCCTGTAGGTGCCTACATGGTTAGACCACTCGCTAAGTGTAGGCACGCTAAAAACACTAACGCACTAATGCCCCAAATGTAATAATGAAAAACTGAAGCATTGATGCCACAACTAAAATAATACAAAAAAGTACACAACTTCAAAAATACAAAAACTTAAAAGCTTATGGTGAACAGTGGAAATCCTAATATATCAAAGAAAATGACTAAAGAGTTCTTTAATATTCTTGAATATCCAAGCCAATATTGAGCCTGCAAAGAGGTGGGAAAATGCGGAATACAAATGCAGCAAAATAAATAAATACATAAATATGGCAATAACTCAGTTATTATAGTAGTCTTTAATGCCCCAAAACTTGAAAATCACTTAAAAATCACTTATTCGCATTGCAGAAATCACCAGCTTGTCCAACAGAGCTTCAAAATGTCCCCACTTATCTTATAGTAGAAAGCACCAACTTGTCCAAAAAGTCTTCATAATGTCCTGACAAGGGCTCCTGTTTTACAAACAAGACACCTGAAGAGAACTTTTACCACTTTCTTCACTTCAGAATGGCATACAAAATGGCTACTGGAAAGAAATATATACTATTTCAAAATAGCCAATCATATTGCAACTTACATCAAACTAGGTTTCACCCCATACCATAATTATCAGAAAACACCAGACATCAATGAACCCAAGTTGCATACCACCCCCCCCCCCCCCCCCCATTCCATACTCCAATTGAGTTTATTTGGTTCCACAATGTTTAGCAGGAAAATTCATTTGTGGAAGTTTGACCAGTTGCATGAAATGAGAAAGAGTTAAAGACTAGAAGAGAGCAGTCAAAGCATCAAGCAACTATTGCATTGGTTTATCCTTTTGTATTTAGACTACACTAAGGCTAAGTTCTTTCATTTGCATTGCCATGACAAGTTTTCTCAGTAGTTATCTGAACAGCCATTCAGAATGAGCATTGGCTTTCTTAAGGAAGGCTGTGCTGAGTGGAACAAGCAACTTTATAGAAAAAGGGCCTTAAAAATTCTCTCTTTCCCCCTCAACACAAACCTTTGGGCCAGAGGAGTAGTGTGTCAGCCCCTGTCTTCACTGCCAACCCTGTACTCTGCTCACACAGTACCCTAGACCTACATAAGCAATATGACATAGAAGGGGTCCTGCCTGTTAGACTTAGTGTTGGTCTTGTAAGAATCAGAGATGAAAATGGCCAGGCCTGAAATAGCCCATCAGTAGAGATGGTGTAGCCCAATTTTTTAACTGATTCTGGGCATGTTTGTTGTAGAGGGCAGTAGTAGAAAAGGGGTTAAAAGTTAATGTAAAAGACATGGGGAAAGTGAGGTTAGGTTGAGTATGCACAGATATGCCCATCTACCCAAAATTGAAGACTCACAACAGGCAGACTGGATAGGCCAATTTTGGCTGCTTTTAGCATCATTTACTGTATTACTATACTCCTTTTTTCTCTCTCTCCCTGAGCCTGACCACCACTACCTTCAAGGCAAGGACTGAGTGCTTATACTGCAGCACACAGTATATGGTCTCTGCCACGGACCTGACTCCTATCCATTTTATTAGGTATTTAGAATGAATTATTGTGAAACATGATTGATCACAACGTTATATTAGAAACATGTGCAGTACTTTTAAAATGGACCAACAGATTCTAATAGTCCACAGAAAAATAAATGTCAAAACTTAGCAAGTTACCATAGAAATTGTGAGCAATGAGTATGGGACAGCAGAGAATATGATCAAACCAGGACGTGCCCTTGGCTAAAGAGAGGAGAAGAGTATTATTTTCTTTGTTCTCTGTTTTTATTGCTATTCGCCTGCCTCACAAGATTTATGAGTGCCTAAAAAAGAATGCTATATTGGTATGCTGCTGATATTTGCGGAGAGAGTCCGAGAGTCACTCATGTCAGATTTGCTGTTTTCTGTCTAATCTGGAATTACTGGAGATTTGTTAGAAACCCTTCTAATGTTCTTTATTATGGGCTGTAATAAAACCAATCGGCTTTGGAAAGTATTAATGTTTTCCTCCAACGATTGTATTTTGATGTTAGTTATAATGGTATCCAGTAATTTCCTTTTGGCAGTGCTATTTGGTGCACACATAATAAATCTAAAGTTATGCGGATGCATGATATTCAGGCCAAGAATAATGTTAGGGGGCATTGCTTTTTCCTTTGGAAGCTTGGAAGCTGAGTTGTTCATGACTCCACCTTGTTCAGTTTTCAGTTATGATTCATCGTGTCAGTGACGGGAGGGTGAGGTGCTGGTGGTAGATTCCCATAGCGGGGAGCAGTGAAACCCAGCAGATACTGGTTGAAAACTGATTTCTGCCATGCGCGTTGAATAACACATTTTCTTAATTATCTTTTTCTTTCATCTATTGGTGACATAAGAATTGCATATCAGGTCAGACCAAAGGTCCATCTAGCTCAGTATCTTGCTTCTAACAGTGGCCAAACCTTAGTGAAAGGGCTCCTAAGTTTGTTGTTTGAATAGCGTTGACTGGTCTTGAGTGAGTGTGCTTTCCTATTTATTTTATAGTGTTCCCATCGTTAGGTAGGTATGGTTTTATGTATTGTAAACCAATTCAATTTGCACACATGAGAAGCGGTATAGCAAACCTAATAAATTATAAACAAGTGATTTAACTAGCCAGGAGCTTTTTCTGGCTGGTGAAAATTGCTTTGAATATCAACCCGTTTATGTTACAGTCATCGAGTTGAAATAATAATAAAGATTGCTCTACCAATCTAAATAATTCTGGTTGCAAGTAATTTGTTGATTTGGCTCAGTACATATTCTAGGTTCACCGTGATTTCTTTTAGTTCCTCCTCGTCGTCACCCTTGAAAAACATTTCTGCTACAGGTAGATCTCTTACATATTCTTCAGTATAGACCGAAGCAAAGAATTCATTCAGTCTCTCTGCCATGGACTTGGCCTCTCTGAATGCCCCTTTTAATCGTTGATGATCTAACAGTCCCACAGATTCCCTCATAGGCTTTCTGCTTCTGATACAGTGGCATAGCTACAGTGGGCCATGGGAGCCTGAGCCCCTCAAATTGCTCCAGGACCTCCGATTTGTGTGGCGGGGTCCCCAACCCCCACCAGCTGGTCTTACATTGCCTGGCGCCCTGTCCTGTTTTCAGTGCCATGCACGCTCGTTTTAATGAAATGACCCATGTAGGTCATTACCACCCGGATTCTTTACCGCTAGGTCAATGGCTGGCAATTTTGATTTTGCCTCACGTCCATTTTTGGCAAAAATAAAAAAGGCCTTTTTTACAGGCACGCTAAAAAATAGATCGGCATGTGCGCAAAACCCGAACCTACACTACCGCAAGTCATTTTTCAGCACGCCTTTGTAAAAGGACCCCTGGTTTAGTTAAGTTTATTAAAAATGTTCTATTTCCCCCTCCGAAGGGACACCACCTTGTAAGTGGTGGAGGGGCTTCCGTGTTTCAATGACTTAGAGGGCTATGCTGAGGGGTTACCCATATCAGACAGGCCTCTGAGGAGAAACCAGACAAAGAGTATCCCAAACTGGAGGATCCAAGATGGCGTCGACGGAGGACGTACGTTAGTTGAGTTCCCGTTTTACACCAGAATACCTGAAGAAGTAGGCGCGCTCCCCAGAGAATGGGGAAGAAAAAAGGCAAAGCCGTGGTGTTGTCTTCCTCGAACACGGCTGGGGTTTCCCACCACTTCTCAGTCTACTTTGGAGAGATTCGGGGTCATAACGTCGGGGATATCGGTTCCTGCTTTGGGGAACAGCAAGGCTTTATCGCCGAATCTCAGTGGAGAGGGAGTGACTTTGAGTCCCCCTGTTGGCATGACCTCTCCAAGACCCGGAAACAGTAACGCTTCGCTATGGAGGTCGACAGTGGAAACGCCAGAAGTGGGTTAGGATTCTCACGCGATCCGAGGAGGTCCTGGCGCAGCATTGACTCCGGATAATAAACCAACTGGGGGATTGGAGAGTGAGCTCTTCCGCCTAAAGATATCCGGAGTGGTTTCTGTGGAGAAATTGGACTTGGTGAAGCCAAAAAATGTCATAATGGACACACTATGGGAAGTGCTGCAGAGTGTGAATAATTCTCTTCTTCAGATGTCAAAAATTTTTCAGGAATAAATAAGTGATTATATCAATACTTATCTAACAAAGTGGAAGTCCAAGATATAAAAATAGAGACTTTGATTATGGAAATGGTTTCTCTACGAAAATCAGTTAATCTGGTAATGAAAGACAGTCATGTTTCTTGTAAAAAAGTGGAACTTCTGGAGAACCAATTAAGGAAAAATAACTTGAGAATGATAAATCTTCCTAAAATACCCTACATATAGAGTTATATTACTAGTGACTTTTGCCTTTGATTTAGATAGGAACAATGTTTTGAAATTGTACTTCCGATACATGGCTGATAGTTTTTTTGGGTTCAAAGATAAATATATTCCCTGATATATCAAGGGAATCGCAGACTAGGAGGTGTGAACTCTTGGCTTAAGCCAAGAATCATTGCCTAGGTGGGACCTTCCTAGAGTGATTCCCTTGTAAGTGTTTTATTTCCTTATTACTTATTTGTTGAACCCAAGAAATTACAAGAGTTAAAAGAACAGATGAAGAACCCTCTGCAACAACTTCCTTAAGTTACCACTGTACCGGCCGCAATTACCGATTAACCTTCCTCCCTCAGAAAATATGAATTTGTAAGATTAACCACTTGGTGTTTTTCTTATTTTCTTTGAGATTGTTTTCCTGATCTTGGATCCCCCAATTGCGTACAATTATATATATTGTTGAGAGAAAAATGTTTTTTCTTTTTCCTTATATTAATTTCTGTTTTTCCTTACATTTACGTGATAAATGTGAATGTAATTAAGTAAAATGATAAATAAAAACATTTTTTTTTAAATGTTCTATTTCACCTTTCATCAAAACATGCTAAAGTGGTTAACAATATAAATAAAAAGGTAAAACAAATAAAACTCAAAACATGAACAAAGCATCAAATTATGCAAATATCATAAATATAATTAATATTAAAAAGACAAGATTAAGAAAAGATAAGGGAGACAGAAGAAGGGCACATGAGGACTGCAAACAGCTCATAATCTATGGTCAGGTAATAAAGCTCTTGCCACTCGGCAAGGTGATTGAAGTTTGTGGTGAAAAAAGTAGCAAATTCTACCACAAATGAGCTAGATACATAAAAGCAGACAGGTAATCTCTGAATAAATAACTACTGGCAAGGGAATGACAAGTAAATTATGTTGTTGAGAAGAGAGCATATTGGACATTTGGAGGACAAAGAACTTGGATAACTATATGGGATTACCCATATACAAGGCTTAGGTGCTCATTTTGAAAAAAGAAAAATGACTGCAAAATGGCCTAAAGTGGCATTTGGCCATTTTTCTCTGAAAAATATCCAAACCATGATTTTCAAAACTCGTATTTGAGATGTTTTTCTGTGCAGTTAGTGCAAATCACAAGGGGGCATGTTGGGAGTACAAGGCACCATTTCTCTCAGCACTGAAGGAGGTCCGCTCTGGATATGTGGTTCAAAAATGGCTTTGAATTACAATAGGTAAGACAAAAAAACTTTTAGGGAATGTGAGGGTTTAAATTTGTATGTGTCCTTTATGATATTAATCTGTGCTTTGTAGTTGAACCTCTGATGATGCTTTCAGCGAAATGCAGTGTCTGTGTCGGGTTTAGCACGGAAAAGAATATAAAATGAAAAACGGTAATAGTTATTTTGCCAGAGTAACTTGACAGAGGAAGTTATTTTATTGTTACAAGGTTACCCTCGGAAGCTAGAGTTTGCATTACTACTATTTGGAGACATTGAACAACTGAACAAAAGAGAACTTTGAAATAGCAGTATTCTCAAGCTTTTCAGAGCTACGTTAAGCAAAATTAAGTAAAAATAAGCAAAATAATATTTTATAAAAAAGTTTTTATGAAGTTATCAATTTTGAAAAGTAGTGACACTCTAGTGATAGAGGGATTGTATGAAGATTAGATTAGGATGAATATGGAGAATGTATGATTGATGTTGAGGAAAGGAGATTTTTAAAAATCTGTTTTGGATATTTAATAAAATATTTTGTATTGATAAAGAATCTTGTAACAGTTATTTAATGAATATTCATGAGATAGATTTGCATGAGGCGGAAGCAGTGCATTCAGATCTCGCTCATGAATATTCATTGTGGATATCCTGAAAACCTGACTAGCTGGGGTGCCTCCAGGACCAGATTTGGGAACAACAGCCCTAATTCTATAAACTTGGGCACGCGATTTTATGACTAGCATGTAAAATTGCACGTGACATTTACAGAATAGTGCCTAGCTTAACTGTTTAAGTGGGTGCTAATTGGCTTTAACTGCCAATAATGACCCTTAAGTAACACTAATTGGTACCAATTTGCAGTTTTGCGCAGAACTGCACTTAAGTGCTATTCTATATAGCTTCCCCCTAAATCTATAAAAGCCACCAAAAATTTGCACCATGTTTCAGTTGGTACAAATGGCTGTGCCTACATTTAAGTGCGATTCCTAGGCTTAAGTGCTATTCTATAAACCATGCCTCACATTAAGCACGGCTTATAAAAAATAATTTTTTCAGTGCTGATGTTTTCAGTGCCATATATAGAATTAATCCCATAGGGCCTTATTCTATAAAGTTTATGCTCCTAAATTACGCTCCTAAAATTTATGCTCCTAAATTTATATTCAAAATTACAAGCCTAAAATATGCTACAAAATTGATTATGCTCATAATTTAAGAGCATAAATTTAGGGGTGTATATTTAAGAGCATAAATTTTAGCAGTGTAAATTTAGGAGCATAACCTTTATAGAATAAGGCCCATAGAGAGAGATTCTAAATATGGCGCCTAAAAAATCGGCACTAAAATCAGTGCCGACTAAGCGTATTCTATAATTGGTGCCTACATTTAGACGCCGTTTATAGAATATGTTTAGTTGATATTTCAGTGCCTAAATCTACACACATCCATTAGACCAATGAAAACATGATGTAAAATTCCAGTGCGTAGATTTAGGCGCACTGGGCCATATACTATCCAGCTTATTTTCGAAAGAGATCGCCGGCCATCTTCCGACACAAATCGGGAGATGGCCAGCCATCTCCTGAAGCCGGCAAAATCGGTATAATGGAAAGCCAATTTTGGCCAACTCCAACTGTTTTCCGTCGCAGAGCCGACCAAAGTTCCCGGGGGCATGTCAGAAGGGTAGCGAAGGCAGGACAGGGGTGTGTTGGGGCGTGCTTAAGAGATGGACGCCCTTGGCCGATAATGGAAAAAAGAAGGGCGTCCCTGGCGAGAATTTGGTCCACTTTATGTGGTCCCTTTTTTTCAGGTCCAAGTCCCAAGAAAGTGCCCGAACTGACCAGATGACCACCGGAGGGAATCAGGGATCACCTCCCCTGACTCCCCCAGTGGTCACTAACCCCCTCCAACCCTCAAAAAAACAACTTTAAAAACTTTTTTTGCTAGCCTCTATGCTAGCCTCAAATGTCATACTCAGATCCATCACAGCAGTGTACAGGTCCCTGGAGCAGTTTTAGTGGGTATAGTGGCCTTCAGGCAGGTGGACCCAGGCCCACCCCCACTTACCTGTTACACTTGTGGTGGAATATGGGAGCCCTTCAAAACCCACCCGAAACCCACTGTACCCACATGTAGGTGCTCCCCTTCACCCCTTAGGGCTATGGTAGTGGTGTATAGTTGTGGGGAGTGGGTTTTGGGGGGGCTCAGCACCCAAGGTAAGGGAGCTATGCACCTGGGACCAATTTGCGAAGTCCACTGTAGTGCCCCTTAGGGTGCCCGGTTAGTGTCCTGGCATGTGAGGGGGACCAGTGCACTACAAATGCTGGCCCCTCCCATGTCCAAATGCCTTGGATTTGGCCGGGTTTGAGATTGCCGGCCTCAGTTTCCATTATGGGCGAAAACCGAGGCCGGCCATCTCAAACCCACCATCTCTGACATTTGGGCGGCCCCAACTGTATTATCGAAATGAAAGATTGCCGGCCATCTCGTTTCGAAAATACGGTTGGTCCAGCCCCTTCGCGGCGCCGTCCTCGGAGATGGGCGCCCTTAGAGATGGGCATCCCCAATCGAAAATGCCCCTCCACAGGTGCATAAATTTTGGAATGCCCACTAAATGCCCATTTCCCGGCCCATAATCATGCCCCTTTTTGCCTCCATGTGTTAGACGTTCAGTGCATATCGTTACAGAATACGCTTAGCAACTTGTGCGCCTAAATTCTAATCAGTGCTAATTAGTGCTCATTATTATTAAGTTATGTGCATTGTTATAGAATCCATGCCGATTTCCACGTGGATCTCTAGGCACACTATATAGAATCTGGGGGGTAGTGCCTAAATTCTATAAAATATAACTGCAAAGGGGGTGTTAACAAAGGATGGCCTGTCCGTGTCAAGTACTTACACTCTAAGGTTATAGAATACTGTCAGTTACTTGCACAACTGACAGTGTTTAAGCATGAGCATTTACACCAACATTTGACATGGTGTAAATGCTCACACTTAAAGTTACTGTCAAAAATTAATGGGCACTTCTCTACTGAAAAATACACTCAAAACTAATGAAAATAGTAGAGGATACACAAAAAATACAATATGTTACGATCTCATACGTGGGTAAGTCTCATATATACTTGACGGCTGATGTCACTTCACTCCTCGGTGAACCTATTGCCGTACAATATTATAATCATAGACTCTTACCCTCCGACCTACCAATGCCTAAGAACTTTACTATTTATTTTTTATTCTTAACGTTATATGTAAAGGTTAGGCAATGTGTTACTTATCTTAGCTTGTTTCTAACGGGTGTGAGCACACCCGTTAGAAACAAGCTAAGATAAGTAACACATTGCCTAACCTTTACATATAACGTTAAGAATAAAAAATAAATAGTAAAGTTCTTAGGCATTGGTAGGTCGGAGGGTAAGAGTCTATGATTATAATATTGTACGGCAATAGGTTCACCGAGGAGTGAAGTGACATCAGCCGTCAAGTATATATGAGACTTACCCACGTATGAGATCGTAACATATTGTATTTTTTGTGTATCCTCTACTATTTTCATTAGTTTTGAGCACACTTAAAGTTAGGCATTCAAATACCAATTTACACTAATATTTTATAATGACTTCCGCACCCAACTTTGCCAATATAAAATACTGGCTCAATTTGTTTGTGCTCTTTCTTGAATCTGTCTCTTAGAACCCATGATATAGGGCTACAGAAAGAGTGCTGATGTATGGCTCCCAGATTCAGGACAGTTGCTGCCCAAACCAGACTAGGAACAGTGGGAGAACGGGTTGTAGAGAAAGAAAATTCCTAGGGAGTTGAGAATGAAACTCATAGAACCAAGATCCCAGCATTGATTCAAATTGAGCTGGAAGAAACAAGGAGACAGGAGGAACTATTGGGCCAAACAAAACCCTGCTACCCTTAACTGGGCGGCTTCCATGGTCACATTTCATGCAAAATACTCCAGATAGCGTACATTCATGCTTGAGGTGTGTTATTACTAGACTGATGACCTACAGGGAAATAAGAAGCCTACCACAAGCAAATGAGCCTAGAATTATTTATTTTTCTTGCCAACTGCCAGTTCTATAAGCCTCTGAATATGTATAGCACTTATGTACGCCTGCACATGTTCAAAAGCACTGCTTTCCATAAACAGCAGGTGGCAGAACTTCAAAAAGTTATGCAGATGTTAAGATTGGATTGCTTCTTGTTTTAGTCCAGTCTAGTAAAATGCAATGATTTTTTTTTTAATCTTGTAGGATGAATTTTCCAGTAGTTCTGAAAGAAATTTCTTTTGCTGGCTCCAAAATCACTAGTAATGTTGCCTAGTCCAGCAAACTGCTTGCAAAATTTCTAAATATTGAGTGATAGCTTTTCTGTACTTTGGAGGAGGGGAACGGGGTAAACATCCAAAAAAAGCATTGCTTGTACTTAAAAAAAAGGACATGAGGGATTATGTCTGAGATCCACTGCCTCTCTGTCATCCTGTACTGTTGTCAAGGCAATGGTAGCAATGAACCTGATGTTTAAAACATAACATGGGGCCAGGTTCAAATCACAGGCATATCTAGAAACCTGCTCAGTTTGAAATTCCCATCAGCTCATGGCTTCCCCCAGTGCATCACGTTACCGAATATTTCCCCAGCCTTCCAAGGCTGTGGTACCCTTGCATCAGTCTTGACAACCAACATATTTATGTCCTTCCACAAAGCCCCTAACAGAAAATATTTTCTTTTACATTTGACAGAACATTTATTCAAAGAGCTTTCTGAGATTTAACAAGTTTCCATTTTTGAAAAAAGCTGCACTGAGAGTTTAGTGGTATGGCATCCTGCCAGATTCTGACCTTTCAGGCTAGATGGTTCGCTATTAGGCAGTTAATGAGACATACGAAAACAGAGCTGTGTAGATTTTCTCCACAGGCCAGACAGACGCTTACATGCTCCCAAGTGTAGCTGACATTTAACACCAAGCTGAAAGCTTTTAATATAAAATGTTCTAATGTCAATGATTCCAATAATAATATTAATAATCATAACCCAAGTGGAATTCATTCTCTTCAATATTGTGAATTTTTCTTGAGCAGTCTATGTTTCAGAATTCTGCCCAAAACTAGGAGGCCAATGTACTACTACATTGTGTTAAATACTGCAAAAGTGCTTACTTGTATTAGCTTAACATAACATAACATGACATAAGGGATCTTTTACAAAGCATTGGTAAGCCCAATTCGAACTTACTGAATGCTAAATTGGGACTTCCGCTGGCCCAACGTGGCCCCGGGCGGTAGTTCTGCTCTGAGCGCATATCATTTCTGGGGGGAAAAGAAAACCCCCGGAAATGGCTTATGCGGTGGTAACCCGGCACTAATTGAGCAACATTCCATGCTACCAATCCTGGGGCAAGCAGTGGCTTCCCCCATGTCAATCTCAATAACAGGCTATGGACTTTTCCTCCAGGAACTTGTGCAAACCATTTTTAAAGCCAGATGCGCAGAACAACCCTTCGGCAGAATATTGACAATTACATGTCTGTGCATACATTTGTTATTTTCAACGATTACGTGAGTAACGCAGATGTAAATGTGACCATCTAATTTAAAGAATTCTTCTTATAATGCCTCTTAAAAAACTACAGTGTCCCGTGTCGGGTCCATTCAAGCATTGTATCATCGACGTATAAAATTAAAGACTTTATTCCCCCTTTTTTTGAAGGCCCTTGGTGCTCTTTGGTTTTGTTTCTTAAAAAGCTACTCCATATGAAAAAGTATGCATGATGGCATCATCACATTGACTGGTACTTAAGTTTGGTGTAGACATGTTTGCAGCAAAGTTTGGGTAACGCACAGACAAAATCACAATACACAAGCATACTTTATAAAATACACATGTTCACATGTAAAGGTGGGAATTCAGTAAATGGCATTCAAAATTCCATGCCTCATAAAATCGGTGCTAAGCGTGATTCTCGAAAGGGTGCATGTGCTTTATACAATCATGCTTAGGTGCAGGTGTAAAGGCCAGCACCTAACTTAAGCACAGATTGACCTAATTCTATAATTCCACACACAATGTTTGGGAACACCTCCAAGATGCCCCCTTTTCAGATACACATTATCGGAGTTGCATACGGATCTTTATAGAATAGTACGCATTAAGATGTGTGTGCAACTGGCAATCAAAGCCAATTAACTGCAATAAGGGCTCATTAATCAATTCTGTTCTGTGCTCACCTCGGGCACGTGTCCAAAATTTGACATGTAACTTTTGGCGTGATATACAGAATCCGGGGGAAAGTACCTGCAAAGATTTACACCTTCCCCCAAACAGGTGTAAAGGTATGTGGGTCCCTTTGCCTATAATTGCTGCTGGATTTGTGCTAGCATTTTATAAGGATGCATTGGCACTGTGAGGAAGGGACCTTTTATTAAAGTGTGGTGAAATCAGGGCTTAGCATGCTTTACCATGGCATTAAAATTGGGCAGGTTTTTTTTTTGCTAATATTCCCAATAATGCACAACATCTGCAAAAAAAAAAAATAACATGGGCACTTCGATATGTCGTGTATAGATTTCCGCACAGAAATCTTACTGTATTCCATCACAATGCACATAACCTAATTAGTTAACAAACCAAAGCCAATCAGCGCTGTTAATTGGATGGTAACAAGCAATTATTAGCACTAATTGGCATTAATTGCAACTTTCATGCAGAATTCTGCAACATGGTGTGTGTGTATAAATTATAAGGTGCATTGTCAAAAAGGGGGTGTGACCACGGAAGTGGAATGGGCAGGTCATGGGCGTTCCAAAAGGTTATGTGCATGGTTATAAAATATACCTGCTCTGCACCTAATTTAGGGGTCCTTTTACTAAGGTGCCCTGAAAAGTGTCTTGCGGTAGTGTAGGCATGGGTTTTGGGTGCGCGCCAATCCATTTTTTAGCACGCCTGTTAAAAAGTCCTTGATTTTTTGCCAAAAATGGACGTGCGGCAAAATAAAAATTGCTGCACGTCCAGTTTGGGTCTGAGACCTTACCGCCAGCCACTGACCTAGCTGTAAAGAATCTGGGTGGTAATGACCTATGCGTGTCAAATGCCACTTGGCGCACGTCCGTTATGCGTGTCCAAAAATAAAAAATATTTTTCAGATGCGCATATCGGGCGCACGCCAAAAATGAAATTACCACAAGAGCCATGCGGTAGTCAGGCGGTAACTCCATTTTGGCGCACGTTGGGTGCGCGTAGATGCTTACGTGGCTTAGTAAAAGGGCCCCTTAAGGCCCTGTTTACTAAGCAGTGTTATAGGCGTGTTAATGTTTTTAACGCACGTTAACCATGTACGTACCTACAGTATCCATATAGGCGCCTACATGGTTAGCGCACGCGCTAAGTGTAGGCGTGCTAAAAACACTAAAGCAGCTTAGTAAACAGGGCCCTTAGGCATGGTATTTACACTAGGTTTTACTTGAGCGTAATTCCTTGTGACAAAATATAGTCATACGGATCGGTGTGAGTGTATTCTATGAACCGTGAAGAAATTTTATAGAATACACTTAGGTGGAAATGTTTTCTGCGCAGATTTTCCAGGTGCCATATATAGAATCTCCCCCTTAACGCCTCCTATTTAGGAGGTGCTAAGTACTCCCCCCGTTAAGCAACCATTATCTAGACAGGGTGCGGTAACCTTAATACACTAGCTAGATAACACAGGTATGCCCACTCTCCACCCAAGATACGTTCCCTCAAAAACAGTTTTAGAAAATAGTTAAAGAGTGCCTAGCGCTTTAATGCATTTTGAGATAAGCCTTTTCTCTCATGCTAACCGCTCATTAGGGCTTAAAACCCTTTAGTAAAAGGGCCCTGAAGTGTACAGAAAGTTGCCAGTTCCCCTTAATAACATGTCCTCACAGATTCACCTTAAGAAGTCAGGTGCTGCAGTACAGATCCAGGGATGGTGAGGTTTGATTAGGTCAGAGCAGCAAAGGCATAGTTCAGGCAGCCAGACAAAAGTCATGAGCACAGTCAAGCCATAGAGGCTCAGGAAAGAGATGCAGCCATACAGCATATTTCTCAACTACATATGTGTAAGCTATCAGAAACCTGGCTAAAGTAGACAAAGTTTTATCTTGGAATCTTGAAAGAATCCTGATTCTTGAGGCCTGGCAAAGGGCCAGGCCAGGATTAATGTTATACTGGATCTAGGCTGTGCACACTGTGCCCTGGGAGCCTGTCGGTAACAGGCCTGTATAAAGATTGTACCTTAATCCCAAGAGACTTTATTTCTAATTTATTGTACATGTGAAATAAGAGGCTTCAGCATATTTTGTGTAGTTTTGCTTTGCTTTTATACCCTCGTCTGGCTGTAACTGTGTATCATACCCAGTGCATTTTTTCCAGAGAAAAAGGTGCCAGTACTCAAATGCCAGGCCACCCTTCAGGGGTGGGATGATCACTGAGGCTCCCTGCAACCAGTCACAGAATCTATGACAAGGCAAAATTGGTGTGTAGAGCCTGAGCTCTTTCATTAAAACTTGGGAACCATGGGTCAATTTTAGCAGACAATAGAAAAGGTGCCGGTACTCAGTACCCCCAAGTACCCCCTCAAAAAAATCCCTGATCATACCATACAGATTTGAAATTGTGGGGGAAATTTATAGAAGATGTATTTGCTTTATGGCAAGGCACTCAGGAAGATCTGTCTTTTTCATTCATAGCTTAATGATTGCCATCCAAGAATACATTTACAGCGACATATCATTCACTAGAAATATCTTTTTTGGATGTATTGGTTAGAAAAGAGGGGACTAATGTTTTTACAATAGTTTTTAGAAAAGAGACTGATCATAACACTTTTTTTTAGAGTACTCTAGCTGTCACCCATCTGCATTGAAGAACAGTCTTCCTTTCTCCCAATTTTTAAGATTTCATAGCATTGGTTCTGAGTTAGGGGAATATAAAGCACAAGCAGAGAACTTACAGCGGAGATTATTTGATAGAGGTTATCTATCTATGGTGATGAAATCAGCCTATAAGAGAGTGAGGTACTGCAACAGAGATCTACTTTTTGAGAAGAGGAGCCAATTTGAGGCTGACTGGAGTCCAACCTGCGTGTTGTGGTATTCCCCCGGTTAAGGTTTTTAAGAAAACATTGGCATATACTTTCTCTTTATCAGCTTTTTGAACAGAAATATTTATGGATTGTGTATAGATAGGGCTGCAATTTGAAGAAGTTATGTCTCTCTGATTATTCTTGTGAGGTTATACATCCTCAGACAACTGGCAGACACTGTAAATATAATGAATGCGTGGTTTGTGACCACACTTTGGAGCTTGACACTTGGGGCCCTGTTTACTAAGCAGCGCTAAGGGCAAGCTAGCATTTTTAGTGCGTGCTAAACATTAGCACATGCTAAACGCTAAAGACACCTATATGAATATAAGGATGTCTCTATTGTTTAGTGCACTCTAATATTTGTTATGCACTAAAAACACTAGCACATCTTAGAAAACAGGGCCCTTGATAGTCAATCCTAAGGATCTACACCATTTCCTTTGCATTTAAAACTACTTGCTCTACTGAGGGGCCCTTTTACTAAGCCGTATAAGTGTCTATGCACGCCCAATGCGTGCCAAAATGGTGTTACTGTCTGACTACCACATGGCTGTTGCGGTAATTTCATTTTTGGCGCAAGTCCAATACGCGCATCTGAAAAATATTTTTTTATTTCAGGCACAAGTAACGGACACGCGCCAAGTGGCATTTGACATGAGTAGGTCATTACCGCCTGGATTCTTTACCGCTAGGTCAATGACTGGCGGTAAGGTCTCAGACCCAAAATGGACGCGCGGCAATTTTGATTTTGCTGCATGTCCATTTTCAGCAAAAAAAGGCCTTTTTTACAGGCGTGCTAAAAAATGAATCGGCGTGTGCCCAAAACCTGGGCCTACACTACTGCAAGCCATTTTTCAGAGCACCTTAGTAAAAGGACCCCTGAATTTGTTATCTATGTTGATTTTTGTCGCCCAAAATTGTATGTTGGCCAAACAATATGGAACATCAGAGCTGTTGGAAACTCCTTCAGGCAGCATTGTCTTCTTCAAAACCATTTTTTGCAATGTTGTATAACTGACCATATCCCCTTGGATTAGAGTGGTGGTGATTACAAGCACCATTTACTCCATAGGCAACAATAAATTTTCAATCTTGGCACAGAAGTGCCGGCAGGCATGAATGGCATCAATTTTCTTGATGATGATGTTCATAAAGTTTTATTTGTTGACAACATGGCCCCTTGAGGAGCTATGATATCATAATTCCTACACAACATTTTTAAGCTCAGTGGTCATGTTTGGGAGCCTATTAAGTTCTGGATTTTTGAACCGTGTGAAATATAAAGTGAGTATGCTAAGCTTTTTTCAGATTGGTTTTGATTTTTGATATTTGATGTGTTATTACTCACAGATTCCATTGGTCCTTAATTCCTGAAGCAGCGAGTAGCAAAATGCTGGTCACTGTTGATGGGACCCTGGTGTTTCTTGAAGATGTTTTGATTAAATGTTTTTAAGTTCCTCTTAAGTGCCACTTAATTAACATTTTCATTTTTTTCCACTAATTCATAACATTCACATATTTTTGTGGAAGGTTTTTCAGCCTATCATGTGAATGTCCCATGTTTCACTGCCTTAATTGTACTGGCAGGGAGTTTGAAGCTTTTACGCAGTTTACAATAATCAAGATAAAAATAGAAAAACATTTGAATCTATTCAGTATACAAAATCATAAACATAAAAGCAAACAAGGAAGGGAATGTGAATAGCACAACAATAAAAACCAAATAGACTAACATGTATCCAGAACACATAGGGATAATTAAAAACAAAATAAATCTTCATGAAACAAAAATAAATCAATAAATACAGGGTTTTGCATACTAATATTAGTAGAGTGTTTTGGGTGGTTTATTTTGATATTTTGACTCCATAGGAATTTTTGAGTACTGTCTGTATCTGTGAAGACCCATGCATAACCCTTGCTCACATAATCACAGGCACCAATGTGTCTTTATAACATACACTCACAATAAGTGCATTTTTGGCCTTCGAAGCTAAGTGCCCTATTACAAAATTATCACATCATTGGTAAAAAAAATTTGCACACATATAAAACACAATGCTGGCGCTCATTTTCAAAGCAGATGGACGTTTCAAAATGGCCAAAAAAAAAGACCATCTGCTGAAACCATCCAAATCACGATTTTAGAAAGGCAGAATTTGGATGTTTTACACTGCAGTTCAACCAAATAGCAAGGGGGCCTGAAGGCATGTTTTGGGCGGAACTAGGGCAGGCCCAAAATTAGAATGTCTTTCAGCAATAATGGAATGGGAAGAAACATCCAAGGCAATAAAGAAGGACATTTTTATTTCAATCACATCCAGGGTACAAACATGTGCCCTGATTGAGCAGCTGACCACTGGGGGAATGGAGGTGTGACCCCTCCTTCATCTCCCAGAGGTTACCGACCTCCTCCTACCTCCCTAGAAGTGAAAGTGACAGTGGATACCAGGCTCTGTAACAGCTTCAACTCCCATTTTAACTCTTTTATTTCTGTACGAATATGTGAGTTCTCCCCGAACATAGAAATACCTACTGTACCTGAATTTATAAGACACCTGCAAGCCTGATAGCTGTTGTAGTGGTGTACCTTTAGGTACAGTAAAAGTAAGATTTTTGTATCTCTTCCTGGAGGGCTCAAAATAACAAATAAAGGAATTAAGGTGGGATATGTACCTGGATCCTGTTGTTTAAAGTCCACTGCCCTGACTACTAGGTTGCCCCTCTGTTCTGCAGGGACATCTATGTGGCCATCAGTTGTGTTCCTTGGTCGGCTGCCACCCAGAGCGGCCCCCTGGTGCATCACATCGAAACAGCCCCCCTAAGGTGCATTGCTCTCACCTCCTGGGGTGCTGGCTGTTGGCTCCACCGGTTCCCTGCTTCTGCCCCGGAACAGGAAGTAACATCAAAGGGAGCAGGGAACCGGCGCAGTCGACAGCCGTGCGGCCCCCTGCAGCATGCACCTGGGGCGGACCGCCCCCACCACCATTTTTGTATGGCAGACAGACATATTTGTGGTTGCTTTTTTGGCGTTCCTATTTTGGACATTTCATTTTGGAAATGACTGTTCATTTTGGATGTTTTCAGTACAAGAAAGTCCTCACGTATTTTCAATCAGGAAATCCTGACATTTTTCCCATTCAGTAATAGCTGTGAGATGGATGAGCCCAATTCTGACTTCGATGTTTCTTCAAAAATGCCCCTAGCACATGATTATGGTAAGCATAGATGACAATACAACTTCCTATTAATATCAAAGTAAAAAAAAAAGGGAAAAACAAATATTCCCACAAATTGCAAATAGAAGATAAAAAGGAATGGGAATCACCAGATGGATGTTCCAGGAAAAATGGTGAAAATGACTTTTATTGATGATCATACAATCCCAAATTGTAAATTAAAGTGCATCAAAGAAGGATAAAAATGGAAAAAATGTGCAAAGTTGAGTGATGAAATTAACATGCTAGTGCATGCTGCTTGCTTAATCAGGCATCATAAGAAAGATGGCGGGGGATCAAGTGATCATTTTATATTGAGGGGGTGTGAATGTGGCAAAGAACAGAGTGTACGGTGTCACAAGAATGGAAATATGCATGATGTGCCATTAAAGCTATTAGAAATGAAGGGACACTAATAAGATGGAGAAAGTAGAAAGTGAACTTAACCACTGTATACTTCATTAAACAAACCCTATAATTTAGGATTATCTGCAAAAATGACACAAATGACAAAAAAATCTGAGGAATAGAATGATTATAAATGGAAAAAAATCAATGATGTGAGAAGTCACCCTGCATTAGAAAAAGATTATAACAAAAATTGATCTTGCAGTGCAAAAAAGGAACATATATATGAAATTATGCTAAACCAGGGTCTGCAATAAAGTAGATATAAAAAGCTGGAATCTATAAGTGCCTAAACACTTAGAGGGTCCTTTTACCAAGCTGTGATAAAAAGTGGCCTGTGGTAATGTTGACACGTGTTTTGGCGCATGCTGGGCCATGTTTTACCGCAGCTGGGAAAAAGGGTTTTTTTTTTTTTTAAATGGGGGCACTAAAAGGCCATGCATTAAAATTAAAAGCAGCGCACGGCTATTTATTGCCTGAGCCCTTACCATTGACCTAATGGTAAGGGTTCACATGCTACACATGCAGTAATCATGCAGCCAGCGCCAATATGGCCACACTGCCAATTACCGCCAGGAACATCCCCTGCAGTAGAAAATAGAAACATATTTTCTACCACAGGAAACAGAGCATGCCAACTTTATTTATTTAGAGCATTTATATCCCACATTTTCCCACCCATGGGCAGGCTTAATGTGGCTTACATCAGTTTAAAAAGGCGTACAGCAGTGTAAAAAGGCTTACATCAATCTAGTAACAAACAATCAGATACATTTAGGTTGAAGTAGTTGGTGAGTAATGACAGAGGGGCAGAAAAGAGAAAGGTGCAAAAGAGTTCAATACGTCCATATAACAGTAACAGTTCAAGAGTCACTAATGCAATGCGGGACTTTAGCGTAAGCTTTTCTAAATAAGGTGGTCTTCAGTGATATTCTGAAAGTCGGTTGATCATAAGTAGTTTTTACTGATTTTGGTAAACCATTCCACAATCGAGCACTGATATAGGGAAAGGTAGATGCATAACTGGTTTTATACTTGAGGCCGGTACATGTGGGTACTTTGAAATCACTGCTGGGTGTGTGCCCTAACTGGGCGATAGTGTCAATTTGGTATGTGCTACATGTGTAATAGTCCTACTGCTGCTTTGTAAAAAGTCCCTTAAAAAGGGGGACATATGAGTGTTGCCTGATTAAGCAAGCAGCATGCACTAGATTTACATGCACTGGGCCATATTCTATACCTATATGCATAAATTTTGGAGCGCCCACGAAGAAAGCCCATAGCCATGCTCCTTTTGAACTGCGCACATTAGAATTTAAGTTGAGTATGTTACTGAATATGCTTAGCGAGTTGTTTATGTAAAGCCTAATTATTGCCAATTAGTGTTCATTATTGCTTGTTAAGTGCTGTTATCAATGCTGATTAGCTTGTTAAGCCAATTAAGTTATTCACATTGTTATGGAATACACTTATTTTCAGCGCAGAACGCTAGGCACGCTACATAGAATCCAGGAGCTAGTGCTCAATTTTGTCAGTGCCATTTTATTGAATTCCTATTCTCTCCTTTGTGCATACTTACAAACTCAGCCTATGCTCTGCCCAAACTGCACCTCTCAAACTGTACACACTCACTAGCAAAAAACATACCATCATATTCATGCAGATACTTTTATGCTGGTCTGGTTTTCTAACAGCCTATTTATGTGTATGAGGCCATGTATGTGTGAAATGACTTTATAATTACCCCCTTTAAAGGTTCACGTGGTCTGGTGTGTTTCTACCATTAGAACGGCACAGGAATGCCCACCCACTACAGATGAGACACACAACTGCTGACCGATTTTAAGCATTTTTCTACTGTTACTAGGACTGATGCTATGCTGTTTTGTTCAGATAGGGGATGGGACTTATATAGTAACATAGCAGATAAAGATCTGTATGGTCCATCCAGTCTGCCCAACAAGATAAACTCATTTTATATGGTATATGATACTTTATATGTATACCCGAGTTTGATTTTTCCTTGCCTTTCTCAGGGCACAGACTGTAAAAGTCTGCCCTGCACTGTTCTTGAACCTTCCATATCTATTCAGTTACGATCAGGGTGTAGACCATAGAAGTCTGCCCAGCACCGGTTTTGCTTCCCAATTACCACCCAATCTCTGCTACAATTCCGTAGATCCATTCCTTCTAAACAGGATATCTTTGTGTTTATCCCATGCATGTTTGAATTCCAATTCTGTTTTCATCTCCACCACCTCCTGCAGGAGAGCATTCCACGTATCTGCCACCCTTTCTGTGAAAAATACTTCCTGACATTACTCCTGAGTCTGCCCCCCCCCCCTTCACCCTCAATTCATGTCCTCTAGTTCTACCACCTTCCCATCTCTGGAAAAGGTTTGTTTGCGGATTAATACCTTTCAAATATTTGAAAGTCTGTGTTTTACATTACATACAGGTACTTATTTTGTACCTGGGGCAATGGAGGGTTAAGTGACTTGCCCAGAGTCACAAGGAACTGCAGTGGGAATTGAACCCAGTTCACCAGGATTGAAGTCCACTGCACTAACCACTAGGTTACTCCTCCACTCCATGATGTTAGAAAGGCATGGAGGACTGATGACTAGAAGAGAGGCATTCCTGTTTCTGCACTCAAAAGAGTGAGGAGACTATTCCATCGAGGCTAGAATTTAAACTCCCAGAAGCCAGTATTACCATAAGCTGAACTAGCTGTCTGGGACCAGAGTGAGACACAGCTGTCCAGTGAGGAGTATCCCATCTGGTGAAGCTAGGGAGCAGGTCCATTCTGGGCTCCTTCTGATCCTTGTTCCAGTATATCCCTGGATAAAGAAAAAAAACATCCACAACAGTAGTAGACTATCAGGTTAAAGGACACTTGCATGAGCATACCAGGCAAATCTTAAATAAATGAATACATGTTAATTTGGTTGCTGCTACTTATATATAGTGGATTTTGTAAATCTGCCATTTCCAACAGCGTCTAATTAGGGAGCATCAAACTGTGTCCCAAGGAGGGTGGTTTTGAACGTCAGAGAGATGAGCACATCCACACCCCTGCCAAACCCAGCATTTCTTTAACACTTAGGTCCTAATGACAAGTTAGTGGGGGATTATACATGACTTGGAGCAGGTGTAAATGCTTACAACAAAATTGTCCAAGCTATAACGTACTGCCGTTCTGAAATAAGGAATGTATGTATTCTTTGAAGACCATCAAAAATATGCCCAGAACATATCTTTTTTCTGTACATTTCAAACCTTACATGCTGCTGTCTACTCGTACAAGTAGTTCCATTTCTAATGAAATCAAGGCCATGCAGTGACTTTCTAAAATAAATATATGAATTTATTAGTTTCTGGTGGCTTCAGCATCGGGAACCACCCTGTGCTTCTTTTGTGGTTGTGCTACACATGTCTTTTTCAGATTTCGAGGTAGTGTCTTGACCTGCCGTCAAGGCAGAAAAAGTGATAGATTTAAAGGGGAGAAAAATGAAATGGAAATGCCATAAATCAGAGAGGTTTGAGAATCTGATGACAAATTTAATTCCTGTCAGGAAAGAACTGGGCTCCTCTCCCCCCAACTGTCATCGAAACCCAGGCATAAAAATCACAGCTGTCACCTAAACATGACAGGACTGTGGGGAATATTCCATCCCGGAGATTCATCTGTTGTGTCCTCAGCTGAATTCCACGGCCCAGCAGATTTCAGTTCACATTTTGTCACATTTCTGACTGGTGCATCTGTTCAAGGACATTAACTCTTCCAAAATCATTTTGTTCCCTATTCCACTTTCTAGGCTGGGAAAAAGTATTGGGAACTGCATTGTCCTTGCATTTTAGAAGCTGACTTTAAGTATGACATATGGAGTGGATTAACGCTTTGGTGGACCTAAGCAAACAAGCACGTTGGTTCCTCCACCATATAGGAATCGCTTTTAGAAAAGCTAACAAATGCATCCATTCAATTTTCTAATCTTTTAGTTGTTGGAGATTTTATTGTCCATGTAAACTCTCAGTCCCACCTGCACTCAACTTCTCTTCTCTCTTTTTTAAATGACTTAGGTTTTCAGCAACATGTTTCTTTTCCCACCCATTCAGCTGGTCATTGCCTGGATTTAGTTATTGCACCCGCCCACCCGACTCTCCCCATTACTGCTATCTAGACTCACCTGTGTGTCCCTTTCTTGGACTGACCATTATCTTCTTCCATTTTGTCTCACTATAACCTACCAATCTACCATTAAAATCCCTATCTTAAATCACCAACTGCCCTCCTGAAGACCCTTAGTTCATGATCCCTTTGCTCAATGTCTCCTCTTATCTATCTTTGCAGAAGACTTTTGTAACTCTTCCCCTAGAGGACTAGACTAAGTTTTGGGATTCAATTATTAGGCAGCATTTCTTGAATTCTTTCAATTCTACTTCTCCCCCTAAACCCAATCACCATCGGCGTAGAGAACCTTGGTTCCATCTCAACCTTAGAATACTTAAATGTCAGGTTAGAAGGGCAGAATGCCTATGACATAACTATTGAATGTGTTTTCTATTGCGTAATTGTAAATACTGCAACCGGTTTTACAATTTTCATGTAAAATTTGCAAAAAAGAAATATTATTCGTCTGTTATTAATATTTCTTTCAACCCTGTTAGGAAGTTGTTTTAAATTGTAGGACATTCAATTAATAAGGATTCTACTCATTTGCTGGACTCTGTTGCCAGCTGAAGCTCTGGCTCAACATTTCTCACTTAAAGTCTAGAGGCTTTGTTCTTCTTTTGATGCAACACATCCTGCTCTATCTCCAGCGTCCACTACTTACATTGCTGTTTCTGCATCCTCCTTATAAGAACCAGGCTCTGTAACCACATCATCCTCTGGGTCATCGTTCTCAATTCCCTATCTAATTACTCTGTCAGCTGTTTTCAAATCTACGCTCCCAACTACATGTGATCTCGATCCCCTTCCTTCCACCTGGCTCAAACTACCCTCTTATGGTTTACTTTCTCTATTTCAATGACTGAACATTGTCTCTCCTCAGGTACTTTTCTATCAGATTGGAAGCAAGCCATGATGCACCCTATTTTAAAGAAAATTTCTTTAGACCCCCATCTCCCCGAAAGCTATCAACCTTTGTCCAATCTTTGCTTCCTGTCCAAAGTCATAGAAAAATTGTTCTTGATCAACTTCTTCTCCATTTACAACACTGTTCAATTCTTCACCCTAGACAATCAGGCTTTTGCCAGAATCACAGTACAGAAATCATCATTATGACCCTACTCAGTGAAATTCAATCAACTCTCGATGCTGTAAATATTATGTTGGTTGTTTCTCTTGATCTCATTGCAGCATTTGATTTCATCGACCATTCTCTTCTTGTCTGCATGTGATTGGCTTAATGGGCAAGGTATTAGACTGGTTTACTCTTTTCCTTTTCAACCATTCCTTTTCTGTTTCCACACTAGGGCCTCTTTCTTCTCCAAAATCACTACCTTGTGGCATGCCACAAGGGTCTGTGCTTTCTCCTCTCCTTTTTAATATCTTCCTGGGCCCTTTGGTGGCATTAGTTCAAAATTTCAACATCAGGGGGTTCTATTATGAAGACATCTTGCTTCTTTTTCCACTCTGTCCTGATCTTAGAGCATTGCAAGCATGCCTACTTTCTCTATCTCAATGGCTCAATGATCACAAACTAATCCTGAATTCAAAAAAGACAGTGGTCTGCTGGATTTTGGACCATCATTCCCAACCCTTCTCAGCTCTTTATCTTTTTAGTATGGATATTTGTCCAGTCAACTCATTTCAATATCTAGCTGTGATTCTTGATTCACATATGTCATTCCATAAACATATTTCTCGTGTCATTCAATCAGGCTTTCTCGCCTTTCACAGAGTTCACCCATTATGTGAGTTCCTTGATTTTGCCATTTTACATATACTTTTTTATCTCAAAACTCGACTACTGCAACTCAGTATATGCAGGCTTTCCTAAGTCTCAACTAAGGCAACTTCAAAACCTACAGAATAGCAGCTTGTTTTTTATGTAAAGTCCACAGATATGACCATGCTTCTCCACTTCTTATTTGCCTTCATTGGTTACTGATCCATTATTGTATCTAGCTTAAAATCCTGTGTTTGTCCCATAAAGTATATCATTAGGGTACCCTCCTTATATTTATCCTCTTAAACTGTATCTTATATCTTTAATCATGCCCTTAGGTCTATTGACTCTAACCGCCTTATACTTTCCCCTTCCAAAAAATCCCACTATGAATCCACTAGATACATGGCTTTTTACTATCTGGCACCATGGCTAGGGACTAACCTACCACCTTTCTGCCTCACGGAATTGTCATTTGCCAAATTTAAGAATGGTTTAACTTTTTTTTTTTTTAAATCTTGCCTTTACCAACCTTTAATAACTGCTCGTTCAGTGAGTGAGGGTCTGCCAACCTGAAGCAGTCTGTTCTGGTCTGTTTGATAGAATCTATCCTTTTAAGTCAAAGATTGAATGCATGAGTTACCTGTCTCTATTTTAAAGGAATTCCTTTCAAATTCTTCCTTTTTATATGATGTTTTGTAAACTGCTTTGACCTGTGAGACAGAAGTGGTGGTATATCAACCAGCTTATAATCGAAAGAGAAAAACGCCTATATTTTGACCCAAATCGGGAGATGGGCGTTTTTCTCGCAAAGGTGCCCAAATCAGTATAATCGAAAGCCAATTTTGGGTGTTTCCAACTGCACTCCGTCGCAGAAACGAATAAAGTTGATGGGGGCGTGTCGGAGGCAGGACTGGGGCATGGTTATTAGCCGAGGAGAGATGGGCGTCTGTAGCTGATAATCGAAAAAAAAAAAAAGGCATTTTTACCGCGATTTTGGGTCACTTTTTATGGACCCTTTTTTTCACGAACAAGTCCCAAAAAAGTGCTCCAACTGCCAAGATGACCACTGGAGGGAATCGGGGATGACGTCCTCAGACACCCCTAGTGGTCACTAACCCCCTCCCACCAAAAAGAAACCCACTTTAAAAACTTTTTTCCCAGCCTATATGCCAGCCTCAAATGCCGTACCCACCTCCATGACAGCAGAATGCGTTCGATCCTCTCACAGCCTTTCCCTGGGTCAGATGTGGCTCTCGGGTGCACTACAGGGTCACATCAGCATTGCATTGTGGTGGGTGTAGGGTATTGGGCTCCGTGATTTCATTAGCTTGTGTTACAGTCTCACGATGTTGGTAGTTGGTAGGCTCTTCTCTCATGGTGCTTTTCCCCCTGCCTACTGGGTCAGAGTGTGCCCTGTTGTGTTTCCTGTTGTAGTCCATGCGGTAGTGGCCATTTTTGTAACCCAGTTTTAGTTCCCTTTCCTGTTTTAGCCACGTTAGACAACTTAGTTCTTACCTTGAATGTGGCTGAAAGAGGGCATTGTACAGCATTCTGCCAGCTCTGACCTACTGCTAATCTCAGTACTAGGGAGACTCGTTGCCAGTGGGGCACAACCTCTGCAGTTAACTGTGAGTAAATGTGCTTATTCCAATAAAGGATGTTTTCGGAGAGATTAGTCTTCAGGTGTCAACTGGTGTGCCATTGTTATACAGCAGCAACAAGTCCTAGAGGCCTGCGTGTATGCAGGTCCCTGGAGCACTTTTAGTGGGTACCGCAGTGCACTTCAGCCAGGTGGACCCAGGCCCATCCCCCCCACCTGCAACACTTGTGCTGGTAAATGGGAGGCCTGCAAAACCCACTGTACCCACATGTAGGTGCCCCCTTCACCCCTAAGAGCTATGGTAGTGTTGTACATTTGTGGGTAGTGGGTTTTAGGGGAGGGGGGTTGGGAGCTCAGCACCCGTGGTAAGGGAGCTATGCATGTGGGAGCTTTTTCTGAAGTCCACCGCACTGACCTAGGGTGCCCAGTTGGTGTCCTGGCATATCAGGGGGGCCAGTGTACTACCAACCCTGGCCCCTCCCATGACCAAATGGCTCGGATTAGGACGTTTTTGAGCTGGGCGTTTTTAGTTTCCATTATCGCTAAAAAAAACAAACGCCCAACTCAAAAACGTCCATTTTTTTCGAAAATATGGTTCGGCCCTCCCCTTCACAGACCCGTTCTCGGAGATAAACGCCCATGGAGATAGGCGTTTGCGTTCGATTATGCCCCTCCAAGTCTACTAATAAACATAAACATAATAGAAATATATTTTTAAATCCTCCACAAACTATGTGAACTGTATGGGGGTGATGATGATTACCCTTGGAGAATGTTAGAGAGAAGATGATTGTAGCATAATGACCTTTCCTAGTCTATTCTATGCCTTATAGTCCACTCAATTTCTAATCAAGGATTCATGGCAGATTACACAAAAAAGAAACCTCAACAAAAGAGAGAAGATAATAAGGGCTAGATTCTACATACGGTGACTGAAAAATCTGCACAGTAAAAAAGTACGCGTACAAGTATACTCTTTATACTTAAACTTTCTAGAATAGGCTTATATTTCTGTGCAGTATATAGAATATGCAGATTGCCTCTTCACATGCCCAAATTTTGGTGGCATACATTTAGGCCATGTTTTACTTGATGTAAATCCTGATGCCTAAATTAGGTGCAGAGCGGGTGCATTCATCACATCACGAGCTTATCGGCAAGTTGGTGTTGTATCACAGCGCAATTTTCTATTTGGGACAATATGGAGTTCTACCAGGACCCTCACATCTTTTTATTGTCAAGTTTTTTCACCATAATACAACAGATTTGGTCGACCTCTGAGGCAGGCCTTTTGTGCCGAAACATGGCCATGTTGGGTTAGTTTTATGACTTTTACAATAAAGACTCTTATATTTTGATATCCTCTTCGAGTCCGCCTCACTGTTTTGTTTTGTTGCTCAAGGAATGCTGGCGCTTGAGCACATTGAGCACAGTATCGCCATGCAGTGACTGCTGAGGTCTATTTTTCTCCACTTTAAATTGAAAAAAGAATTTATACCACACTTTACATTTATAGAGCTAGTGTGTTTAAGTTAGTTCAGCTCAACTATTAACGTTATAGTTTAGTTTTTTGCTGAAAGTTTGTCCAGTATTATCTTTAGTCCATTCTGGCCAGAAAATTGATGTTTTCCCAATATGAATATGTTTTTTGCCCTGAAATGGAGTGGAGGAGGAGCCTACAGGTTAAAGCACCAGCTTTGTCATCCTGAGCTGCCTGGTTTAAATCCTGTTATAGTTCCTTGGGAAAGTCACTTAGGGGGTCTTTTACTAACGCTTAGCTCGAGTTATCTGTAACAGGGCCCATTTTATTCCTATGGGCCCTGCTGCAGATAACTCAAGCTAAGCTTTAGTAAAAGACCCCCTTAACTCTCCATTGCCTTAGGTACAAAATTAGATTGTGACCCCTCCAGAGACAGAGAAATACCAGTGTACCTGAACGTAACTCGCCTACTGAAAAGGTGTGAGCAAAATCCAACTAAATAAATTGGAGCTTGTATATGGATGTTGGCAAAGTAGCATCTAAATAAGTTACAGCTTGTAGAGTAGCTGATAGTGCATGCCAATCGTGTATATTAGGCAAATATTTTGAAGCAAATAAACATGAGAGTTGATAAGGTGAAGCTAAAGCATAGGCGGTTGGTGGCCCAACTGTTTGGGGAGGCTAAAGGGGGTGGAGTAAGGGATGGGGCCAGGGGTGGAGCTTAAATCCATAATTGTCTGATAACACACAAAAAAAAAATAAATAAAAATAAAAGTCACAATACTTTTATTAAATTTAGATATTAAATATGTACTGTATCATATGTCAAAGAATAAAGTGATTGCTCAAAGCATATACTAACCATAATCGCTCAACTGCAAAACACTATGCACATCTTTGTGGAAAAACACACTCAGAACTTTACTGTACCAAAAATATTACACTGGGCAGAACCTAATACACCATTAGGGGCTTATAGCCCATTTAGTTATGTTTAAACAAAAGAGATCTGCAAAAGAGATCTGCATTAAAAAAATATTTATTTTTATTTTGACCTATAAAACCACTTGTCCCTGAAACATGCCTAAAAACAGAATAATCCAGTTGTGTATCTAAAATGCTAATTCCTACAAATGAGATGACATTAAAATGTGATTCCATGTGCCCCAGCTTTAGCCTTGTTACGATCAACAATCAAGAACAACCTGGATGCAGCAGCTCAAAAGTTTGTTTGTTTGGGCTGAAAGCAGTGAGGATGTCATGCTGGGGAAACACATTAACCAAATTGGCTTCCTTGTTTACTTACTGGGCTACAAAGGCTCACTTCCACTCGTTTTGGGAGTCTTGCATCTTTCTCCCTGTTTCTTCTGCTGCCTGCTGTCTCCCCGGTCGTCATTTTTACTGCACTGAAGAGTTCTGCCTCGGCACCAGGGTTGCCAGGTAGAAATTTTTTTTCCAGCCCAATCCGGGCCAGAAACCAGCCCAAAACCCGCCCAAACACAAACCCCGCCCCTGACACCCCCACCCCCGCGTCACCGGCCCCGCCTCCCACGTCATCGGGCCCGCCTCCCCGTCATCAGCCCCGCCTCCCACGTCATCGGGCCCGCCTCCCCGTCATCAGCCCCGCCTCCCCGTCATCGGCCCCGCCTCCCACGTCATCGGCCCCGCCTCTCACGTCATCGGCCCCGCCTCCCACGTCATCGGCCCCGCCCAAAACGTCACTAACCCCGCCCAAAAACGTCACTAACCCCGCCCCCCGCGGCCGAAAAAAATCAAAAAGCCGGCCAAAAAGCCGCCCGGAAGCCTTAAAAACCGCCCAAAAAACCGCAACCCGCCGCGGGCAAAAATTTCCCGCGGCGGGGCGCGGAAAACCGCCCAATTGGGCGGTAAAACCGCCCACCTGGCAACACTGCTCGGCACCGGCAATTCAGAGACTCAGAGTCAGCCTTCTGCCAGCGTCGGGGCTTCTCCTCAGGGGCGTCCAGGACTCTAACGTAACTTCCTCTTTTCTGCAGAGCTGGGAGGGAGTGAGACACGCCTGAAGAAAAAAGCCCCGATGCTGGCAGAAGGCTGACTCTGAATTGCCGGTGCCGAGGCAGAACTCTTCAGTGCAGTAAAAATGACGATGGAGACGGCGGGCAGCAGAAGAAACACAAGATGGTCAGGGTTGGGCTGGGGAGGCTTAGCCTCCCCAAGCAGTGGCGTAGCCAGACTGTCAATTTTGGATGGGCCTGAACCCAAAGTAGGTGGGCACAAAATTTTCTCTCTACCCCCTTCCCCCAGCAAAATTTAGTCACGCTAATCAGATGCATTTGTCACACAGGGTAAAGTGCTGCTTTTCAGTGCATCAGATTTCAGAAAATTTATTTAATAGCCTAACACCCTTTTCAATGAGCTTTCAGAGGCCAAAACCTCCTGCCTCAGGTCAGTATAATGCTGTTACGGTATCCTCGCCTGACCTAAGGAAGGAAGTATTGGTCTCTGAAACTTCATTAACACAGGTACCATATTACTTTATCCTAAATTAAAAATAAAATTATTTTCTTTACCTTTCTTGTATGGCCATTTACTTTTTCTCATTGTGTCGCTCCCAGTCTCTAGATTCTGCTTTCCTTCGTTTTCGCTTAACTCTTCTGCCACGGTTTTTCCATTTAAATTTTCTTTGTTTTCTACAGACCAATTTTAGGATCTCACTTGCAGATCCTTGGAATCTTTTAGCTGCGTTACGAGATTACTTTTGAATTATCATACTTAATCTCAATTTGACTAATAAGGTTAGTTTTTTTTCATTTAACCTCTTACTCCCATGTATGTATATATATTTGTTTTTTCCTTATAAAGGTCATTTAATATATTATTCAATACATACATACATGTATAGTTTTCAATAGGCCTCATATTTACATAATCTTATTTATTTATTATTTTTTTATTTGTGATATTGATATGTTGTTTTCATAATCTATATATGTTCTTCCTTCAGTATAATTCTGTTTGTATAATATTATCATTATTATATTATATATATATTTCTTTGAGATTATTTTTGTGATATATATATAGTTTTTTTAAATATATAATTTTTTGATAATCTATACATGTTCCTCTTTCAGTATAATTCTTTTTGTATGTTATTATTATCTATTTCAACATTTTCATATGTTTAATTTATTTACCAATTAATTCATTTATTTACCGTTTGTTTATGTTTATAGACTCCTGATGTAGGCCTTTCGGCCGAAACACAACGTTGTGTCGAGTCAATTTTAATGTGTTTTTATTATATCATTATTTGTTTAAAGATTAATAAAATTTTGTTTTTTTACATAAAAACATTTGGTTCCATCTTTGGATAGCCTGACTTTTTTTCCCACCTCTTTATTTCTTGTTTCACGGCCCGTGGGATCTATTGAGTTCTCCACTATATGTGGATTCTCTTTAGACTTTTTCCCTCATTCTCTGCCATCCTTCCATCTGTTTTCCCTCTTTTCTCCCCATCCTTCCATGTTTTCCCTCTTTCTCCCCATCCTTCCATGTTTTCCCCTCATTCTCTGCCATCCTTCCATCTGTTTTCCCTCTTTTCTCCCCATCCTTCCATGTTTCCCTCTTTCTCCCCATCCTTCCATGTTTTCCCTCATTCTCTGCCATCCTTCCATCTGTTTTCCCTCTTTTCTCCCCATCCTTCCATGTTTTCCCTCTTTCTCCCCATCCTTCCATGTTTTCCCTCATTGTCTGCCATCCTTCCATCTGTTTTCTCTCTTTTCTCCCCATCCTTCCATGTTTTCCCTCTGTCTCCCCATCCTTCCATCTGTTTTCCCTCTTTTTCTCCCCATCCTTCCATGTTTTCCCTCATTGTCTGCCATCCTTCCATCTGTTTTCCCTCTTTTCTCCCCATCCTTCCATGTTTTCCCTCTTTCTCCCCATCCTTCCATGTTTTCCCTCATTTTCTGCCATCCTTCCATCTGTTTTCCCTCTTTTCTCCCCATCCTTCCATGTTTTCCCTCTTTCTCCCCATCCTTCCATGTGTTCCCTCATTGTCTGCCATCCTTCCATCTGTTTTCCCTCTTTTTCTCCCCATCCTTCCATGTTTTCCCTCTGTCTCCCCATCCTTCCATCTGTTTTCCCTCTTTTTCTCCCCATCCTTCTCACTTCCATGTTTTCCCTCATTGTCTGCCATCCTTCCATCTGTTTTCCCTCTTTTCTCCCCATCCTTCCATGTTTTCCCTCTTTCTCGCCATCCTTCCATCTGTTTTCCCTCTTTTCTCCCCATCCTTCCATGTTTTCCCTCTGTCTCCCCATCCTTCCATCTGTTTTCCCTCTTTTTCTCCCCATCCTTCCATGTTTTCCCTCATTGTCTGCCATCCTTCCATCTGTTTTCCCTCTTTTCTCCCCATCCTTCCATGTTTTCCCTCTGTATCCCCATCCTTCCATCTGTTTTCCCTCTTTTTCTCCCCATCCTTCCATGTTTTCCTTCGACGAGGCCCGCCCTGCATGCCAGCGCCAGCCCCCATTGCCGGCCACTGCTGCTTTTCCTGTTGAGCAGCAGGGCCGGCGCTACAAAAAGAAGAAGCGCTAACGGCGCTAAGGACCGTAGGACGAGAAATGTAAAAAAAAAAAAAAGCGCGGCACCGGCAGGCACTGTCTCGGCAGCCTTGAGGCATTGGCTGCTGGCTCGCAGGCTCCTCCCGCAGACGGGAGGAGCCTGCGAGCCAGCAGCCAATGCCTCAGCAGCCAATGCCTCAAGGCTGCCGAGACAGTGCCTGCCGGTGCCGCGCTTTTTTTTTTTTTTTTTAAACATTTCTTGTCCTTAGCGCCGTTAGCGCTTCTTCTTTTTGTAGCGCCGGCCCTGCTGCTCAACAGGAAAAGCAGCAGTGGCCGGCAATGGGTGCTGGCGCTGGCGCTGGCGCTGGGTGGGCCTGGACTGAAATTGGGTGGGCCTGGGCCCACCCAGGCCCACCTGTAGCTACGCCCCTGTCCCCAAGCCTCTTATACGGGGCGCCTATGAGCTAAAGCGTGTTCTATTGAAAGCCAATATGAAGCATCTTCTGTATTAGGATTTTGAGTCCACCATCCAACAGATCTCAGTATTGCTGCTTTAGCATAAGTAGCAAAATCAGGAAATACCATCCCTCCTCTGTTTTTTGGTCTTTTGAGTTTTGTCAAAGATGTTCTTGGTATCTTATTAGCTCATAAGTGGGAGGTTAGTAGTTTATCCAATGTTGTATAAAATGACAAAGGAAAATGAAGAGGAAGCATTTGCAATACATATAATATTTTTGAGTAATAACCATCTTTATTGATTCGAGCCTGCCGCACCAGGTCAGACATAAAGGAGTCCATTCAGAGCAAGTATTCTTAACTTGAGTTATTAATATCTACATTTTGTATTGCATGGTAGCTTCCCAAGTAGGTTTATTTATTTCAGATAATTTAGATAATTTATTTCAGAATTACACCATTTTAGGCCACGTTGTTTGATGCCTTTTGAAGTGCATAAATATTTAAAGGCACCTCTGTTTTATCCCAGTTGATTGATTATCCTGCCAATTGACCAAAGATTTTAAGTGTTGTTAGTGCAAAAGGAATAGATAATTAATGGTTGGACAAATGTAAAAGTACATCGTCTGCAAATGCATTAACTTTGACAAACAATGATTTTAAGTATACAACAGTAATATTCTTATAATTTCTAATTGTCATTAATAAGGGTTCTAAGGCTAGATTGAAGAGCAAAGGGGACAGTGGACAGCCCTGCCGTGACCCTCTAATTAAGTAAAATGAAGATGAAAGTTGTCCTTCTACTTGCAATTAAGCCCCAGGTTTGTAGTAAAGAAATTTTACTAAATTTCCATAATTATCACCCAAACCAAACCACTCAAAAGTAGTAAACAAGTACTTCTATTCAATGAAGTCAATTGCTTTTTCAGCATCGAGTGACACAACACAAATTGGATCAGTACATTGGGTGGCTTGCTGCTGCATATGGCAAAATATTCTGGTGTTGTCAGATGTCATTCTCCCCTTTACAAATCTGCTTTGCCAGGGATGAATAAGGCGAGGCATTACTTTTGCCAGTCTATTGGCTAAGAGTTTTGAAAAAATTTTACAATCGTAATTGAGGAGTGAAATGGGTCTAGAATTTTTAATTAACAAGGGATCTCACCCTGCTTTTGGAAATACTGTGATAATCATCTCAGTGAATGTGCCTTCACTTTTTTGCAGCTCTACAAATGATTGGTATAAACACAAGAGTTTAGGAGCAAGTGAAGTTTGGAGTTTTTGATAAAATTCTATACCTATGTCATCTCCCCAGGAGCTTTGTTTATTTTAAGATTTTCAATTGCATCTTGTATTTCTAATATAATCATTGTTTTATTTAATACTAGTAAAAAAAGGCCTGTTTCTGGAACGAATGAAACGGGCGCTAGCAAGGTTTTCCTGGGAGTGTGTATGTTTGAGAGAGAGAGCCAGAGTGAATGTGCGGGTGTGTGACAGAGTGATACTGTCTGTGTGACAGTGTGTGTGTGAGAATGAGAGTGTGTGACAGGGCCCCCTCCCCTGTTCCTAATGCCCCTCACCCCGTTCCCTCCCCTCCTTTTCCTCCTCCTTCCCACACTTTGGGTTCCTTAAGGCTTTCAAAAGTCTATGTACCCCCATGGCCCTAACGCCCAGTATCCGGATACCCCACCGCTTTCCTCCTCACCCCTCCCCCAAGATATAATACTTTCACGTCCTTCATTTTTTTTTTAAAGTGTCCTATCTACCCTGTGTACAAATGCCCGGCATTCAGATTGTGTTCCTCTCGTAAATTTTTATTTTTTTCATTCATTCAGAACTTGCCCCCCCCCCCCCCCCCCCCCCGCCTGAACACTTTTGGTTCCTTCAGTCTTTTAAAACTGTCCTATTTACCCTGTGTGCTAATGGCCAGCATTGAGATTGTTTTCCTGTCCCAAATTTGCATGTCTTTCAGTCATTCACAACTCCCCCCCCCCCCCTTCTCCAGTTTAATACTTTCGTTTCCTTCAGTCTTTTAAAACTCTCCTATCTACCCTGTGTCCTAATGGCCAGCATTCAGATTGTTTTCCTTTCCCAAATGTTCATGTCTTTCAGTCGTTCAGAACTCCCCCCTCCCCCCATTTAACACTTTCGGTTCTTTCAGTCTTTTAAAACTCTCCTATCAACCCTGTGTCCTAATGGCCAGCACTCAGATTGTTTTGCTTTGCCAAATTGTCTGTCACTGAGGTCACTGAGGTCAGTGCTTGCCTGCCTAGCAGACCACTTCCGGCAGGCACGGTCCCAAGCACATCCTGTTGGAGGTGAGAATTATTATATAGGATATCAAGTTGAGATAGCAACAACTTGGGAGGTGTTAATTTGCCTAAGAAATCAGACAATTGTGCATCTGATGGGTTAACAGAAGATGAATATAAGTGCATGTAATATTCCCTAAATTTAGAGGTTATAATATGTCTGTAGGAGTTGTGTATATAACATCATTGAAAGTAATTGCTTTTATCTTAACAGATTTAGGGCCCTGTTTACTAAGTAGCGCTAAGGTCACGCTAGCGTTTTTAGCGCATGGTTAACAGCATACACTAAACGCTAAAGACACCCATATATTCCTATGGGTGTCTCTAGTGTTTAGCACGCTAAAAATGCTAGTGCAGCTTAGTAACAAGGCCCTTATTTTTTTTTCTCAAATAGTTGGCTCACAGCCTTCCTGCTTTATTGCTCCGTTCACAATATACAGTATTTGCATTCGATATTAGTATGCCAGCTTTTTCAGCCAGAACAGAGTTACATTGGAATTTAAGCTGATATAGTTGGGATTTAAGTCACATATTTAGGTGTGTGATTAATCTATGTTCAGCAGCTTTAATTTCAGATTCTAATAATAATTTTTCTTTGTTAGTGTAACCAGGGTCTCACCCATGTGCTAGCTCTGTCTCCAGGCCACAAAACAGATCTCAGTTCAGCTTAGTTCAGTTTCCCATTCAGGGCTAATCTCCCCTCACTCATCAGTTCTAGCACACATGCAGTCGAGCTTGGGAGTCCGGAATAGTGATCCAGGGGTTTGAGAGGCCATGTTTTACCCTCTGGAGCTGATCGGGTACCCCAGCTCCTTCCACAAACCAGGCAGTACTTGTAAAGTCTCAACCAAATGCAACTCTTTATTTGAACTCTTGCAACAGGCAAATGGCAAGTGGCAAATTATCAATCCAAAGTATTCCTTGTTGTTATTCCCAAAGGGAAACTCTCTTTTCCACTTCTCCCTGAATTATATTTACAGGACACTTAATGTTACATTTACAGGTATTTACAGCTTCTCCTGTCTGTCCCTATCCTGTAGAGGGATATTTTCCCCAAAGGCTGTATTCCTCTTCTTTACCTTGGTTTAGTTTTGCAGGCTCAGACCCACTCTTGATCTGACCCTCCTCCAGTGGTGATCCCACCTTTGGTCCACCCTGGTTCTGAGATGAGCTCTCTCTGACTCCGGTTCCCTGCTCCCGGGCTGGGCCTTCCTCTACCCACCCATAGCACACTGTCTCCTGGTTGCCACTTATTGCAGTCGCAACCTGCTTCTCACAGCCAGTGGATCTCTCCAATTTTTAGGACTCCTCTCTCTCTCCTCAGCCTGGTCAATGGCAGGGTATATACAGGCACTCCAGACCTGCAGGCAATCAAAAGCCTGAAAGCAACTAAAGACCTATAGGCAACCAAAGACCCCCCCTAAAGAGCACAACTTTAGCTTTATCTCATTCTAAACTCCTCCCCCCTCACTCTTCAGTACCAGGGCACTATTTGTCTGCATTTTCTTTCAAGCTACTACCCATGGCCTGGGCTTCCTCCCACCCAGGGACATCCTACCACTCCATCCCTCTAGCAGGGACCTCCCTCCCCCCAGGGCTCTGGAAAAATCATTCCATGGGGTATTATACTAGCTTTATTTAGTTGAGCTGTAAAAGCAATTATTTCACCACATGATCCGCACCTGTATTTTATGCTTTTCCCAGAAAAGGGGGCACAGAAATGGGAGGGTCATGGGCGTTTCAGGGTGGAACATGGGCATGGATTCCAGTTACATGTGCAATTATAGAATAAGGGTGTTCTGCACATAAATTTAGGCGGGGCATTTTCACTACATTTTAGTTGGTGCAAATGGACACCTCTAAATTTACATGTGACCCCTGTGCTTAAGCGCTATTCTATAACCATGCTTAACTTTAGGCACAGCTCATAGAATAACTTTTAAGCAGGTTTTTTGGCACCTATTTTTTAGGTGCAATTTATTCACTTCTTTGCTCTCAGTTCTGTTTTCTTCTCCACACTCTGCTGCTGGAACCACCCATGTTAAATATTAGAACAGAAGTACCTGTTTTCACATTTAAATCTGCGACAGTGCTGGAGGCCGAGCAGAGAGGAGAGCACAGTGGTGAGGGCAAAACAGGCTCTCTTGCTGTGAAGGCTGAGCCGTTGAGGCAGGCGTTTGGCACCCTGAGCCAGCACTTCACCTGTCTCATACCTTGAGCTGGCCCTGAGTGTCACTGGGAATATGATGTAGCAAATGTGAGAAAGTGTTCTAACTGAAGTGACTTTCACCTTATATACAGAAGTGGAAGTTCTTTTTGTGGAAGAACTGAAGAGTTAATCACTGGAAGCAGAATTTTTATCAAGCGCTTCATGGAAAAAGCTATATTGGAGTACTGTTGTTTTTATGCCAGTTATTGATGGATGTTTTTTATATGCAAAAAATAAAGAAATATTTTTTGGGATTAGTTTAGGTGATAACAAACTAGGTGCTTTGTAGCACCTGTTTTGAAAATGATGGTTTCAGCATCATTTAGACAAGAATGAGCTCATTATTCCCTCTTCTTTTTCATGTACAGTATATATTTTAAAAGTTTTGAATTGCACCTTTATAACTGTTGTTTAAATGAAGATATTATAATGGATACAAATGAAAATAATACTTGAAACTTGCTCTTTTATTACATTTATTTACTTTCCTACATAGTCATCACCATTCACCATACATGTCTGCCAACAATTGACAAGCTTTTGAAAGCTGTCATGAAAGAACTGCACATCTTGTCTCTTCAACCAGTTGCTCACAGTCATTTCCACCTCTTCTTTCAAACAAATGCCCCAGAAGTTATTTTAGAATTTTGGAAAAGCTGAAAATCACATGGTGCTAAGTCTGGTCTGTGTAGCGGATGGGGTAGGATTGCAAGAACAAAGGAAGGCCACACAAGGGTGGAGGTGCGCTAGTTCCCTATGTACAAACAATCAAAGCAAAAAAAGAAGGGAGTAGGGAGAGTTGGCTCTTAAATACCGAAGGAGACGTGTAGATGGATAGGAGACTTTAATATAAATCATCAAAAAGCGACTGCAAGACCCATCTTTACAATTGCCTCTGTGGTGTTCCGTGCTGTGTGTGGCCTAGGACTACCATGTTTTAACAAAATATTCTTCCTATTCTGAACTTTTCTCAATCATTCTTTCAAAGTTTTCAGGATGCAATGTAATGTTTTTAGTGATTATCCTTTATGAGTTCATCAACCATTCTCATATGATATTTGTCCATTGCTATCATGAGTTGTCCACTTCTTTTTTGATTACACAAATCAATCCTTCCTAGTCCACAAGCTTTACATTTTTTGACCCAGCAATGTACAGTACTTGCATCAATACAGTCATCATCATAAACAATCTGCATACGGTGGCAAATTTCAATTGGAGGAACACCTTCAACAGCCAGAAATTCTATCATGACACATTGCTTAAATCACACACAAGTAATAGCAAAACAGTCTCTTGATGCAGACACTTCTCACCAACTGAGGTGAAGGAACAGATTTCAAAGAACAAGAGAACACATGTAGTGCATCTGTGTTGCCATCTGTTGATGAATTATGGAGGTGGAGGCATTACTTTTCTTTGAACCTTCATACGTTTGTTAGAACTATCTAAATTGTATTCCTGCACTGTGTTTAATATACTTTTGTGAGATAAAGTATTTCTAGCACATTGGTGAGTGCCATGTTTTTATTGACTCCATGTATGATATGGGCAAATGTCTCTAGCAGAGATGGCTTATGTCAAGCTTCACTGTAAATCAGCAAAGAACTAGATGATTTTGCAGTCTTCTTTTATTCTTTTACTTTGCATCATTTGAGCCAAATTCATGTGCCAAAACATCACAGCAATGTAACATTTTCCAATTTCCAATGGAGCCAATAAAACATAAAATAGAAATATATAAAAAGAATGTATTTATGAAATGATTCTTTGTTGAGCCAAAAGGCTGACTCTCAGCATTCAACAAGGCTTGGGGAGAGGATTCTGCTATTTTGAGTTTATCATACTTTTAGCCATGGCTGAAATGACTTTATAACTTCTCAGTACTGTGAGCCTCATGGGGCAATTCAGTGCAATACATTACATTTGGAGAATTTCTGTTATCATTTGCTTCCAAAATGAAACACTATAAACATACAGTACTGCAGAGGAATATTTGAAAGACTACTCAAAAATTCTCCATCTTTGGTATCCATCCACAAAAGCAATTATTCTGGCCTCGTTTGCTGAGGGGAATGACAGTACCTAATTGGCTCTTGGCTAGCTAGCTGTACTAATGCCACAGATAAAATATATATTATTTATTAGGTAGAAAAATAATGTATGTGGCAAATGCAAATCAAATTTACAAAAATAAGATTGTTCTGCCATAAATACATTATCACCAAGATCTATATATATGCACAGTCTGTAGTTGTTTCATTTGGCCCTTAGTTCAGCCCAAGTAACCAAGATTACAGTAATCCAATTGCACAAGAGTAAGAGTGCCTGTACCAAGAGTTCAAATTGATCTTTCACAAGATAGTTTGCTCATCAGAAAAAAATGATTTCTTTACTAGGGATGAGATTTGGGCTTCCATTGAAACAACTGTCAACTAAGACACAGGATCTTTATCAGTGTGGACAGCTTGTATTCTACTTTGTTAATACAAATAGAGCTGGAAATAGAATCTGGCTTATTGTCAAAACACAAAAATGTGGTCTTATCAGTGTTGAGCTTTAACTAAACATCCATTCTCCTAGCTAGTTTATACACTTATTATCCCTAGAAAGATCAATCTCTATAGCAGAACTTGATGGTTCTATGGTACTATTTTTCTCATTGAATACTGACAGATTAGAATGGCTGTGTCCTGTTTCTGCGATTGGTGAGCCCTTAGGTTCCCTAAGGCCCCGCAGGTCCTCAGAGGACAGCCGTGCACCCCGAATCTTCACCCGCGGCGGCTGCCGTTCACCAAGGGTTGAGCCCCCAGCTGCAGGCGGCCAGCAGGACTGCTGGAACCGCGGGGTGACGGCTGACCTGGCTGGTAGTCAGTAACACCGTCTATGGACGCTCAGTCTCTGAAAGGTAGCTAGCAAGGGCGGCTAGCACTCCGTAAGGACAAGTAGCACAGTCTCTGAATGGTAGCTAGCAAGGGCGGCTAGCACTCCGTAAGGACAAGTAGCACTGTCTCTGAATGGTAGCTAGCAAGGGCGGCTAGCACTCCGTACAATCCCACTGTGCCGGCTTCTGATACATGAAACGGAAGCAATGAGTCCTCTAGTCCCCATGTTTAAATATTGCGCCGTTCCGCCCCCTCGCCGGGAGAGGAACCAACCAACCCAGACCCGGAAGGCGATGGGGCTTGAGGATTGGCCGGCCCGCCCTCCAGGCGGAGTCTGAGTCCCGGCGCGCCAATCCGGCGTGTTGTGGGGGGAGCCTCCGCACCAGTCCGCCCAGGGCAAGGGAGGCGTCGGCGCTGACGCCGCCATCTTGGCCGGCGTAAAGTTCCACTCCCCGGGACCCGTGCTCGTTCCCGCGGGTTGCCGGTCTTGGCCCGACCCACGACAGCGCCGGCTTCCCCGGAGGTCCGTCCCCGCAGCCCTGGACGCCGTGAGGCCCGTCGACCATCGCTCCCCAACCCGGGAGCGCAGGTAGGCACGTGGAACGTGACAGTATCCTCCCTGGATGCCCCCTCTTCCCCGGGGCCGGGTTTGGAAGGAAACCGGGCATGGAAGGCTCTGATCAGATCCGGCGCATGTACGTTTTCCGCGGGTTCCCAGGAGTTGTCCTCGGAACCAAAATGCTTCCAAGACAATAAATAATATAGCCTTCCCCGTCGCCTTTTTGAATCCAGAACATCCTCCACCTCATACTCCGGATCGGGAGTGGCTTCTAGAGCTTCGGCCTCTTGCTGTTGGGGGTGCCATCGGGACCCTCGAAACCTTTTCAACAGGGAAATACGGAAGGCGTTATGCACCCGTAGGGTACTCGGTAATCGCAACCGGTATGTCACTGTTCCAATTCGTGATTGGATTGCAAACGGTCCAATGTATCGAGGTCCCAACCTCCGGGAGGGCACCCGGAGTCTTAGGTATCTTGTGCTTAACCATACCTTCTGCCCTGGCTGTAACACTGGAGCGGGTCGCTGGTGGCGATCTGCGAAGACCTTGTATTTGGCAGCAGTTCTCTGCAATTGTTCCCGGGCCATCTCCCAGACCCTCTGTAGATCAGCCAGAGTTTGATTAACCATGGGGGTCGGAGATGTAGAAGGGAACGGTGCTGGAAGCCGAGGAGGTCGTCCATATACCACGAAGAACGGAGAGTCTCCCGAGGCCGAGTGGTCACTGTGGTTATATGCAAACTCGGCCCAAGGAAGCAAAGAGGCCCAGTTATCTTGCCGCTTGTTGACAAACGCCCGCAAAAATCCCTTCAATGTTTGGTTAATCCTTTCAACCATGCCATTGGTTTGAGGATGGTAGGCCGATGAAAAGTGGGTCTCTACCCCCAATGCCGTACATAATGCTCTCCAGAAGCGTGAAGTGAATTGGGATCCTCGGTCACTGATGATCCGAATGGGCAGCCCATGAAGCCGGAAAATGTGTTGAATGAAGTATTGGGCTAAGGCGGCCGCCGATGGAAGTCCCGGCAATGGAACAAAGTGGGCCATCCTGGAAAACCGGTCAACCACCACCCAAATCACCGTGTGACCCCGGGAGCTGGGGAGGTCAGTGATGAAATCCATGGATAACTCCGTCCAAGGGACTATTGGTATGGACAGCGGTTGCAAGTCCCCTACAGGGGGCCCAATTACTGGCTTAGTCCGAGCACACACAGGACAAGTGGTGACGAATTGGAGAATGTCCCGCCTCATATGAGGCCACTGATACTGTCTTGCAATGAAACGGAGGGTCTTTTGATACCCGAAGTGTCCGGCCCATCTGGACGAATGTCCCCACTGCATTACTTTTTCTCGATCGGCGGGTGGCACTACTTCCTTTGTAGGAGCGACTCCTCCTGCGGCCGCACCGAGACATGCCGGATCCAACATGGGATGGATCTCCGTTGTCTCTTCTGGAACCTCAAATGCTCTGGAGAGAGAGTCCGCAGGAGTATTCTGAGCCGCAGCCCGAAACACCAGTTGAAAGTGAAATCTGGCAAAAAAACAACGACCACCGGGCCTGCCGGGGATTCAGCCGTTGGGCCTCTTGCAGATACAGAGATTCTTGTGGTCAGTGATCACCGTAAACCGGTGTTCGGCTCCCTCCAGCAGATGCCTCCATTCCTGTAAGGCTAATTTTAATGCTAAGAGTTCTCTATCCCCTACCGTATAGTTACGTTCCGCCGGGGAGAATTTACGAGAGAAGAAGGAGCAAGGTTGACGCCGGCCTTTGGGGTTGACTTGAGAGAGGACCACCCCAGCCCCCAAAGCGGACGCGTCCAACTCCACAATAAAGGGTTTCTCAGGATCCGGGGCCAACAAGATGGGTGCTGAGTTGAACGCCTCCTTTACCTGGCGGAAGGCCGCTTGTGCCTCTGGCGGCCAATCCCGGACCTTTGCGTTTTCTTAGTGAGCGCCGTCAGTGGCGCTGTCAGTTGCGAATACTGAGGTATAAACTGGCGATAGTAGTTCGCGAATCCCAGAAAACGTTGTAGCACTTTCAATCCCAGTGGTTGAGGCCATTCCCGAATAGCGCGGAGTTTGTCAGGTTCCATCTGCAGGCCCCCGGGTAACAGAATGTGTCCTAAAAAAGGCAGCGACCGCTGATGAAAAGCGCACTTACTGAGCTTGGCGAACAGGCGGGATTGCCGCAACCGTTGCAGCACAGCGCGAACATGACTTACATGCTCGGCGGGGTTCTGGGAAAAAATCAAGATGTCGTCCAGGTATACAATCACCGTGGAGTTCAACAAATCCTCGAGCACGAAATTGATGAATCGTTGGAACACAGCAGGGGTGTTGCATAGGCCAAACGGCATCACCCGATACTCAAAATGTCCCTCGTGAGTATTAAATGCCGTCTTCCATTGGTCCCCCTGCCGGATTCGAACCAAATTATAGTCCCCCCGCAAGTCCAATTTAGTAAAAATCTGGGCTCCTTGCAGCCTGTCAAAGAGTTCAGGAATGAGCGGTAGGGGAAAACGATCCTTTACCGTGATGGCATTTAACCCTCGATAATCAATACAGGGCCTCAAGGAGCCATCCTTCTTGGTAACAAAAAAGAATCCTGCCCCGGCAGGGGACGTAGAGGGGCGGAATGAACCCTTTCCGAAGATTCTCCAGGATATACTCTTGCATCACCTTGGATTCTTCCCGGGACAAGGTATACAGTCGGCCCCGGGGTGGCATAGTATCTGCCATTAATCTAATGGCACAGTCGAAGGACCGATGAGGCGGTAGGATCTCCGCCTCCATGGACTGAATACATCTGCGAAGTCCCGGTAATCCATAGGCAGGGAACCCAGATCTGCCCGTGCCCCCCCCCCCCCGGCACCATAGCTAATGCGGGGCAGCTGCCGGGTGGCCCTTACAACAGCTCTCCCGACAGGTGCTACCCCAAGACCGGATAGTTCCCCCGGTCCAGTCAATCACGGGACTATGACACCGGAGCCATGGCAAGCCTAGGACCACCGGATGAATGGTCCAGGATAGTACCAGGAACTGAACTTCTTCCCGGTGATCCTCCCCCACCTGCAATCCCAAAAAGGGGGTGATCTCCGTGACCGGCTGAGGTAAGGCAGTTCCTTGAATGGTGGTTACTTGCAACGCCGGTCGACGAGGAAGCGTAGGCCAGCCCATCTGTTGCAACAGTTGTGGCAAATAAAGTTGCCCCCCGACCCAGAGTCCACCAGGGCCCGAGTCTGGATCATGGTCTCGTGCCACCGTAGAGTTACAGGCAGTGTTACCAGGGAATCCGGTAGGGGAGCGGAGTGCCCAAGACCCCTCCCCTCAAGGTGCCTTGGGGGAAGTGTTTCCTGCTCGAACGGGACAAGCATGGATGAAATGCCCGGCCTCACCACAATAGAGGCACAGTCCTTACCGGCCCGAACCGCTCCCCGCGCCCACTTTGTGCCGTTCAGCCCGGGCTCTAGCTCGCTCCTGGAACCGGGTATCTACACGTATACAGAGCAAATCAGGGCATCCAATTGCCCCGGGACCTCACGTCCTGCCAATTCGTCCTTGATTCGCTCTTGCAGTCCTTCCATAAAAATTGCCATCAGGGACTCCGGGTTCCAACGCAGTCCGTGGCTAGAGTCCGAAAACGAATGGCATAATCAGCTACCGTACCCGCGCCCTGTTGGATCCGCAGCATTTCCGACGCCACGGACGATGGTCTGCCCGGAAAGGTCAAACACCATGCGAGGGAAACGGCGCTGAAATTCCCATAGTCATCCAAGATGGGGTCCTGCTGTTCGTTAATGGGGACACCCATGCCAGGGCCTTCCCCTCGCATAGGCCCATAATATATACCACTTACTTTGGTCTGAAGAAAATGCCTCCGGTTGCATCCGGAATGCCAGGTTGCACTGATTGAGGAACCCCCGGCAACCTCCGGGGGCCCCATCATATCGTGCCGGTTCAGGGAACCAGGTCCCATGCGGAACCCTCCCAAACGGGGAGCTGCTGCGGCCCCCCTGGACCGCAGCGGCCTGGTTCTGTACCTGAAGCGTAGAGAGTTGAGAGCACACGTTCTGGAGCGCCCCTGACAGGGCGTTCAGCTGCTCCTGCTGCTGCTGAAGTACCTTGGCCAGGTCCCGTAGATCAGGCTGCGTAGGCGAGCTCATGGCTTCCGTTTCCTGTCCTGTTTCTGCGATTGGTGAGCCCTAAGGCCCCGCAAGTCCTCAGAGGACAGCCGTGCACCCCGAATCTTCACCCGCGGCGGCCGCCGTTCACCAAGGGTTGAGCCCCCAGCTGCAGGCGGCCAGCAGGACTGCTGGAACCGCGGGGTGACGGCTGACCTGGCTGGTAGTCAGTAACACCGTCTATGGACGCTCAGTCTCTGAAAGGTAGCTAGCAAGGGTGGCTAGCACTCCGTAAGGACAAGTAGCACAGTCTCTGAATGGTAGCTAGTCCTCTAGTCCCCATGTTTAAATATTGCGCCGTTCCGCCCCCTCAGCCGGGAGAGAAACCAACCACCCGGACCCGGAAGGCGATGGGGCTTGAGGGAGTGGCCCGGCCCGCCCTCCAGGCGGAGATCTGAGTCCCGGCGCGCCAATCCGCGTGTTGTGGGGGTAGCCTCCGCACCTAGTCAGTCCGAGGGCAGGGATGGCGCGGCGGACAACCGCCATCTTGGCCGGCGTAAGCTCCACTCCCCGTAGAGACCCGCGCTCGTTCCCGCGGGTCGCCGGTCTCGGCCCTGACCCGCGGCAGCGCCGGCTTCCCCGGAGGTCCGTCCCCGCAGCCCTGGACGCCGCGAGGCCCGTCGACCATCGCTCCCCACCCCGGAAGCGCAGGTAGGCACGTGGAACGTGACAGGCTGTTCCACTACTGTATGTTGGTCTTAGGCCAACTATTTTCCCCAAAGCACATGCATGGCAGACAGAATCAAATATAGTTCATTATTTGACAGAAAGGAGCCCTTTATCAGGTAACCCATAGCAGTTAAGTGCTGATATAATTCCAAGCAGGAAGCAAGAACCTTTGCTAAAATGTGACATAATTTAACAAAGAAATCAGTCAACAAGAGCTACAATAGTGTTGGCCTTTCTTAGGTTTATGAATAACAGAAATAGAGGGCCATTAGCATAGACCATTGCAAACATAATCTGCCCATAGTGTACAGTATTCATTCCATGTGGACTTTCACCCTGAGATTTCTGTAGCCTCTTCCCTGAGAGATTTTCAACAAACTCCAGACATTCATCAAGTTCAGACAGTTGATAATCAGTTCCTTTCCATGAAAAATATAAGGCGAAAGGGAAGCCCCATCAATATTTAATTCTTGGGTAAGGGAGCTAAATTCTTTTACAATCTCCAATGTGAACTTGGATAAGTCCTGATAGATTTTTATTCTATGGTCACAGTAAGAAATGTGTTCCTTATTCTGTATTGCTTGCAGGAGACAATGTTTATCTCCATATGAAAGAAAGCAAGGATAAGTCGGGGGCCCTTCATTCTAGTTTGATCTGAGTCCCGAATCCCATTGGTTCTATCAAATCAGATGGTACCCAATCTATGGTTGGGAATGCAAAGATCATATATCTCATTTAAGACTGTTGGTGTATCAAGAACTCCAAATATCCTGATATTGTTTCTTCTCTGGCTATTTTCCAATCATCAATAATTTCTTTATTCACTTTCTCACATCTTTCCAAGTCACTCAATTTGGCACACAAGTAAGCTGTAGAGTCAATTTGCTCACAAATATGTTGGTAATTTTGGGCTACCCTTTCCTTAAATAAATTTACTTCATCCTTAAGATCTCTACTAGCCTGGATGGGTTCAGATTGGAAAGATTTAATTTATTGGATGAGATCTGCTAAAATGGTGCCAGTTACTATTGCTTCAGGGCCATTGTAGTTTCCATTACAGAGGCTACCACTGAATGTAGAGCTATACTGTGGGAAGGTTCCAGAGTTTCAGCAGAAACTCTGGTGAATTTCTGCAGGGCCACAGAAAAATTTGATCGTGCTCTATGCCACTAGGAATCAAGTAAGAATTGATGCAAGGGAAGGGAAGGCAAGGGTAGTCCTAACTGAACTCTACTACTACTACTAATTCTACTTATCATTTCTAGAGCGCTACTAGACACATGCAGCACTGTACACACTTGAACAAGATGAGACAGTCCCTGCTTGACAGAGCTTAATCTAATCAGGACAAACAGTACAAATAAGGGATAAAGGAATTACTAAGGTGGGAATGATAAAACAGACATGTGTACTGAACAAGTGAATAGGGGTTAGGAGTTAAAAGCAGCATCAAAAGGTGGTCTTTTAGCCTAGATTTGAAGACGGCCAGAGATAGTTTCCAGGCATATGGTGCAGCAAGATTAAAGGAACGGAGTCTGTAGATGGTAGTGGAAGAGAAGGGTACAGATAAGGGAGATTTACCCAATGAACGGTATTCCTGGGGAGGAGTATAGGAGAGAGAAGAGTGGAGAGGTACTGAGGAGCTGCAGAGTGACTGTATTTATAAGTCAACAAGAGGAGTTTGAACTGTACACAGAAACGGATAGGGAGCCAATGATGTGACTTGCGGAGAGGACTAATATGAGCATTGCAACACTGGCGGAATATCAGTCGTGCAGCAACTCAGCAAAGGGACACCAAAAATAGCAATCTTTACTGGGGAGCTGGTCTTCAAACATTAATTAGTGCTCAGATAATAATATCAGAGAAAGGTTTCCTTTTCCCCAATGCTTCTGCCTCAACATCCACAGTTACAATAATGGCACATATCAGGGTTGGAAGCATTGCAAAAACACATCAGGCCCAGCCTTTCTTCACTGCAAAAAAAAAAAAAATAATAATAATAATCAAGAGGTTGAATGAACATAAAGTCTACCAGAGCATTAAATCTCATAAATTTTACAGTGATATAAATTAGACAGATCCACAATGGAACATTAGTAGGCCCGAACAGGAACTGGTATTCTTGTATTAAGTTCTGAGACTGTCACTTCAATATGCAAATTATCAGGCACAAGGGAGCTTACGATTCTGGCATCCCTGTTTTTCAAAATGGACACAAAACCAGTGCCAACAGAAATGATGAGCGATGTTAAAAAGTTTAGTGCTTGGTGTATCAAGACCAGGTACACTGTCACTCATCCACGTGCCTCTCTATCCTGAATGCAAGCATATACCACAGTGCTAGAGTTAATTCTGTTCAGTGTTTTGAGTAGCGACTACTAAGTCCATTAAAGAGAATGTCAGATGGTCTATTGACTTCTTTCCACTTGGATATTTACGTAGATATATATGACAATACTTAACTGTATTCTATCTATTCTAGTTTTTTCAGCCTATGAAAGTTGGCAGCAGCCATCGGTTGCAGTCATAAAACCCTTCCTGTTATTATGCTTCTGTATATTTCTTGTCAAGAATAGTAATCGGCCTTTTCTCACATGTGTTGCTTCGTGTTTGTTCTAATCTCTGTTCCTGTGGTTTGTAAACTTGTCCTATCTCTAATTTGCAGTTTTAGGTTTGATTTTATTGTAAATGCTATGATGTTTTGGGAATGATGGTATGACAAATAAGTAAATACAAAATAAAAATACAAATATCTTCAGGTCCTTCCAAACCATGCCCACAACCTACCCTCTTCAAGACTCTGTGTGCTGCAAATATACCAGGTTTTCTAATATCACTATTTACACGTGCAGGGCATTTACACATATAAATGCTGCTCAGGACTTCTTAAATTACTTCCTTGACCTGAATGGATCAAGATATATAAGTATATTCAGAAGCACCACCTGAACGGATAGCACCACTGAATACACATATAGGGGCCCTTTTACTAAGGTGCACTGAAAATGGCCTGCGCTGGTGTAGACGCATGTATTGGACATGCGCAAGTCCATTTTCAGCGTGCCTGAAAAAAAGGCCTTTTTTTGCTGAAAATGGAGGTGCAACAAAATAAAAATCAGTGCGTATCCATTTTGGGCCTGAGACCTTACCTCCACTCATTGATTTAGTGGTAAGGTCTCACATCTTAACCGGGTGGTAATCATCAGAGCACGTACATTGCCATTTACCACTCGGTTAGCGCCACGCGGTAGAAAATAGAGATGGGCGTTCTAGGATGTCAGCCAGCCAATAGAAGGAAGGAGCAGGAACAGCTGGGGGTGGAACCAAGCCCTGATGCTGCTGATTCCTCACAGAAGAGTGGAGAGCAGCAGAGCGAGGTTTTTCGCACTTTTCCCCAGCAGCCAGAGGCAGGGAGCTGCAATACAGGTATGCACATCAAAAAAAAAAAAAGCGCTTTTGTGTCAGCCCCCCAAAAAAGGGTAAATCTACTGCTATCATAGACGCAGCTTGTCTGCGTGTATGAGAGCCGTCTGTTGCATACGCAGAGCAGCCACGCATCGATTGACTGTTCTGCATATGCTCAGGTCACCGACTTGCTTCCCCCATATCGCATGCAAATGAGCTGGGTCGCAAAAGTAACGAGCAGCTCATTTGCATGCAATTTTCTAAGTGAATCCCTCGTGTTTCTAAATCGGTAAATTTTTACCGATTTGGAAACGCAGACGGATCCTTAATGGGACCTTTGTGCATCTGGCTTTCAGTGGGTTCAAATCCGTCTTTTTACTGCTGTTGAGCTCCTCTGTTTTCACACCCTAGTAGCGCTTTAGAAATGTTAAATAGTAGTAGTAGTAGTTAAATAGCCAGGGTTGCTAATGAAAGCTGTGTGTTCCTCAGGAAAGTTTACTCTGCACACTTCTTTTGGCGGGACTGGTATTGATTTTGGAACACCAAAGTAAGAGGTGAAGGGCAACTGCATTAATCTCACCCTTTCCTCTCTTTCCCCATTGAACTCAAACAGAAAAATTTCCCAGGTCACACTTTCAGGTTAAAAATCTCAATGAAGAGACTTCTAAAGATTCTCTGCATTCAAGATCATTAGATACGGCTAGTGCTAAGCTGAACAGAGATTATACATCACTTCATTATCCTTTTTTTTTTTCATTTTAAATTTTGTTAGAAACATACATATGTATAGACACACAGACATACAAATATGCAAGTGTTTTGCTCATGAATGCTATGCTTTCACTGTAACCACTGAGTTAATATGAGTAAAGTGGTGTTGGCAGTTAGTCGCCGTCCACAGCTCCCTTTTTACAAGAAGCATGCATGCATTCAATTAAAGTAGTTTGATTAAAATGCTTTCTGTAGCATCCTGTTTTTGATCACTGCTGTAAATTAAGCTTGACACTCCATGATTTAACAGGTGGATGAGATTATTGAGAAAGCTGCCAGATGGGCAAAAATAGTAAGGGGATGAGAGACAAAGAAAAATATACATGTGCAATGAGCAGAATTACCCACCGAAAAGTAAACCTAGTCATGGAATTAGACAGAGAAGCCTGAATTCCAGTCAATTCTGCAATTAGGCTAGACCTGACAAGACACACAGATAGAGGCCAATATTGAACAGATTTCTGCAGGTAATTTTGGGAGTTACCTAGAGGGAGAAGGAGGAGGACATCAACCACAGGGGGATTCATGAAGTGTCATGCCAACACCTTTTTTGTGCTTTGGACATGATTGAAACAGGTCTAAATAAAAATGCCCTTCTTTTTCCCCTTGGACATTTCTTCTCATTCCATTATCGCTGTTGGATGCCTTAATTTTGGGCTCGCCCTAGTCATGCTGAAAACACACTTCCAACAGGTCCTCCAAAGGCGGTCGATGGCCCAACTGTTTGGGGAGGCTAAAGGGGCGGGGTTAGGGGTGGGGCCAGGGGTGGAGCTTAAATCCATAATTGTCTGATAACACACAGAAAAAAAATAAAAATAATAGTCACAATTAATACCTTTTTATTAAATATAGATATTAGATATGTATCATATGTCAAATAAAGTGGTTGCTCAAAGCATATACTAACCACAATCGGTCAACTGCAAACACTATGCATAACTTTGTGCAAAAACACACTCAGAACCTTACTGTACCATAATATTACACTGGGCAGAACTTAATACATAGTAACATAGTAACATAGTAACATAGTAACATAGTAGATGACGGCAGAAAAAGACCTGCATGGTCCATCCAGTCTGCCCAACAGATAAAACTCATATGTATATACCTTACCTTGATTTGTACCTGCCTTTTTCAGGGCACAGACCGTACAAGTCTGCCCAGCAGTATTTCCCGCCTCCCAACCACCAGTCCCGCCTCCCATCACTGGCTCTGCCACGGACCGTATAAGTCTGCCCTCCACTATCCTCACCTCCCAACCACCAACCTCTCTTCCCCCACCTGCTCTGCCACCCAATTTCGGCTAAGCTTCTGAGGATCCATTCCTACTGCACAGGATTCCTTTCTGCATATCCCACGCATGTTTGAATTCCGTTACTGTTTTCATCTCCACCACCTCCCGCGGGAGGGCATTCCAAGCATCCACCACCCTCTCCGTGAAAAAATACTTCCTGACATCTTTTTTGAGTCTGCCCCCTTCAATCTCATTTTATGTCCTCTCGTTCTACCGCCTCCATCTCCGGAAAAGATTTTTTTGCGGATTAATACCTTTCAAGTATTTGAACATCTGTATCATATCACCCCTGTTCCTCCTTTCCTCCAGGGTATACATGTTCAGGTCAGCAAGTCTTTGCTCATACGTCTTGGAACGCAAATCCCATACCATTCTCGTAGCTTTTCTTTGCACCGCTTCCATTTTTTCAACATCCTTCACAAGGTATGGCCTCCAAAACTGAACACAATACTCCAGGTGGGGCCTCACCAACGACTTGTACAGGGGCATCAACACTTCCTTTCTTCTGCTGATCACACCTCTCTCTATACAGCCTAGCAACCTTCTTGCTATGGCCACCGCCTTGTCACACTGTTTCGTCGCCTTCAGATCCTCGGATACTATCACCCCAAGATCCCTCTCCCCCTCATTACCTATCAGACTCTCCACGCCTAACACATAAGTCTCTCGTGGGTTTCTACTCCCTAAATTGCCTCACTTGCATTTCTTCGCATTATAAGTCCCAAGTGTCAGCTAACTACTGTTGTTAAGGCAATTCCTTGGATGGACCAGAATTGGTACAGTCTGGTCAAAGAATTTTTCAAATGATTTAACTTCAAAATTGCCCTATAGCCAGAAAGTGAGAAGTTTGGAATTTAAAAGGTCCAAATTTGTTTTACTTTGGAGGAGTTTGCTTCAGGTACAGACAGAGAGGTCAGCACCTGAGCAAAAGGTGTATACACCAATATACCCCCATACGGAAAATGCAGACCGTCAACAATATGAGACAAGGGATCATAATATCACAATCTCATGTACAGCCACAAAACACCCTAATTCATGTTGTAATGTGGATAAATGCATAAATAAGTAAATAAATATCAAAACTTTTACTGTTGAGCACCTGATCTCAAAGTGGACATATTCCAAACACTAATCGAAAATAAAATTATCTTTCTACCTTTGTGTCTGGTGACTTTGTTTTTTCTGATCATGCTGGCCCAGTATCCGATTCTGCTGCTATCTGTCCTCTAACTCTCATTTCCACGGGCTTCCTTTCCATTATTTTCTTACTTTCCGCCTTCTTCTTCATTTCTGCTCTATATCCTAAGCAAAGCTGGGTCTCCGCAGACTTCACTGTCCAGGGATCAGCTTCTGCCTATTTTCTCCATCTATGTGCAGTTTTTCTTCTCTTTTCCTTTTCCCTCATTTATCTCCGTCCTCTCTCTTCCCTCCCTCTACTCTATGTCCAGCAATTTCTCCTCTCTCCCGGGCACCAGTCCTCCCATCCATGTCCACCCATGATCCTCTCTCCCCCTGCCCCCCCTCCATTCACCCATATTCAGCAATTCCCCTTTTTCCCTGAGCCCTGCCATCCCATCCATGCTCCTCTCTCCCTGTCCCCCTCCATTCACCCATATTCAGCAATTCACACTCTTTCCCTGAGCCCTGCCATCCATCCATGCTCCTCTCTCCCCTGCCCCCCTCCATTCACCCATATTCAGCAATCTCCCCTCTTTCCCTGAGCCCTGCCATCCCATTCATCTCACTCTCTCCCCTGCCCCAACTGCCCACCCTCTCTCTTCTCCCCCAAGATCCCTTTACTTTTTTTTCTTTCAAAATTTACCTCCCGTCCAGCAGCGCAGCGACAGACAGCGTCAGTGAAAGCGCTCCCAGTAAAAGCGCTTCTCTCGCTCAGTGCCCCGCCTTCTTCTGACGTCATGATGTCAGAAGAAGGCGGGCACTGAGCGAGAGAAGCGCTTTTACTGGAGCGCTTTCAATGACGCTGTCTGTTGCTGCGCTGACGGACTGAAGGTAAATTTTAAAAAAAAGGAACGGATCTTGGGGAAAAGCGGGCGGGCAGTTGGAACGAGCGCGTCATCAGGATCGATCTTCGGCTGGGAGGCTTAGCCTCCCCAGGCCTCCGATACCAGGGCCTATGATGTCCTCTTGCTATTTGGAACAAACTGCAGTGTTAAAACGTCCTAATTCTGCCTTTCCAAAATTGCTAGTTAGATGTTTTTTCAGCAGATGGACATTTTTTTTGGCCTTTTGAAACATTCATCTGCTTTGAAAATGAGCGCCATGGGCACCCATATATTTTTATAAAATACAAGTGTAAACAGCAGAAAACGTACCTATATTGCAGGTGTGGACAATTACCACCTACTTGAGAGGAGGTGTAAATGTCCTATCTACATCATTTAAGTACACACATAATTAGCATATTGTATAATCTATACATGCACTGTTGCACCTACCATAGACCTGGCATAATTGCAGTCATGTAAATGTGGCAGGAACAGTGGCATATTTCTTCAAGGTGCATTTGTTGCATACACACCCCCTTTCAAACCCGCCCTATTCCCCCCTGCCTGTACCTTAAAATTCATCTCTGCTCCAGTTTTCACCCGGCAGTTGCAGCAGCACTCATAAGTTTCCTCTCTGAACCATCCCGTCCCTTCTGATGTAATTTCCTGTTTATGACAGGAGGGCAGGATGGTTCGAGAGAAGAAGTCCCGGTGCAGGTTGCAGGCAGTCTATGAATGCCGCTGCCTGGGGAAGATTGGAGCAGAGATGATTTTAAGACACTGGAGGGGGCAGGTGGGAGATGGGTGTGTGCAGGAGACACCCTCCCTGTTAAAAAATTCTTTGGCTACGTCATTGGGCAGGACACATGTTAATTACAGTATTCTATAAGTTGTGTATATAAGTGGGATCCCCATCCATTGCGGGCCCATGCTTTGCTCATGTGTATGTCCTCCCCTTTGTACTTACATGCTATGCCTCTTATGTGAACCTTCACAGAATAATGCCTGCTAGCACTTTCACTGGCAATTACTTGTATTCTGCACATTTACCCATACAAGGGTCACATAATGTGGGCGCCCAGTTATAGAATTGCCTTTTTGTGTGCATTAAATAGTTCCAACTGCATTTAAAAAACTTTCATTAAATTAATGTGTAAAATGAATTAAAAAGAATTGAAAAATCAGAAAACAAAATCCCAGAGAAACAAAAAAAATGATTCAAAAGTTTTGGCCTGTGCACCTTCAGCGTGTGACTTTACTAAGATAACTGTGAGCAAACTACATGGTACACAAAACCTTTTACTGCACCATCAACTTAAACAGTCCACCCTGTGCCCTAAAAAGAACTAGTTAGATTCGATCACATTGAGTTGGAAGCACAGGTAGTTGCCTTCCAGGCCACTGGAGTCTCTGGAATTAGAGAAAACCTTGAGTTGGAGGCTATGAAGATTGTGATCAGGGCCAGAAATCTGTAGTTCCTTGATTTTCCTATAATATAATTGTTATCCCTGTTTTCTTGCATAGGAAATATTTAAGAGATTCTGAGTATCTCTAATGTGGATGGTATTCCTATCGTAAAATGTTTTTATCTAAAAAATGTTGTATTGAGAGCGAGATGAGGGTAAGAGGGGTTAATGTGGTTATTTTCCCTTAATGCATACACTATAGGGCACGTCACAGCGTTAGCTGCCAAAATGAATACCAGTGAGTTTCAGCAGTGCACCTCATTTAAGAGCATGTGAATAGTGTTTTACAAGGCCATCTGTTCAATTTCCAAGATTTTTTGGAAAAGCATTGTAGATCGAGAGCTGTATTTTGCCCTGAAAAGGTAAAACACAGTAACTGTTGAAAATGTAAATATGAGAAAAGTCCAAAAACCTGATTTCTTTGAAGAAATCCTTATGACACAATTCTTGACCAAAACTAATACAGTACTTACTGTGTTCTGGCTTTTAACATATCTCACATTATCAAGAGATACAAGGCCTGATATCAGATTGTGAAAGCTAGGCCGGCTAACTCCTGCGGTCAGCACTGAAGCTAGATATTCAATGCTTGGTCGTTTCCGGTGACCGGCATTGAACATCTGGTTTATTTTTGGCCAGTTCAAAATTAAACAGCCAAGCTGATATTCAGTGCTGGATGGTTAAGTTTGAACCAGCCAAGATATTCCAGGTATTGACATGGCCAACAATGGCCGCCAGACATGCTGACAATTGGCGGATAGCCGGTTATTAATGTGATATACTCAGCTATCTGCTAGCCGCTAACTGCGAATTTTCAACAGGCCATGGCCAGCCATGTCCCACTGAAAATTTGCAGATAGCCAGTTATAGGGCATTTAACTGACCAGATGCCGATCCTGGACGGTTAAATGCTTTTGAATATTGCGGGGACTGTGTTTTGGACCTTTTTCTACAGGCATGAAAATACATCCAAATATTAAAGGCTTCCATATTAAGAAATACACATAATTACAGGACATCTGGGGGTCCTTTTACTAATGTGCACCGAAAAGTGGCATGCGCCGGTGTATTGGCGCACGCCAGGTCCATTTTCAGCGCACCTGCAAAAAGGCCTCTTTTTTTGGCTGAAAATGGACGTGCAGCAAAATGAAAATTGGCACACGTCCATTTTGGGCCTGAGACCTAACCACCACCCATTCACTTAGCGGTAAGGTCTCACGTATTAAATCAGGCAGTAATCGTCAGTGCGTGTATAATGCCGATTACTGCCCAGTTAGCGCCAACACGCAGAATTTTCCGGCATTGATAGTGGGCACGCATAAAGAATGAAATTATTGCCTGGGCCACGCAGTAGCCAGGCGGTAGTTCTGAACTGGCGTGCATTTGGCCCGCAATAGACGCCTACGCGGCTTAGTAAAGGGCCCCCTGGTGAGTTACCTTAGTTTTCCCAAAAATTGAGTACTGTGTTCTGACTTTTCAGGGAAACTATTCTCAATGGTCCCTCACTCTCTCTCTCTCTTTTATGTCACACTTATATAGATTTATCATTCTTTCTTGAAAGACAAGCCACAGTTGTGTTGCCAGTGCTCTGAACCACCCTACACCACCCGATCCCATATTTTATTTAATGAAGAAGACAGAGTGTAAGATTTAAAAAACTTTGCCTACACTCCCCAGATACAGCTCACTGTGTGAAACTCAGGGATCCAGGACTTGTTCCAATAAGGTAATTGTTCTAGGCATCTCTCCAACACAGATTTGCTATGGTAATCGGTTTCAGATTTAATTCCTATTTGATATGTTTTTTTTAATAATAAAATGGGTACTTCAAGCAGTCTATTATTTATATGCCTGACTAAGCATTTTGTTTCTGAGGCTAGGGCCTCACAGAATCACCTCTGTCCACTTTTTATACCTGCCTCATTTTTCACTGTTTTGCACATTGTAATGATATTTTTGGAAAACTGAACCTGGATAGAAGTGTGTCTCAACAGGCAAAGAAGAATGGATTATACCAACTCATTAGTGCTCTTTCCTAAAGATCTTTTGGAGATTCCTTATGTGTACAGTAGATTCTGGTTAACTGGGACATAATTGGGACTAGAATATTTTGCCCCAATTAAGCATCTACCCCTACTAAACAAAGCTGGACGTAAAGAGTTATAAAGCTGAATGTACATAAGACAAAAGATAAGATTCCATTCACTGACTAATAAAAATACAGTACTGACTTCAGATGAGAAGAAATAATCAGTGTAAATCACAGAAAAACATTTACCCTGAGCAGGGCTGGTCTTAGCAATTGCGGGGCCCTGTGCAGACCAGTTCAGTGGGACCCCCACACCTGCACCCACCCTCCCTGTGCCCGCCACCATAAGCTATAATTTATCAGAGTTTAAAAGGAGGTTTAGAGCTCTTGGAACCCCCACCTCACCCCGTACTCGATGTGTATCCACCATGTTTCACTAGAGAGCGGCAGACAGCGGCAATCGATTTTCATATCCTGTCAGGTGCCAAGCCCCAGATCCTCCTCGCTGCTGCATCCCGTCATTGTGAACGCAGGAAGTGACATCAAAAGGGGGCGGGGCGCAGCAGCGAGGAGGCTCTGGTCTCAGCAGCTGACGGGACATGGAAATCGCTGCCGCAGCCTGATGCTCTCTACTGAAATGTGGATGCACATTAAGGTATGGAGCAGGGAGGTGTTCCGAGACAGGAGGACAGACATGCCAGAGATGTGGAGCCCTTAGGAGCGCGGGGCCCTGTGCGACTGCCCCTGTCGCCCATGCCTAAGACCGGCCCTGACCCTGAGAACAGTAATAACAATAGAGGAAACTGATCGAGTGTACCCTGCCGTGTTCTCTTCATTGTCAGCAACTGAACAAAATCTGCACAGGTTTCTAGTTCAGATATAGGAGACAGGAACAAGGCACCTATATACTTTTATAAGATACCAGCATAGAACCTGCCAAAACTGTGATTATAATGCCGCAGCATAATTTACTCCTGCACTGGAGTAGGTATAGCTATAGCCCACTGAAATCTGAGCATAGGTTTATATTTTGTAAACTTCTTCACCAAGCATATGGGGTCAGACTTAAAGAACTAGATGTACGCTTTGGAAGGAAGACAGTACAGGAGAGCTAAGAGAGATCCTTTTGAATACCTCCCACAGGAGGCAGGCCTCTCTTAAAAGATGAGGGGTCATGGGAAAAGGGGGAGAAAAGGAGTAGAATCAAGAGCAATCTAAGGAGATACGTCTTTAGAAAAGGGTGGTGGATGCATGGAATAACCTCCAAATGGACATGGTAGAGATGAGGATGGTATCTGACTTCAAGAAGGATGAGGCAGCACAGAGGATCTCTGAGGGAGAGGAAGCAATTGTAGAGTGAGCAATTGGCGTGGATAATGATAATGATACAGACGTTCAATATTTGAAAGGCATTAATCCGCAGACAAACCTTTTCTGGAGACGGGAAGGCGGTAGTACTGGAGTACATGAATTGAGGTTGAAGGGGGGCAGACTCAGGAGTAATGTCAGGAAGTATTTTTTCATAGAAAGGGTGGTGGATATGTGCAATGCCCTTCCGTGGGAGGTGGTGGAGATGAAAACAGTAATGGAATTCAAACATGCATGGAATAAACACAAAGGAATCCTGTTTAGAAGGAATGGATCCATGGAATCTTAGCAGAGATTGGGTGTCGACACCAGTAATTGGGAAGCAAAACCAGTGCTGGGCAGACTGGGCAGACTTCTATGGTCTATGCCCTGATCATGACTGAATAGATATGGATGGGCTAGAGTGCAAATTTAAGGGGCTTCGATGTTAGCTTCTGGTCTTTTAGTACAAGAACAGTGCTGAGCAGACTTCTACGGTCTATGCCCTGAGAATGACATATCATAAGTACATAAGTAATGCCATACTGGGAAAAGACCAAGGGTCCATTGAGCCCAGCATCCTGTCCACGACAACGGCCAATCCAGGCCAAGGGCACCTGGCAAGCTTCCCAAACATACAAATATTCTATACATATTATTCCCGGCATTGTGGATTTTCCCAAGTCCATTTAGTAGTGGTTTATGGACTTGTGCTTTAGGAAACCGTCTAACCCCTTATCAAACTCGGGTATACATATAAAGTATCACATACCATGTAAAATGAGTTTATCTTGTTGGGCAGACCAATGGACTGTACAGGTCTTATCTGCCTTCATTTACTATGTTACTATGTTATGTTACTCATTACAGTGATAAGCTATATGGGAGGATTCTGCATATGGTGCTTAAAAAATCAGTGTGGAAAACATTTTCTGCCTAAGCATATTCTGTAAGCGGCACCTAGATTTAGGTGTGATATGTAGAATACCTGTAGTTGGTATCTCAGCAGCTAAACGATGTGCATCCTTTTACACCACTGAAACATGGCTTAAATCCTGGCACACAGATTTAGGTGCACTGAGCCATGTACATTTTGGAACACCCACAAAACGTCCATTTCCCCACCTATAACCACTCCCCTTTTTGCCTGCACACATTAAAATTTAGGCGCAGTACATTACAGAATACTCTTAATGATTTGTGCATGCAGATTCTAATTATTGTCATTATTGCATGTTAAATGCTGTTAATGCTGATTGGCTTGTTAAGACAATTAAGTGCACACTTATAGAATCCACTTGGATTTCAGCATGGAACGTTAGGCGTGCTATATAGAATCTAAGAGATGGCATTTATCTATTATCCTTTTCTGTGTTTCAGTGATTGATTTTTCAAGTATCCCTTCTGAACGCACTCGTATGAGGTTTTTTTTTTGTTTGTTTACTGTTGTCATGAAATCTTCTGCCAGAAGCCTTTCAGTTTTAATGGAGAAATAATAATGCCTACATCAGAGCCAATTAATGGTCCTATCTGTTGAATACCATAGTATCACTGTCACATTCTGATTATATGTGTTAGCACCCTGAAAATTCTTTAAAGGAACATCAGGGGGGGGGGGCAGCTAAGAGGCGGAGGGAATTTAAAGAGCGATATAAAACATTCCCATGGTGAAGGAATTTTTTAAAAGAAGAATGTGGAAAAATGATCTGTGTTTGGCTTGGGAAGAAGGTTCCACCTTCCTAAAGGTGCTGAATGGTAACTGTACAAGGGTGGACAACTGGGGAGCTTTTGTTTTGTATATGGCACCCTCATGACAGCAGAATATAATAATCCCACAGGTGAGTTTGGGATGTTTTTATTTTTGTTTTAATTGAAAACATAAGACATAATGAAAAAGCTTCTTGGATCCAATTTTCTTTCTGGCAAAGAAAAAAAAAAGAATTCCCTTAATGCCAAGTATTTACTTCTGAAGGACTATTCATGGAGTTCATTAAATATTTTTGCAAAAAAAGGCAAGGATTTATTTTTCATTCATATTCAATTTTCTTTAGAGGTAGATTGTTTTATGTAAATTTTAGTTGATGATAGTGCTAGCTCTAGTGAGCATGGGGTCCTTTTTCTAACCTGTGGAAAAAAGTGCCCTGTGGTAGCAGCGGGGGCCATTTTCTCTGGCACACCAGGGCCCTTTTTACTGCAGTATGTAAAATGTCCCTCCCAAAAATGGCCACACATAAGATAACCTTTACCGCATGACCATGCAGCGGGAGCACTTACCGCCACCCATTTAAGTGGTGGTAAGGGCTCTCACACAGGGGCATAGCCAGACTTCAGCGGGAGGGGGTCCAGAGCCCGAGGTGAGGGGGCACATTTTTAGCCCCCCCGGCGCCACCGACACACCCGCCCATTGCCGACCCCCCTGCCGCCACTACCACCAACTTTGACCCCCCCCCCCCCCGCCAACAACCCTCTCAACCCCCTCCCGCCGCCAACCCTCCCCCTGCCCCGCCGTCGCTACCTTTGCTGGCGGAGGACCCCAACCCCCGCAAGCCGAGGTCCTCTTCTTCCGGCACAAGGCTTCATTCTGTTTTCTGAATGAAACTGAACGAAGCTTTGTGCCGGAAGAAGAGGACCTTGGCTGGCGGGGGTTGGGGTCCCCGCCAGCAAAGGTAGATGACGGCGGGTTGGCGGTGGGGAGGGGTCGAGAGGGTTGTCGGCAGGGGGGGTCCAAGGCCAAATCTATGGGGGCCAGGCCCCCGTGGCCCCACGTAGCTACGCCACTGCTCCCACAGTAACCCGACAGTAACCGGGCAGCTCACAGCCAAACTACAACGGAAAAAAAAAACACGCACCGTTGGTGGCTGCGTTGGGCTGGTGGTAGTTCGAATTAGTGAGCAGTATGCCCATGTTGGGCTTACTGCCACTTTGTAAAAGACCCCCCCAAGTGCCTAACAGTTAACTAAGCTTCAATCAGGTCTGTTAATATTAGAGTACTTCACAGATATATTAGCAAATACTCAGAGAAAGTTAATGGAACTTGATCCAGAAAAATGGATGTATGTCAAACAAGATTCTCCATAAAAGGAGATGACAACCATTATAAACACAGGTCAAAATTCAGTCCTCAATGGTCATCAGTTTTTTAAAGTCTGACAGCTGCAGGCAGAATTAGCCCTGGATATTCCATTCCAGTCCATGTCCAGCCTCCGGCATTGAATATCTGTGGCTAATTCATGATATGAAAACCGGCAGGAATTAGGCGGGTCCTGGCTGAAGAAAGGGAAAGGGGGGGTGGGATATGATAGACGACTTTCTGTGGTTACAATCAAAGTGGTTTATATCTTATATGCAGGCACTATTTTGTACCTGGAGCAATGGAGGGTTAAATGACTTGCCCACAGTCACAAGGAGCTGCAGTGGGAATTGAGCTCTGTTCCCCAAATTCTAGGCCACTGCACTAACCCTGCTTAACATTTGCCAGGGACCTGCATATGTAAAAATAGGCTCACTGGCCACTTCCAATCCCCCTACCCCTGCACCCCCTGATTGTGATCCCCCCTCCCCCCCCTGACGTGAATAGGTAGATACTGCCCCCCCCTTCCCCTCTCTGTAGGCCATCTGGCCTACCTGCTCTGGTGATCTAACGGGGTCCGTCAGGTGGGAGCAATACCCATTCACTCCTATTTGTCATGGCTCTATTTCTAATATGGCTGTTGTGACCCCTGGTGGCAGTCTCGTGATTCTAGCAAGCATTGCTAAACTGCAGAGCTTTATGTAATTTCACAAAGTATTTGGCAGGGGAATGAGACTGTGTTGCTGTTCCTGAGATGATGCCATGATTTAAATATTTTTTTGCCTGGTGAATTGTATGGGGAACAGTCCTAGCTCCACTAGTGGGGAATGTGGAGTGTGTTACAAAATCAGATGTATGAGATAGGAGGAGAGAGATTGATCATTATGGCTCAGGAGAAGGACATTGGGGTGATGGTGTCTGAGGATCTCAAGGTGATAAAACAATGTGTCAAGGCAGCGGCCACAACCAGAAGGATGCTAGGCTGCTTAGAGAGGGGGTATAACCAGCAGAAGAAAGCAGGTGTTGATTGCCCCTGTACAAGTCATTGGTGAGGCCCCACTTGGAATATTGTGTTCAGTTTTGAAAGCCGTATCTTGCTAAGGATGTAAAAAGACTTAAAGTGGTTCAAAACAGCAAACGAAAATGGTATCAAGTTTGCATCAAAAGACGTATGAGGAGAGATTTGATGACCTGAGATGTATACTCTGAAGGAAAGGAGAGACAGGGATAATAAGATATAGATATTCAAGTATTTGAAAGGTATCAATATACAACAAACTTTTTCCAGAGATAGGAAGGTGGTAGAACTAGAGGACATGAATTTAGATTGCGGGGGGCCGACTCGTAATCATGGAGATGATGGTAGAATGCCCTCCCACAGGAAGCTAGAGATGAAAACAGTACAGAATTCAAAAATGCTTGGGATAAACACAAAGGAATCCTGTACAGAAGGCATGGAACCAAACAAACTTAGTAGTGATTAGAAGGCAACACCAGTAATTGAGAAGCCAAAGCCAGTCTGAGCAGACTTCTACGGTCTATGCCCTGAAAATGGTAAGGACAAATCAAGATCAAGTATGCATATGTAGTATCACATCATACCTTATGCTATGAGTTTATCTTGTTGGGCAGACTGGATGGACAATACAGGTCTTTATCTGACATCATCTACTATGTTAATATGACTTTTAAAGCTTTGTTTTCTGGGCATTTTATATTGTTATAAAATTGATTACAGTCTCTTTTTCCTTATGTCAATTTTTCCTAAGTTCTCTCATAGGGCATCCTTTCAATTTCTTCTCTCTCCTTCGGTCTTATTCCCTTCCTTCTCTACATATGTCTGACACCAATGTTCCCTTTTAACTTTTTTCCATTTCTTTTTTCTTTCTCTGCACTCATTCTCCCCCTCTCTCCCCCTCCAGTTCTACATCTCTCTCTCTTTACCTGTCAGCTAACTACCAGCCTTCCATCTCCCACTCTCATCCCTTCTCCTTCTATGTTCCCTGTGTCTCCTTTACCAGCTTCCATTCCCCCTATTTTCCCTCTCCCTATTCCTTCCTATTCCTCTCATTTCTATTCTCTGTACTCACCCCATCTCAAACCCTCATCTACCTTCCTCTGACGCATACCCTCACCAGTCACAGTTCCTTCACTGCCAATCCTTCCTGGAATCCAGCCCTTTTTTTTCTCTTTCTCTTACCACTTACCTAGCTTCCCATTCTCCCCTTCTAACTCCTCTCTAGTCACATTTCTACATTTTCATACCCCTTTTATCATCCCCTGTTTCTTTCCATGCCCTGTTAGCCACGTCAGATCATTCGCATTATCTCTCCATCTCTCCTCCAGATAGTTGTCTCTTGCCTTCATCTCTAGAGACTTTTCCCCCTTCATACTTGCTCATTCCAGATGCTTGTTCTCTTTTCCCTCCTTCCCTGAAGACACTCCTATCCCTTCTCCTTTCCTCTCTACAGACACCACTTCCCCTTTCTCACTTACAGCCTCCCTCTCTTCAGACACTCTTTCCTCCCTCTCACTTGTTTCCTCTCTCTAAAAGGTTCTTCCCTCCTTCTCACCTTGTCCCTGCTAATGCTCTTCCCTCCTTCTCATCCCCTGCTTCCTTCCATGTGCTATTTCCACCACTTCTCACCATGTCCCTTCCTGTTTTTTTTCTCTCTTATCTCTCCTTTCTTCTCTGTACTTCCCTTTTTCTCCTGCTTCTCTCTCTCCACTGAGGCACAATCCAAATTTTACTGCGCACCCCACAGGCCAGCAGCAGACTAAGTGTTGAATCAGACATCATTTCCTGCTTCCAATCTCATGGTAAAAGCTGTGAGATATTGTGACTGGAGATTATATTTGATTTGATGTTTCTACTGTTAGTGACATGAGAGGGGGCAGCAATAAGGAGTCAGATCATATGAAACACCAGGAAAGCAATCTGTCGGATTAAGTAGAGGTTTGGCTTATCCCTGGCCCATAGTACCCACTCCACTGGCTTCAATCCTTCTAACTATTCAGCTGCAGCAGGAAAGTCTAATAAAATATTTTCATATCTTTGTGGTTCTTGATCTTCTATTTTTATTGTCTTCTTATATCTTTCTTTCTTGATACTTTTTCAATTTCTTTCCTGTTTTAGTTTTTCTGTTTCCATTTCTCTAGACTTTCCTTATTTATTTATTTATTTTTCCTTTTCCTCTTTGATTTCTAAGTTTCTTTTTCTAATATCTATTCTATATACTCAGCCGTTTTTTCTAAATCTTTTTTATGTTGCTGCTATCTCTGTTTATTTACTCACTAGTAAAAAAGGCCCATTTCCGAAACCAATGAAACGGGCGCTAGCATGTGGCTTTTTTTTTTGTGTGTGTGTGAGTGTGTGAGGGTGCGGTGTGTGTGCAGGTTGTTGATGTGTGTCTTTTTTTGTTTTGTTTTGTTTTTTTGCTTGGGGGTTGGGGGATGTGCTGTGCTGTCCTTGGTCGCTGTTTGCTGCCGGCTGGGTCGCGGGTAATCCTTCCAGCTGGGCCGCAGCTTGTCCTGTTCGCTCACATCCCAGATGGTGACGGGCACGTTGTTTTCCGGCTCCTCTGACTCCATGTCAAGCGATCCCAAATATAGTCTGTGCTATAGGCCCTCTGGCACTCTTCAGTACTGGCATTAGGCATTTAAAAATTTCTCCCCCCCCCCCCCCCCCCCCCCCCCCCCCTGGTCTATTCTTGCACATACCCACAGCAGGAATATTCTTCTCTCGTTCCAGTGGTGGTTCTGTGCTCTCCGTGCTGCACAGATAATGAGCCATTCTGCTGGGGAATGCTCCTCCCTTATTGTCACTTAGTTCCCTCTGATTGGTCCGTCTTACGTTGCCTAGTGTTGCCTGGGAACGGTGTTGTGATGGTCCTTTGTGTTTCAGAATGTTGAGGGTGTTTTTTCTGATTGGTCCGTCATGCGAGGGTGGGGCAGAGAGACATGGTCAGTGTTGTGGCTTCACCACCATGAATCCATGAACCCTTCAGGAGGTGACTGAGTGACTTCAGAATGTTGTCTTCAGAACGTTGAGGGTGAGTTTTATTATAGTAGATTTTATTCCTATATTCTGTTTCTTTTGCTTCTTCATTCTACTTATACATTCTCCTCTCCCCTCTTTCTCATATCCCCCCTCCTTGCTCCTCTCCTACCCCTACACACATCTCCACATCTCTCCTCACAAATGGTGTTCTCATCGATCCTCCCTGTTGAGGGTAAAGGCCAAGACAGAGAAGCTCACATCCTGGAGATGAATATGTGGCTGTACAGATGGTGTTGTCAAGAGCATTTTGGCTTCCTGGACCATGGGATGCTTTTCCAAGGGCTGTTGAGCAGAGATGGTGTCTGTCTATCAAAGAGGGGAAGAAGTGTTCTCAGCAGCAGACTTGTTAACCTACTGAAGAGGTCTTTAAACTAGAAACATTGGGGCAGGATGATCAAAGCCCCTAGATAAGTACAAGCTCTCAGGTAAGTAAAGCATTAAATACTTCTACACAAATGGGAAAAAGGGGCAATATCTACTAATGCCCGAAGTATGGGAATAAGGTTTTAGATCTTGTGGCTGTGATGAAAGAGACTGATTTGTATTTAATGAAGATCATGGAGACATGGGTCAATCATGACTGGGATATAGTTATACCGGGCTATAATCTGTTCAGGAAAGACAAGGTAAGAAGAAAGAGAGGGGGAGCCACACAATTGCAGGACCTTCAGGGTAAGAAAGAGGCACTGTGGGTCAATCTGGAAAGAGAGAATGGGAAATGTATTTACATTGATGTGATATACAGGCCTCCTTTACAGACAGAAGAAGTGGACAGAGATTAAATTGAAGACATTGAAAATATAGCTGTGAAAGGGGAAGTACTACTAATAGGTGATCTTAATATGCCAGATGTTGTTTGAATTATCCCTGTTGTGGGGTCTTTTAGTAGTAGGGAGATCTTGTATTCTCTACAGGGGGAACTATTCCAGCAGTTGGTAATAGAAGCCACGCAAGATGGGGACATACTGGATGTAATGTTTACTAATGAGGAAAGTGTTTCTGATGTTATAGTAGGTGATCATCTGACATTCAGTGATCACCAGATGGTGTGGTTTAATAGTAAGATGAGTGTGGAGGGAGTTCATTCAAAAGTGAAGGTTCTAGACTTCAGAAAAATCTAACTTTATTCAGATGGAGGATTACCTCAAGGAATTACTGTCTGGATGGGAACATCTGTAAGAAGCTGGAAAGCAGTGGGCAAAACTGAAAGGAGCTATTGTAAGGGCAAGAAACCTTTTTGGAAGGAAAATAAATAAAAGAGGAAAAGGAGGCCTCATTGGTTCTCATAAATAGTAGCTGAAAAGGTAAGGAAAAAGAAGTTAGACTTTATAAGTTATAAGAGATTTCAGAAAGAGGAAGAGAGGCGACAATATCTGGAAAGCTAAGAGAAGCCGCTAGAGCAGTCAGGAAAGAAAAGATTCAAATGGAAGAAAAAATAGCCAATACGGTAAAATGAAGGGACAAGATTTTTTTTAGGTATGTTAGTGCTAGAAGGAAGTGCAAAAGTGGCATTGTGAGAATCAAAGGTGAAGGGAAGGAATATGTAGAAGCTGATAAAGATAAGGCAGAATTGCTCAACTAATATTTCTGTTCTGTGTTCACAGCTGAAGGGCTGAGAGAAGGACCACAGAAGGCATATAAAAATAGGAAGGGAGGTGTGATAGTCCCTGAACAATTTTCAGAGGACTGTGATCAAGAGGGGCTGGCTAAACTAAAGGTGGACAAAGAGATGGGCCAATGGCATATATCCGAGGGTACTGAAGGAACATAGGGAAGTTCAAAAGGCTCCACTGGCTGAACTTTTCATTGCTTCTGTAGAGTCAGGAGTAGTCCCAGAGGGCTGGAGCAGATGTGGTCCCTCTCCACAAAAGCAGAAGTAAGGAAGAAATTTGGAACTACAGGTCAGTAAGTCTGACTTCTGTGGTAAGTAAATTAATGGTATGGATAACATGAGGAAGCTAGAGGAATGGTCTGGAATTTGGCAGATTTAATGCTAAAAAATATAGTGTTGTGCATTTGGGCTGCAAAAGTCTGAGAGAACAGTACAGTTTAGGAGATGAAGACCTTTTGTGCATGAAAGAAGAGCGGGACTTGGGTGTGATCATATGTGATGATCTCAAGGTGGCCAAACAGGTAAAAAAGACAACGATAAAAACTAGAAGGATGCTTGGGTGCATAGGGAGCGGAATGACCAATAGGAAAACCTGTAATAGGAAAATGAAGGTGATGATGACCCAGTATAAGACTCTGATGAGACCTTATTAAGAATATTGTGTACGATTTTGGAGACCACACCTTCTAAAAGATATAAACAGGATGGAGTTGATCCAGAGGGTGGCTACTAAAATGGTCAGTAGTTTTCATCATAAAGCATATGGGGACAGACTTAAAGATCTCAATATGTATCCTTTGAAAGAAGGACAAGAGAAGGGAGATATGATAGAGACATTTTAAATACCTGTGCAGCATAAATGCACAGGAGGTAAGTCTCTTTTAATTGAAAGGAAGCTCTGGAATGAGGGGGCATAGGATGAAAGTGAAAGGGGACAGACTGAGAAGTAACCTGAGAAAATAGTTCTTCATGGAAAGGATGGTGAATTCATGGAACAGCTTCCCGGTGGAAGTGGTAGAGATGAAAACAGTATCTGAATTCAAGAGATCTTGGGACAAGTACATAGAATCTCTAAGTAAGTGATAGGGAGAGTAGATGGCATGGATGGGCAGACTGTATAGGCCACACGGTCTTTATATGCTAACATTTTTCTATTTTTCTATTACTCTCTCAGTACTCACCTTTCCTCATCTCTCACATGCTGCCCGCCTTCTGTTTCAATCGCACATCCCTTAGCTTTTTCCTTCATCTCTCTTTTCATTCATCCCTCCATCTCACTTTCTACTCTTCTCTTTCACCCCTCCTAATCCCTCTTATCTCTCTGTTTCCTCCCCTTCACACTTTCACATCTCTTTTCCACCTCCTTCAATCTCCCTTTCCTTTGGCCTTTTCCCCTTCACCTTTCCTCCCGCCCTTATCGTCCACCTTCCCATACTCTCATTCTCCATTTCTTCCCCTCCAATCCTCTCCTACCTCGATAGCTCTTCCTCAATGTTCCCAGTCTTTCACAACTCTTCTTTCTCCTTTTCCACCTCACCCTCTTTCCAACCTTCTCTCATCTTTCTTGTCCACTTCCCCATCTATCTTCCTGCCCGTTCATTTCCTCTGGGATTTGTCTCTGCTGCTGTTGTCCAGGTCAACACATCAAAATGATTTTGCTGACCCCCTCCGAAGGGACACCACCTTGTAAGTGGTGCAGGGGCTTCCGTGTTTCAATGACTCAGAGGGCTATGCTGAAGGGTTACCCATATCAGACAGGCCTCTGAGGAGAAACCAAACAAAGAGTGTCCCAAACTGGAGGATCCAAGATGGCGTCAAGGGAGGATGTACGTTAGTTGAGTTCCCGTTTTACACCAGAATACCTGAAGAAGTAGGCGTGCTCCCCAGAGAATGGGGAAGAAGAAAGGCAAAGCCGTGGTGTTGTCCTCCTCGAACACGGCTGGGGTTCCCACCACTTCTCAGTCTACTTTGGAGAGATTCGGGGTCATAACGTCAGGGATATCGGTTCCTGCTTCGGGGAACAGCAAGGCTTTATTGCTGAATCTCAGTGGAGAGGGAGTGACTTTGAGTCCCCCTGTTGGCATGACCTCTCCAAGGCCTGGAAACAGTAACGCTTCGCTATGGAGGTCGACAGTGGAAATGCCCGAAGTGGGTTAGGATTTTCACACGATCCGAGGAGGTCCTGGCACAGCATTGACTCCGGATAATAAACCAACTGGGGGATTGGAGAGTGAGCTCTTCCCCCCGAAGATATCTGGAGCAGTTTCTGTGGAGAAATTGGACCTGGTGAAGCCAAACAATGTCACAATGGACGCACTATGGGAAGTGCTGCAGAGTGTGAATAACTCTCTTCTTCAGATGTCAAAAATTTTTTAGGAATAAATATGTGATTATATCAATACTTATCTAACAAAGTGGAAGTCCAAGATAAAAAAAATAGACTTTGATTTCTGAAATGGTTTCTCTACGAAAATCAGTTAATCTGGTAATGAAGGACAATTATGTTTCTTGTAAAAAATTGGAACTTCTGGAGAACCAATTAAGGAAAAATAATTTGAGAAAGATAAATTTTCCTAAAATACCCTGTATATAGAGTTATATTATTAGTGACTTTTGCCTTTGATTTAGATAGGAACAATGTTTTGAAATTGTATTTCCGACATATGGCTGATAGTTTTTTTGGGTTCAAAGATAAATATATTTCCTGACATATCAAGGGAATCGCAGACTAGGAGGTGTGAACTCTTGGCTTTTAAGCCAAGAATCATTGCCCTAGTTGGGACCTTCCTAGTGCGATTCCCTTGTAAGTGTTTTATTTCCTGATTACTTATTTGTTGAACCCAGGAAATTATAAGAGTTTGTGGAGTTAAAAGAACAGATGAAGAACCCTCTGCAGCAACTTCCTTTAAGTTACCACTGTACCGGCTGCAATTACCGATTAACCTTCCTCCCTCAGAAAATATGAATTGTAAGATTAACCATTCTGTGTTTTTCTTATTTTCTTTGAGATTGTTTTCCTGATCTTGGATCCTCCAATTGTGGACAATAATGTGGACTAACAAAGATGATATTTTTCCTTAATGTTTGTTTTAATTGATATTTTCTCTTTTCTTTCCCATTTATGTATTGGACATAAATGTAATATAAAATGAATAAATAAAATAATTAAAATGATTTTGCTGACACTGGATTGGCAAGCCCTTTTTTAGGATGGCACTTGCCACCCCTTTTTACCCGGTAGTAAGATCTACAATATGTTTGTTGTACTTGTGTTCTTTAAAATTTGCTATTACTGTTTGGTTAACTGCTCTTGTCCCTGTTATGAGCTACTCAAAGGTAATCACTCTAGGACTATCAGTTCTGACACTGAATCTGGGCTGTCTCTATTTTTCTGATTCATTTTTCTCTGTCTTGTAATTCTATCTTGGCTTCCCAGTAGGCCACAAACCCCATCCTTCCCAACTAAGGCAGATTTAAAATGTATCTATTGAGGTGCTGAAAGGGGTACTACTGGGGGCTCAGAACTCTCTGTAAAATCATTTTTGGAGAGCTAAATGGGTTTCATTGAGTGGAGCAAAGCAAGCAATAACCAGCTTAGTACTATAGCGCCATAAATTGAAGGGATAATTTTATAATAGCACACACGTGTAAAAATATGCCCATAGCTTTCTCTGTGCAAACTCCATCATTTAGTACACATTAGAATGCACTAGTTTTCAGGTTAATTTATGTTCACACACTTGAGTTTTCAAATTTTGCATATAATTGCCAACACCTTCTCATCCCCTGTCTGGGAATGCCTCTTGTCTTTGTGGGTAAAGTTACACATTTGAAGGGCAGTTCTATAATTAGGAGCCTGGGTACTGCTGGTAGAAGCTTATTCTATCAAATAAAGTAGGTACCTACTTACCTTTATAGAACACTAATCTAACTGGGTATATAGGTGCCATGGGGACGATATTGAGACCTTGGGAGGGAGCCCAGCTAACTCCTGCAGTCGGCCGCAAATCTGGAAATTCAATTCCAGAGCTGTATCCAGCCACCAGTATTGAATTTCCGGGGTATTTTTGGCCACTAAAGCATAGCCAGTTAAGCGGATATTCATCGACGGACCAGCTAAGTTATAGCAGTCAAAGAAAGACCTGCTATGTATGCTTGTCTATGTGGCCGCTAAACTTAGCCGGTCAGTCAATATTGATGCTAACCGGCTATGTTGCGTGGCATAGCCAGTGGGCTACCCACTAAGCGGCTATATTCAGCCACAATAGCCAGCTATCTCCCGCTGAAAATCAGCACTTTGGCTATTTAACTGGCCAGGATCTGGTCCTGATATTGGCCTGCTAGAATTTAGGTATAAGAACTTATGTCATCCCTACAACTGGTGTAACTGTAGTCATCTAAATGCCAAATGTATGTGTGTACATTGCCCTGTTCATGTTGCAGCCATGTGAATGCCCCACTTGCAAATGCCCTCATATTTACAGAATAGCACTTAGATGGGAATTTGTACATACATATGTGTATATATGCTAATATCATAAGTTTTTATGCAGATAGGGGTAGATTCAAGAAAATGCACCAAAAATTAGGCACAAAAATATGGGTGCTAAGGGCTAGATTCTATATATGGTACCTGGAAAATCCATGCAGAAAACATTTCCAGCTAAGATATTCTATAACATTTCTGCGCAGTTTAAAGAATACGCTTATGGCCCATCTGCACGACTATATTTAGCGGTGTGTAATTATGCCAAGTAAAATCTGGTGTAAATACTGGCGCCTAAGTTAGGTGCAGAGCAGATATATTCTATAACCATGTGTGTAAATTTTCAAAATGCCCATGACCTGCCCATTCACACCCCATGGCCACACCCCCTTTTTCACAACGCACATTAGAATTTATGCGTTACCAGAATGTATTTAGCAAGTTGTGCACGTAAATTCTAATTAATGCCAATTAATGCTGATAATTGCTTGTCAACATCCAATTAACAGTGCTAATTAGCTTGTTAACCAATTATGTTATGTGCACAGTTATGGAATACGCTTAGATTTCCACATGGAAATCTAAGCATTATATGTAGAATCCAGGGGTAAGTGCCAATTCTATAATAGCAATTGTGTGCAAAATTGCCATTATAGAATGGAGCATAAGTTGTGATGTGCATGGCCAACTTTAGACGTGAGAAGTGCCATGACAAAGGGTGGAGTAAATGGTCTTGCCTAAAGTTGGCAGTTGCATGCATAACAGTTTGCTATAACTTGTGCGTGCAACTACAAAACATGGCCCTGATCCACCCATGTACATGCCGCCTTTGTAGTTGCATGCTCTATCATTTAGGCACTAGGGGCCTGATATTCAAAACCATTTAATCGTCCAGGAATGGCTCATATTCATTGTGGAATCCTGAAAACCTGATTGACTTACTTTCCTCAAGGCCTGGATTTGAGGATCTTTGATTCAAAGTAACAGACTCATCTGTCATACTATGACAACTATTTTATTAAATGGCTTTGAGTAGGTAGTGTTTTGCCAAAAGTTTTATCTTTGCAGCATTTAACATTTGAATATGGACTGTGGGAAAATGTTAGAGTTGGCCAAACACTCATTTGCATTCAGTTGCTAGAGGATTACATAGTAAAGTGCCATGGAGACATGTTCAAGGGAAAAATGTTAAAGATTAACATCATTAATAACAAGGAAGAAGGGCAAGGTCAGGTCTTTAAGGACTAGCAGAGGAAACAGGAAGTCTGAGAGAAGTAATACTGTGCACAATATATTAGACTAATCCCCAGAGGTAAGATAAAACTGACATCCTCAATGTGCCATCAACACTGTCAACACTTTGGGCAGAATTAAAAATGGTTTGCAGTACAAATATCTAAAGCTTTCCAAGGAAAGGATAATAATATATACGGGGTGAACAATTCTACTGGAAATTCAGGTAGTGGTTCATGGTGTTGAAAGAATCTGTCCTAGGAGATGGTCCGAACACGAACATCCAGGATTAACAAGTGCACTGTGCTTGTTATAGGCCAAAGGTCATAAAATGGCAGAAAAGATAGTTTGAAAAGGTTTCTAGCTGCATCACAAAAGTGAAGCCCCTATTTCATTTTGTGAGTTAACTTATAAAGATTTGTTCAGCCCACAATAAGGTACTTCAGAGCGAATGTGATAGTGAGACATCTTAAGTGCTTAAATCAGGCACCTCAAAAAACACTCAAGTGAGATTCCTATCTAACAATATACTCTTCATTTGGCCTGAGGTTTAATTTTACCCTTTGGTAGTATTGCAGTAAGTAATCTACTGACTTTTTGCAAGTGTAAATAATTATTATGGTATTCATTTATACTGTGATAGACTTAAAGCCTGCTATACTTCTAATTGCATTTGGGTGATATTGGGGAACCTAATTATCTATCAAAATGTGAGACTGTAAATAAACCTATGGGTTCTATGCTTTCCTATCAAATAACATGACAAACAATCTGGGTTCCTGCTCTAGATAGTGCCAGTCAAACTAATGAAGGGGTGGTTGATTCTGGGAAACTTTGCCTAATAGCAGTAGATCCTCAAAAATTGGCGGAGAAGTATAAAACTGGAGTTAAGAGAGAAGCCTACTGTCTTCCTTCTCTAGAGGAAGGAGGAAAATGTGGTGTGCCAAGTGGTAGGTTTCCCATCTTAAGGTCCATCAAGACTATAGTCTTTCACACAAGAGACTAAGAAAGAGATGTGAAGAAGAAGGGAAAAAAAAACCCAGGAGTGGGCATGTTCCCATAAGTACATGAGTCCATAAGGATAAGGCACAACCTGTCTGGTTAAATGGCACTTAACTCGGCTAACTGGCGATATTCTGCAGGAGGTAGCCGGGCTGACTCTCCGCTGAATATCACCAGTTAGTGGATAGCTGTTTATATTGCCAACTATAACTGCTATCCACCATTTTCAGTATGAGTTTGGTGGCCATTTGGACCATGTGAATAGTTTAAATATCTTGGGCCAGTTTAAACATAACGTCCAGTGCTGAATATCAGCATGGCTGGTTATGTTTAAACCAGCCAAAATAAACCAAATATTCAATGACAGTCAGCGGAAATAGCCCAGCATTGAATATCCTGGCTACAGTCTGAATATTGGCCCCAAGATGCCTTAAAGAGGAGAAAGGATGGGATCATCAGGAGATCTCATCCACTCCTCAAGGAGAAGTAAGGGAAGAAAGCTACAATTAATTCCACGTGCACATTAAGGAAAGGATTGGCACCTAGAAGCAGTGTAAGTACATAGGAGGGTAGGACCAAGGCCTGGATGTATCCTTACTGTTCAAGTCCATAAAGGCTGAGCATGGAGAGCATATAATAAGGAGGTAAAGAGAATTAAGCCCTAGAGAGGAGAGAAAGCACATTTCCTAAGCTTTGGAAAGCTGCATAGTCAATGGGGAGCATTGAAAGAAGAGAGGAGTGAGAGATTTGAGACCAAGGTGTCTCCTATAGGGATGTGGTATTTGTTTGAAACAACATTTCCCATGTCATTTGTGTTGGTTTTTTTTTTCCCTCCCACAACTAATGTGCACTCTTTCAGAACAGTATGCACTACTAATGATATTGCTCTGAAAGTTTTTAAAAAATGTTTTTAAAACCCTGAACAAAATAAAAAATTCTATTAATAACATGATCAAATTTCTGAGCACTGGTGATGAGCTTATATGTGATATTTTGTATCAGTTGTAAGTGTCTATGATCTATTGTGTGAAGACCTTTGAATAAGACAAATCAGTAGTCCAGATTATTTATTACCGGTGCAGAGGGCTTTTATTTTTTATATAAAAAAGGTAGTACATTGAACAGATATTTTTCAATCTGAATGAAAAGCATTTACTTAATAAGGAGGAAATTCAATTTAGGATCCAGAGGTTACTTCCAGTAGTTTCATGATGTTGTCAGCAGGAGTCTGGAACTCAGCACTCACACTAAGGCTGAGGGTGCGTGATATCCTTCTGGAAAATATGAGGCTTTGTTTTATCGAGATTCCAGTTTCAGCTGTTGGTTTTCAGTCAGTTGGTAATTAGTGACGCTTTGTATGACTGACAGAATGTCTTTTTGGGTTCAGTGGGACCATGATGGGCAGGATCTGGATATGGTGAATTGAGCATACCGGAGTACCGGTGTCAGAAGCTAGAAGTGCGCTTCTGACTTCCCCACTGCTCAGATGGTACAAGGGGCTCAGACAGAGAACATCTTCAACTGACGGGGCTTGGGTATCCCCGCCAGCCAAGTTGTTAATTTTAATGTGGCGGCAGTGGAGAAGTGGGTAGGGAGCAGAGAGAGAAAATGTGTGGTGGCACATGGTTGTTCATTATAATTAAATCTGGAGAACAAATGGCATGCAGTGTACAATGGGTTGCTGACCCCTGGTCTAACCCAATCTGCTCTGAACTGCTGCTGTGTTTCCTTTGTATTTGTTATGAAGCCTCTCAATGTTCCTTTCAAGAATATACTTGTAGGATTTTCTTGTAATCCTATAAATTAAAAAAAAAATAGCACATTTTGTGGGATGAGCTGTGGTCCTTTCCTGCAGAGTACTTGGGGGAGCACCTGGGCTCTGGGGAGTGGATTCCAGGTGCCATAGAAGCCTAAAACTTGGAAAAGGAGATCCATGTGCAAAAATATGGTCTTTGGTATTGGATTTGTTTTACAACAAGCCTAGAGAAATAATTCAAGGAGCCACAGGGAACAAGAGGGCTGGCTGTAGACCAGGACATATGCAGTGAAATCTACTGAGCCCTGAGGCCAGCTACAGTTGGTCACTGATTGGTTCATTTTGAAATGAAACAAAATGAGCCTGTTTTCATTGTGATTGTTTCATTTCAGTTCACAATGGAATGTGTATTCCTAGTTTAAGAATGGAAACCAGAGATATGTAGGTATGCTGTCAATGTGAATCCCATCATCAGTATTCAGCTTTAAAGAGAGTAATTGGAGGTTGCATTAACACCATTGTGTTGTTTTATAAAAACCTAAGAATAACCCACGCTGGGTCAGACAATGGTCCATCTAGCCCCAGTATCTTGCTTCTAACAGTGGCCAATCCAGGTTACAAGTACCTGGCAGAAACCCAATTCAGTAGCAACATTCCATGCTACCAATCCGGGACAAGCAGTGGCTTCCCCCATGTCCATCTCAGACTATGGACTTTTCTTTCACTAAATTATCCAAACCGTTTTAAAACCCAGATACGCTAACTGCCATTACCAGATCCTCCAGCAACAAGTTCCACAGTTTAGCTATTTTTTGACTGAAAAAATATTTCCTCCTATTTGGTTTAACAGTATATCCATGTAATTTCATTGAATGTCGCCTGGTCTTTATACTTTTTGAAAGAGTGACAAATTAATTCACTTCTACCCATTCTATGCCACTCAGAATTTTATACACCTCAATCATATCCCCCTTCAGATGTCTCTTTTCCAAGCTGAAGAGCCCTAACCTCTTTAGCCTTTCCTCATATGGGTGGAGATCCATCCCCTTTATCATTTTGGTTGCTCTTCCTTGAACTTTTCTATTTCTGCCTTTAATTCTGCCATCTTTTTTGAGATATGGCGACCAGAATTGAGTACAATACTCAAGGTGAGGTCGCACATAGAGCAACACAGAGCATTATAATATTCTTGGTCTTAGTTTCCATCTCTTAATTCTTCGCATCTTGTTTGTTTTTTTGACTGCAGCCACACAGCGGGCAGAAGATTTCAGCATATGTCTACAATGATAACTAGATCTTTTCTTGAGTGCTGACTCCTAAGGTGTGGACCCTAGGATTAGGTAACTATGATTTGGATTATTTTTCCCAATGTGCAATCACTTTCGCATTATCCACATTAAATTAATCTGCTATTGGATGTCGTGTCTTCCAGTTTCCTAAGATCTTCATGCAATTTTTTCAAATCTGCATATGTTTTAACAACTCCTGAATAGTTTTATGTCATCCACAATTATCACCTCACTTGTCGTTCTGTTTTCCAGATCATTTATAAATATTTTAAATAGCACTGGTCCCAACACAGATCCCTGTGGCACTCCACTATTCCCTTCCTCCATTGAGGAAAAATGGCCTTTTAGTCTACCCCTCTATTTCTGTCTCCAATAACCATTCTAATCTCCAGGAAAGACATTACCTCCTATCCCCATGACTTTTTAATTTCTCAGGAGATTTCATAAGGAACTCTTTCAAAGGCTTTCTGTAAATCTAGATCCGCTACATCAACGTCTCACTTATCCCCATGTGTATTTATGTCTCAAGAAATTAAAGCAAATTGGTGATGCAAGACTTCCCTTGGCTGAACCCATGTTTATTTATGTGTTCCATAATGTTATTCTTTATAATAGTTTCCACTATTTTCCCCGGTACTGAAGTCAGGCTTACCTGTTTGTAATTTCCTGGATCACCCTTGGAACCCTTTTAAAAATCTGTGTTACATTGGCCACTCTCCAATCTTCAGGTACTATGGATGAATTTTAATTATAGGTTACAGATCACTAACAACAGATCAGCAATTTCATGTTTGAGTTCTTTCAGTACCCTGGGGTGTATGCTGTCCGGTCCAGGTGATTTATCACTCTTAAACTTGTCAATTTGGCTCAGTACGTCTTCCAGGTTCACCAAGATTTCTTTCAGTTCCTCCCCATTGTCACCCTTGAAAACCATTTCCGGTACAGGTAAATCTCTTACATCTTCTTCTGTAAAGAATTCATTCAATCTTTCCATTATGGCCTTGTCCTCCCTGAGTGCCCCTTTTTCTCCTTCATGATCTAACAGTCCTACGGATTCCCTCACAGATTTTCTGCTTCTGATATACTTGGAAAAGGTATTGCTATGAGGTTTTGCCTTCACAACAAGTTTTTCTTCGTATTCTTTTTTAGCCTTCTTTATCAATGCTTTGCATCTAGCTTGACACTGCTTATGTTGCTGCTTATTTTCTTCATGTGGATTCTTTTTCCATGCTTTCCAGGACTTTAGACAGTGGTATACACTACACTTTTATTTATAGATGAAAGCAATTACCCAGATGAGGGAGTACTCTATTTTATCAAAGTCGTGAGCCATGATTTTCAAGCACTTAAGTCATTAGTTATATTTGTTGGTGTTCTTATTTTGCAGCAATGTTTTAAACATACAACATGGTGGAAATATTGCTATGCCTGGGGTGGTTTGCTCAAGGGGAACTACAGTATATGTGGGAATATACAGTAAAGGATGTCAGGTCAAAACATTTGGCAAGTTCACTGTTGGAAGCAAATTGCTTTTCTATGATTGTATTCACAGAAATCCTTGGTTCATAAGTCACATTTTCCAGTGCATATAGCCTTTCCCATTACAAGATCTGAGTGAAAAAAGCTCTTTCAGAGGCCTGCAGGAGGAAAGCATTAGTTTTCCAATAATTGCTAATATGTTAGCAGCCATTTGCATCACCTGTTGGGTTACGCGAGTGAAGAAGATCCCCTGCATATGTACATCCTTTCCAGATGGGGCCCAGACCTCTTTTCAAGTGTAAATTTCCTCAGCAGTGTGATTTTACAAACCTTCTATCGTAATGTTCTCCAGATTTGTCAGTGATCAAAGGTCATATAGCTTCCAAGGTTCAAGACCGTGCTTGCTCTCTTTTTTTTTTTTTTTAAGAAAAAAAGCATCATAAGCTGGTGAATACTCTATTTCTGCTCACAAATTGAGCTAGTACTATGATTGAGGTAAATTGACTTTTTCCGGGCACTTCGCGGTTTTCACGTTTTTGTTTTGCTTCTCTCTCTGGTTTGTGGTGAAGTATCTAAGAAATCATACTGTCACCTGAGCAACTCTAATCCTAAATGGAGTGATCCAGCCCTGGTTTTCTTAAAATCCATTTGAGTGAATTTGACTATGTGAAGTCTTGGTTTAGCAAAGAACGCAAAGCAGGGATATGCTGATGTGATCCTCAAAAGGCTTTTTGGGGTATACCTCAGGGATATTTGCCTACACTAGGTTCAAAAATCATGTTCATTGGTATTATTTTGGGTTACTCTGAAAGCGAGACCTGTCTGCATTCCTCAAGGCCAAGATGTGCATACCGTTGCTGCAGAGGAACAGCAGTGTCATATTGTGGTTGACTTTGATGAAATGGTAACTCAGTAAGCCATAGCAGAAGTGGGAGATTTCTTGTAAATCCAGTTACACAAGGGGGATTCATTATATTTTGAACAGGGACAAAACCATTATAAATTTCATATGGATATTATCTTAAACCTCTATGCCTGAGCCCAGCTGCTTCACATAAATCATATATGCACAGTTTCAAGGCATATCACTACCATAACTATGCCTTGTCAAAGTTTAAAAATTAGCATTTTTCATCCCAACTTTGGAAAGCAGAATTCTGCAGCCATTGAAGTATGAAAACCTAAAGAGGTTGGTCATCAGCGGCAGGCTAACAGCATAATAAGTTGAGTGGTTAGCTGATCCATTTAACTTTATGAGGATTTTCAATGATACTATCTGTTTGAGTGGTGATGGTTGTAGGAGGGTATGTACAATTGAAAAGCAATTGTATATGTGCTTTTTTTCTCCACTGACCTAAACACATCTCAGGAACAGTCCATTTAATTTTATGGGTCTAATTCTATAAATTGGCACTAAGATGTGGGCAGTACAACAGGGCGTCTGTAATTCCAATTCTATGATGGCACTTAGGCATATCTAGACCATTATATAATACTAGTGCAAAGCTGATGTTGGCACACCAAAATTTAGGTGCACTAACATATCATATCAATGGCTGGTGTAAGTTGAGGTGCCCAAGTGGGCCATGCAATGCATACAACTCAGTATTTTATAAGTTGTGTGTGTCACTTAGTGACATGCCCATGACATAAGTACATAAGTACATAAGCATCGCCATGCTGGGACAGACCAAGGGTCCATCGAGCCCAGCACCCTGTCATCGACAGCAGCCAAAAGAACAAGTAATTTGTCCTGCCAATCCTAGAAATACTGTATTCCCTCATCCATTCAATAACATTCTATGGCTTTTTCCTCCAGGAAGCCGTCCATCCCTTTTTTGAAGTCCGCTAAGTTAACCGCCTTAACCACCTTTTCCGGCAGCAAATTCCAGAGTTTAACTACACATTGAGTGAAGAAAAATTTCTTCCAATTCATTTTAAATTTACCACACTGCAGCTTCATCGCATGCCCCCTTGTCCTGGTATTTTTGGAAAGCGTAAACAGACGCTCCACATCGACCCGTTCCATTCCACTCATTATCTTATAGACCTCTATTATATCTCCCCTCAGCTGCCTTTTCTCCAAGCTGAAGAACCCCAGCCTCTTCAGCCTATCCTGATAGGGAAGCTGTCCCATCCCCTGTATCATCTTTGTCGTCCTTCTCTGCACCTTTTCCAATTCCACTATGTCTTTTTTGAGGTGTGGCGATCAGAATTGAACACAATACTCGAGGTGCGGTTGCACCATGGAGCAATACAACAGCAGAATAATATCCTTACTTTTGTTTTCCATCCCTTTCCTAATGATACCCAACATTCTATTTGCTTTCCTAGCCGCAGCAGCACATTGAGCAGAAGTTTTCAACGTATCATCAATGACGACACCTAGATCCCTTTCTCGGTCTGTGACTCCCAACGCTGAACCTTGCATACCCATTGCATACCCATTCTCTGCCAACATGGATGCCTCCTTGCAGTTGCACACTAACCCTCAAATTCCTATAAATAGCGCTCAAACTTGCACATATAATTTTGAGCACATGCTCAATTTCTGTGTGCAATTTAATTGAGTAATGAGGCAATTAGCGCTAATAATTGGGTGCTAACAATCAATTATTGGCATGAATTGACATTTTAGATTTATGTGTGCATTTTGATAGGCGTTATTCTATAAAGATGCATGTGTAAATTTTTTTAGCATGCAACTGAAAAGGGGTCATGCCCATGGGAGGGGCATGGGCAGGTCAGGGGCATTCACGACAATATTATAGAATTCGGGAGATCCACACCTAATTTAGGTGTGAGCATTTACATGTTGTTATAGAATACACCCACTCTGTGCCTCCGCCTCCTCCTTGTGGTGAGAAGTTTTCACTGACCTTCAATCAAGTTTCTGTCACCTCTGTTTACTGTGTGTACTTTATTACACATACTCTTATTCACCATCTTTAGCAGATAATTATCATTAAAGTGTGCAAATAATAATCATTAATAGAGCTGCATTTTTATTAAAATGTTTAATTGCAATTAATCATGCGTTTAACAATTTTATTCACATTTAATTGCATGATTAAAGGAATGACATCTCACTCTTTCCCACCCCCAGGGTCTAACATCTTTCTCTCTTTCATCCCTCTCTCTTTCCTATTGTCCAGCATCTCTCCCTCCCTCCCTTCTACCCCAGGTCGATTATCTCTCTCTCTCTCTCTCTCTCTCTCTTTCTTCCCCCTGGTCCAGCATCTTTCCTCCCTTTCTCCTTTCCATTACCCAATATATCTTTTTCACTTCCCTTCCCTCCACCCCATGTCCATTCTTTCTTTCTCTTTCTTTCCTCTCTCACTCTCTCCCCTCTTACCCCATCCAACATCTTTTCTTCTCTCTTTTCTCCCTCCCTTTCATCCCATGTCCAGTATTTTTCTCTTTCATTCCTCCCTCATTCACTCCTCTCTGACCCTTAGCCAACATCTCTCCCTCTCTTTTCTCTCCCTCCCACCCTCCAATTATCCAGCATCTCTCTTTCCCTCCCCTCCATGGCCAAGTCCATTATCTCTGTCTCTCTTTTTCCTGCCCCACACCCTCCCCTCTTCTCCCATCCAACAATTATCTATACCGCCCCTCCCTCCTGTTGTCCAGTATCTTTCTCTCCCTTCCCTTCCACCTCTGGATCCAAGATCCCTCCCCCTCCCTTCCTCACATTGCCCAGTAAATCTCTTCTCTCCTTCTTGGTTAATGGCCAAGCTTCTCTCCTTCCACTCCCCTCCCCCCACCTTGGGTTTGGCATTTGCCCCCCTTTCAATCCCCCAGGTCTATCTTAAAGCTGGTCTTATTGATCCCTGGCAGTGGCAACGATGCAAGATGCTGCCTATAATCTACTCCAAAACATTTCCCCTGAGTCATCCTCCCTTTTGATGGGAATTTGATGGGCAGGATGGCTCAAGGCAAGCTTTGTGCCCCAATGTTCAGTTCCCTGCAAGTTCCGAACAGCACCGTAAAAATAGCTCCAGAATAGCATGGGAAAAGAACTCAATATTCTACACTAATAACATACAAATTTAGGTGCATTGTTAGTGTTGATCATTAGGGACTTCTGCAGGAGGAATGTGCCTGGGTGTGCGCACAAGAATCTAAGCACAATCCTCCCAAAGAAGAGGTTTGACAGGTCAGGGTTTTTCTCCCACAGGAGAAAAGCCTGGATCTATTGAACCTAAAGCCCCGGTGGTCTGATCAGACCACCCATCCCCAAAACATGTAAGGACCTGCAGGTTTGGTGGACCCCCAGAACCCCAGTCCCTCAAACATGTAAGGTTCTGGAAGTCTGGTGTACCCCCAGACCCTACCCCCAAACATGTAAAGGCTTAGAGGTCTGGTGAACCCCCAGACCCCCCAAAGATGAAAGCTCCTGGTGGGCCAGTGGGACCCTCTCCCCACTCCCAAAGACTAGCTCTGATGGTCTAGTGGTGGACCCCTCAAACCCCATCCTACCATCAAGAAGGAGGAGGGACTAGCACTCCCTACCTTCTCTTCAAAAACGGCGGAGCCCTGCCCTGCCTGGTGTTCCTGGGGTGCACTGGACCACTGGGGTTTTTACTTTTTTCAACCACTTACTTGTGCAACTTACAGAATACTGTAAATTACAACTTTGCAATATTTGTGCACCAGGTCTATGGCTGGTGTAACTGTGTGTACGTAAATTTTGGATGCACCAATGCTGTGTTTTGCTAGTATTCTGTAATAGAATCTGGGAGCCCAGATGCCATTATAGAATATAGGCTCTCAGCTTGTGGAATTAGGGTACCTAAATGGAGGTGTCCACTTATACAATTGCTACCCATATGTAACTGACCAGTTATCTCCCCCCTAAATATCGCCAGTTAGTGCTTACCCCCATATTCTATATAGCTCAACTGAAATTGCGCACAGAAATCTGGTTGTATTCTGGATTTGTGCATACAATTTAATTTCTTAACAAGCCAACTAGCACCGATAATTGCCACTTAAGTAGTTATTGATACTAATTTGCATTAATT